>NC_066606.1:1320000-1685000 GCF_905475345.1 Vespula vulgaris
CGCACTACCGACGTTGGGATCCGACATTATATCCATCACGACATCCGGTTCTAGACTGGCACGTGATATACGATAGAACGAAGCACGTGGCTCCTGTCACCTTGAAAATAATTTCAATAATTTCAATACTCGACAGCGTTTCCTGGTTTCCATCACGAATCTCTCTTTCGTCCTTTCGTCGAATTCACGTTAATTTATGTGTTTCTATGGCGTACACGAGCGGGGAAGACGAAAGCGATGGAACGGAAGGAGAGAAGGATATTAAACGAAATTTCCTCGTAACATTATCGACCAAACGAACTTATTTTCTTACTAAATTCGAAAGTATACGTACTATCGGTAGTAAAATAATGAAAGAATATGATTAAAACAAAATGTTAAGTAGAAATAAAAATGGAAAATAATAACGGGATGTAATATGAAAATTCGATGAAAGAAACGACGAGAAGTAAAAAATTAAATCACTTGGAAGAGATATTCGTTTGTGACAAATTTGTATTATAATTTTTTCAACGCTCCTTTCCATTTTTTTTTATTTTCCTTTCTTTAATTTATAATAACGTACGTATTCGAATAAGAAGGATGTACGATATTGAACACATTGCTGAGGAAACGAGTGAAGGGTGATCTTTGTTCGTAAAGTTTGCTAGAATCCTGGAAAGGAAAAAATGATGGAGGGTTGAGAGAGAGAAAGAAAAGGAGAGAAACGTAGATGCTCATCCATCTGTAACACTTAAGAAACAAACCCTTCCTCGAGATTTTCCCACGGTCAAAACTTTCCGAAATAATTCACATAATACGAATCAGAAAAGCCCCAAAAATCGTCGATTCGGAAATGTATAAATCTGAGAACTAAAAGTTAGACGATACGAATAACAAACTAGAATTTATATTGTTTTTGGCAATTTAAAAAAATCACTAGTTAGTTTTATTCGACGATGGTTACATTCATCGGAGCTCATATAAACGTTAATATTCATGAATTGAGACGTATAATGGATTAAATTGAAAAGAAGATAATTTATTTTCCTGATATAGGGACGGTCATTTCTTACATACATACGTGCATACGTACGTGTGTGTGTGTGTGTATGCAGGCACGAAGAACGATTTAATCAGGCGGTCTGTAAATTAATAACGGAACAAGCTCGAGTTAAAGTAAATCGCGATAACGTATGATTAATGCGTACGACCACCTTGCAACTCGAGAAGATATACCAGAAAGTATACCAGAAAGAGCTATGTAAAATGGCGCAAGAAGATTTTAAGTTTAAAAATAACGAACGAACGAACGAACGAACAACGAAAAAAAAGAAACGAAATCTTTTTGGTTCGGACGAAAGAGAAAGAGAGAGAAAAAAGAAGAAAGATGTTTCTGACAAATATTATACGAGAAAATTTGCGTGAAAAGAACGGCCTACCCTAACGATCTTCTCTCTGTAATACTCCAAACAGATTTATGTAATTCACGGATATATACTAAAAGGTCTTTTAAGCGATCAGATCGAGATGCGTATTTCGAGGGAAGCTGCGGAGGACGCATCTGCCAAGAAGAATCGCAGAACACTCGTCCTATATGTAACATAAAACCTTTATATAAGAAAGAACACGAAAGAAAGAGAGGGATATATATATATATATATATATATATATATATATATATTACATAACGAACGTAGCAAATTGTCATAATAAAAACCCATCTCTCGTTAGATTGCTACCAAAAGATTGGTATCCATTACCCGTTGATATAAATCACGTTGAATATAATTTCAACGGGGAAAATTAATGGAAGGAATTTTTTTAAAATTAGTATTATAATGTAATTCCTCGTCCGTGATGAAACTCACATATCTATTTTATTCATCGTTGGCGTACTGGTATAACAGTAAAGAAATACCTCGTATAAAAATATTTAGAAAAGAATTAATTTCAAGCTGCTATCGACATCTGGTGGCAAGGGTGTTTATCAATTTTTTGGGTCAGTTCTGGGCCCGTTTTACCAGTGCCATCTATGATCCGACGATAGAGACATATCGAAAATTAGAAAAAGAATCTCTAATAGCAACGTTAAATACCAACAAAATTTTTGTGTGGACTTGAAACTGGAAAAAAAGAAAAAAGGAAAAAAAAAGAAAGAAAGATAGAAAAAAAGCAAAAACAAAAAAAAAAGAAAAAAGAAAAACAAAACAGAAAAAAATCTCCAATAATTTTTGCACGTCGAGTTTAGATTTTTAATAATGATAAACGATCGATTTCAACTCTTTCGCTCTCCTACATTTTCCGAATTAGAATGATGTACGAATTTGTAAGACACGTAGTTAGATACAAGCGTCCCTCTGTCGGCATAAACACGGACTGCACTCTCTCTTGAGTGGTAAAAGGAGAGTTGGTATATAGACGGCGGGTGCATTGCACCCCTTGTGTCTGAGGGGGTTCGGATCGATTCCGGGCGTTGGCGCCGAGGTCACCGGCTCGCCTTGCTCGGATTAATGACCCTCACCCAGTGCAGTGCAATGGCATCGTCGTCGACTGTCGGCAGCGCCGACGGTAACAGCCCCTACTCCCTCTCCTCTCCTATTCCTCCCTCTCTTCCCTCCTCATACTCTCTCTCTCTCTCTCTCTCTCTCTCTCTCTCTCACTATTCTCCCTCTCCTCTCTCTCCTCTCTCTCTACTCAATGTTCGTCGAGATAGAAGAGGGAAAAGCATGCAATGGTAGTGGTGTTATTACTGTTAGTAATGTTGCTAGTGGAGACACTGGCAGGGTGAGAAACGTTCCTCGAAACTCGTCGAAGGAACGAAAGGACAGAGAGGGTTGTTTCGACTTACTCACACCCCCACCAACTAGATGATATAAACCAACCGCGTGCAAGAGAAAGGACTTGGAAAGAAACAACAGCATTTCAGGCGCCATAAAATTTTTCTCCCTCTCTCTCTCTCTCTCTCTACCCCTCTATCTACCTCCCACTTTCCCCGATATCCCGGTAACACACCGGATTTGCCTGAACGTTACTCTAACGCGAAAACATTAACTACGTTCGTTCCTTCGTTCGTGTTCGTAAGCATTAAAAATAAAACTCTCTACCTTTGTAACATGAACCTTATCGTTTTATTATATCGAAGAATTAAATTCATTCTTAAGGAAATATACCCTCGTAATATCGCTTATAACCTTCCACGAATATTACCGTGAATGATCGATCACGTTGATAACGTGTAGTAGATTAATCAAAAATGTTACGCGAGCGTTCGAATGAATCTTCGAAGAAATCTGCGAAAATAAAAAAAGAAAAAAAAGTAGAAGGGAGAAGAAGGGGAATCGATTGTCTCGAAAATTCCTATTCTCTAACGAACGATAAGCCGCAGAAGGAAAGAAGAAAGAAAAGAAAGAAGAAAAAAGAAAAAAGAAAGAAAAAAAGAAAGAAAGAAAGAAATAAAGAAAGAAAGAAAGAGAGAAAAAAAGAAAGAAAAAAAAGAAAGAAAGAAGGAAGGAAGGAAGGATGCGCCTAGGCAAAGACTCGACGCGCTCGTCTAGCGGGTTGCAACGTGGCAGGGGCTGTTGAGACGGCAGAGAGGGGGGACTAGGTCATTCCCCCTTGTCTTGCACTACCGAGCGAACAGGGGTCATTGCGAGACACTGAACCCTTCGCGAATGGTCACCCCTCCTCCAACCTACTCTCTCCCTCTCCCTCTCTCCCTCTCCCTCTCCCTCTCTCCCTCTCTCTCTCTCACTCTCTCTCTCTCACTCACCCTCTCTCTCTCTCGCGAGCGAGCAAGCGACCGAACGCTTTTCTACACTATACGCCGACGCGCTCCTATTTCGAAGCGTCGAAGAGTGGTGCCGAGGGGTGGAATCGCGGTACACCGACCCGCCATTTCCATCGGATATACGGCCTGTTCCGGGAACGATTTGAGCCTAGATATCTCTCTTTCTGCTACCTTTCTATATATGTATATGTATGTATATATATATAGGGAGAAAGAGAGGCACACGGACACGTCGATGCTCATTTACCACAAACGTTACACCATTTTACGTATTGTCCAAAACTGGGAAGAAGTCTCGAGGGACCGCACACGGGCAAAAGGAGAACCCTCTGAAAGTCCATACGCGTCGTTAATACTCCTATAATCCCTTCTATTCGAACTCTTACGATACGCTTCGACATAGTAATATAAGATTATCCTATTTAGAGTTTATACCGAACTTTTGTTTGATATTAAAAGCATTAAAGGAACGCAAGTAGAAAAGACTTGCAACAATCACAAACGTATTCGCCGATAACCGAAATAAGTAGAATAAGGTTCGTTAGTCGTTCTCGTGGCAAAACAGAGAGGAGAGGGAGGAGAAGAAGGAAGAGGAGGAGGAGGAGAAAGAGTTCACGACCCCAAGCTGACCTTGATATCGCGCATTAATCACAAAAAGAGAAAAGTAAGACGACGTTTGCGTTTTCCATCGAGCAAAGTAAATATATAAGTACTTACTGTGTTTGTGTGAGAGAGAAAAAGAGAGAGAGAGAGAGAGAAAGAGAAAAAGAGAGAAAAAGAGAGAGAGTAAAAAAGGAACTGTTAGTCACGCTACTCTTGCTGCTTCTCTCTCAGTAGTAACGGTCAACGTTACGAGCGACGAGTAAGTAAGAGAGATATCCACGGTAAAGCCTTTTCTCGTTCCTCTTTTACAATATTACATATGTAAGTAGTACATAACGTTTGCTACGCGTTCGAGTAGTAATATTATCATTGATAACGAAACGAACGATCGTTAATGAAACATCAAACTCGTTGTTTTTGTTAAATTTATATATCGCCGATCGTCGAAGAAAGAAAAGAAAAGAAAAACAAAGAAAAGAAAAGAGAAAGAAAAGAATAACAATGGGCTTGAGAAAAGAGGATTGAATCGAAATTAATCGAGACGTCTTGCATACACTGAAATTCAAATCGTCAGTGATAACGCATACATATGTACACACATGTATATATATATATTTTTTTTTCTGACGTTGAGAGAAAAAAAGAAGCATGAAGAGAAAGAGAGAGAAAGGGGTAAGGAAGGGAAGGGTGGGGAGGGGAGGAATTTATCCAGTACGATTACAACACACGTTCGACGTATCGCGAGAGCAGGGTCAAGGCAGAACGGCAAACTTCTGTTCTGTCGAGTGCCATTTACCAGAGTCCCAAGATCGTTCATTGAACGAACAATGCCAAAGGGAATTGGCGCATTGAAAGTGTCGCGACGGTCGAATTGGCTATACGTTTGAAGAAACAATAATTTAACCATAGGTACCCCTTCCAACGGGATAAAACTTTCACGTTGTCCTACGAGCGTTGTCCGACGATTGAAAACTGTCTTAATCCAAATAAACCGTAAGATAATTAAATAACTAATATATCGAATTATTTACGATCGATCAAAACGATTGTACTATTCATACGATATTATGCAATCCTGATCTTAAAATCCTATTAGTAATGAAAGTTACTTAATCGTAAATCGTTTTCGGGAGAAACGCAATTTGAATTCGAGTTCGTAAAAACTAAATTAATTATCGCTCATTACGATAAATTTATTACGCATGATTATTATGTATAAATTATTTTCATATTGAAATGATAAAAACGAACGGATGGGACAACGAAAATAAATAAGCAAGCAAGCAAGCGAGTAAGTAAGTAAGTAACTAACTAAGTAAATAACGAGAAAGTACGAAAAACATGGTTAGACTCGTCGTTTTGATTTATGTACGCGAATAACGAGCCAACAGGTGCGACAAAACTGTTTGCCTCCGAGCTTGGCACCAACCAACCAACCAACCAACCAACTAACCAATCATCGACAATAACTCTGAGAAACTTTAAGAAGCCTCGCGACTCGAGTTTTCCATCGCGATAATCCCTTTTTTCTCGCGATTTCCAATAGCTGGCAAAACTACATATCTTAAAAGCCAACGACGTAAAAACGAGATTCTTCTGGTTTTAAAATTCTTCTGCTTTTAAGATTCTTTTTTCGTCGACGTTCAAACAAATACGATTTAATTTAAGATAGAAAGAGAGAGACACGGAGAAGAATAGAAGAAGGAAAAAACAGATTCTGAATCTCAAAGAAAAAAAAAAAAAAAAAAAAAAAAATTCTCGTTTAACTAATCGAAAGTTATTATAATCTATTTATTGGATTCAAGATCCGTCGCGATCTATAAAGTGATCGGAGAGGGAGGGATCTCGAGGGTTCAACGATAAAAAGAGTTTGGTACGATACGAAGAAAAAATCGAGAGAAAGATAGGGCGACAATTAGATTTCTATAGTCGATTAATTTCCTCTAATAAATGGGGGTAGAAGAGGTAGCCTCTCTCTCTCTCTCTTTCTTTCTGTCTTACTCTCACTCTCATCTCGGATCTTCGATATGATCCTCCTTTTTTGTCGGGCACGTTTCCCCTATATATGCGCGAGGCTTCATTTCCCTCGAGAAGAGGCAGACGTGCACAAAGAGAGAGACTGAAGAAGGGAGAACGAGAGACACGAAGAGAGACGGATAGATGGATATAGAGAGAGAGAAAGTAGACGAGACAATGAAGGAAGAAGGTGAAAGAGAGAAAGAGGGGAAGAACAGGCTCACGCGTACATATTCGGCTGTGTTCGCGTGTGTGTGCTCGGCTATTCGATGGATGAGAGGGATCAGAGGGAATAGAGAGAGAGAGAGAGAGAGGGAGGGAGGGAGGGAGAAAGAGGGTAGAAAGAAGAAGGGTCTGGCCACGCGGCACACTCTCGCGCGCGTCTACGACGAATCCGTTCTACACGATGCACTAATTAGTCGAGACACGTCAAACTAACAAATCGTCCTTGTTAAAACGATCCTCAAACGAGAAACCAACATCGGGAATGTGCGCTTTTATCTCAGCCGATAATATCATCGTACAAATCGTCTGCAAATTTTCGTACTCTATTTTCATCGGGCGTATTTCGACACGGACGACCGAGAGGAATGGATTAAAGGGAAATTATTATTATTTTTTTTTTTTTTAATAAAAATCATCCTCGCGAAGTATTTACGTGGAAAATATTTAAAGAAAGGATAACGCGTCGTGGCAAAAAGTATGCCTTCAAAAAATTACAAGAGAGGGAGAGGAAAAAGAAAATGAAAAAAAGGGGGAATGCAACGGTGATAACGAGAAATAGGAAAATATATCTTCGAAGATATCGCTGAGTCGAACATAGATCTTATATTTTTTTTTCTTTTTTTTTTTTTTTCCTTTTATGATGACGTATTAAAAAATGGAACGAGAATCTATATGCATACAAACGTTTTTGTCGAAATAATTATTATACATAGATATCACTAGATTTCCGGTCCGTTTCCTTGAAAAGATAATTCTCAAAGTTCCGACTTTTCGAAAACATTCGTTCCTTCTTATCGCGACGCATACCCTATATGCATGCAGTATCTAAGAGTGTGGAGCGTAAAAGAAAAAAAAGAGAAAGAAAAAAGAGAGAAAAAAAGAGAGAGAGAGAGAGAGAGAACGAAATGGACACACTTGACGCGCACGTGCTTCGTGCGTGTGTCGGAAGTAAACGTGCGCGTGCGCGTGCATGTGCGCGCGCGCGCGAGCGCCTATATACACGCACGCACGCCCTGGCAGGCAGACACGAGACGAAGGGTTTGAAGGGTGTCTGCGCCCATGATACACGATGCGGCTTCGCCCTTCTCGAAAGGGACTCTTCTCTTTCTCTATCGTTTGTATCTATGTATAACACAATACCATGCTTCGCTAAAGAACGTTCTCGAAAGAAATATGTCTTTATATATATATATACATACTCGTTGATAAATAACAAAAGTAATAAAAGTAAACAATTGAACGTGAATAGAAAGGAAATGAACGCTTTAGATGACACGTATAAAAGGTATAATAATAGATTGAATAAGATCGAAGGTTACGTTAAAAATATACGTACTACAAATGTTCCGATCAATTATTCTCTCAATGAAATTAATACGATTACTTAATTATCTTTTCTTCTCTCTTCGTACCCGATATGTAAAAAAAAAAAAAGTGAGTATCGAGTGCGAAATGTTTTCTTTGCTCCCTTCTTTCTTTTTTTTTTTTTCTTTCTTTCTTTTTTAAACGAACGTTAATCTTTTGCAAATGTTTAATCGACGCACACTTAACTTACGCTTTCGTTTTTATGCGATTTAAAGAGACACGTATCGAGAGAAAAATATTTCTTTTTATTCGATTTATTCGTTTATTCTTTTTTTTTTGTTGTTTTATTTTTCATCGAACAATAATCGGAACGTCATTAAAAAATGATCTTTCGCAAATTAAAATCGACGGATACGATTTCGCTTTGATTGCGCGGTCAAACATATATCACAGGTGAAATATTTATTTATCTCTCTCTCTCTCTCTTTTTTCTTTTTTTTTTCGTACGTGTATCAGAAACGAAAGAAACAATCTTTCGTAAGGTTTAATCTGTCTTTTGTGCGTGAACGATACGTATTTTAAAGAAAATATCTTGCTATCTCCATACATTTTTTTTTCTTTCCTTTTGTTTCCGAACCAGCATTTTTAAAAATAATCTTCCGCAAATTCTAATTAAAATATATATATATATATATTCATTATGCTGCTCAAAGACACGTATCGAAAGTAAAATATTTACATAAATATTTTCTTTTTTTTTCTTTTCGAACGAACAGCTACCAATGACTTTCTACAATCCTTTATGAAATTATATTCGACGATATACTTTTTCCTTTTAGATATATAAAAATAACGTTCTCCGTGGCCTTCGTCTTTCGCCATTTTAATTCTTTTTCATTCTCTTTTTCACAAATGTACACGATCGACGTGACATCGAGCTTTGGTTTCCATCGGAGAGCCGATAATGCATGCCGCGTCTCGATAAGCCAAAGATTATTTTAAAATACAGATTTGGACTGATCTGCATTAAAACAACGGTAACGTATCCTTTCGTTCTCACAATTACCTGTCTCTTTACCTATTTCTTACATATATACATGCATATATATATATATATATATATATATATATGTACGTATTATGTAGTATCTCTTCCCTCCTCTTCATATATGCGTATATATATAGATGTTTATTACAAATGTATCTCTCCCCCCTCTCTTCGGTGATTCTCTTTCTCTCTCTCTCTCTCTGCATCTCTCTTTTTCTCTATCATTTTTCCAAAAATAATCGTCATACTAAATTTTTCTTTCTCCTTGACCTTGCGACGCATACGACGATATTATAGTATAATATACGAGAAAAAAAAATGACAAATCGTTATTACTTTAGATAACAAATCGAACTTTGTATATTGCATTTTAGCTATCTCCATCTAAAAAGCGAATTTCATTGAAATCGAGTTTACAATGTAGCATTATAAGTATAGAAGAATTTGATTTTCCCGTTCTTTCTTTTCTTCTTTTTTGTTATTTTCACGTCAATGGTATCGGACCGAGTCGAAAAAAAGGAAAAAAGAAAAAAAAAATAACAACAAATAAAGAAATTAGAAGTGGGGAGAATTGGAAGCGAGAAGTTCGTGCCGTATTCCAAAAATCTAAATTCGATGATGACGCGACCCTGATATCGTGAGAAAGATTTTGTTTCAAAAGTTCGTTATGTATATCATCCTAAAAATGAAAAAAAAAACAATATCTACGAATGTACGAGAAACGAATTTTTCTATGTAAACACACAAAAAAAGAAAAAAATAATAATAATAAAACAATAAAAAATTACAAGAAAAAGAAAAGAATCTTTTTTAAGTTAAAAAAAGAAGGAAAAAAGAAAAAAATCTTTCACAGTCGCGTAATCGAGAAACGAATCATGCATAATTGTTACAAACAATTGTATCAAACTGTGATTATATGCAAATGTCTTCGCTATGCTATTTGACTTGTTTTTTTCCCTCTTTTTTTTTTTTTTTCTTTCGGCGACCCGTCACTTTATTATTTTATCCGTGAATCCGTGATTTATGAAATTTTTAATATACAATTCAGAACTAATTTCGCGTCATAAATGATTTATTCCTGTTATTATATCTTTCTCTGTATTCGTATTTAACTTTACTAAAAGCTGTAATCAAGATATTATTATTATTTTGTTATTATTATTATTATAAATAATCGAGCGCTGATCGATAATTAATGCAAAGAATTCTTTAATTATCATTTACACAGAAATGAATCAAAATCATTTTCACAATTCTTCCTTTTATACGCGATCTTTTGTTTTTTCCTTAACTCGATCGAGTTAATTTAAAATAACGGGTGGCTGATTAAAAAAGAAAGAAAGAAAACGTAAAAAACAAAGGAAAGACAAAACAGAATAAATGTAATGTATTAACGCATTATTGTAAATTAACATTTAAAATGTAGAAAATCGGCCTTCGTATTATTAATATATGTAAATGCGATCGGCGAGCTCGATACTCATATTCAATATCATTTCCATCGGTCATCTTACTCGGTCAATAGAACACGTACAAAGGTGCTCAAAGGTGTCAATCGACTTTCTTGGCCTTCTACGATCGATCGATTATTGACGATTGGTATCGTTTATCCAGTATCGATCGAATTACAAAGAAAGAAAAGTACTTAAAGTACATACTTAATCAAAATGTTATTCGATTAATTGGATAAGCAGAATATTCGAAAGATAATATTCGTACGTATATATATGATAATTTTTATTGGCCAGTGAATATCGTCGAAATTTTTTATTAATGGAGAAGAAACAAAAGTTTCTAGTGGAACAAAAAATCCATTACTCTTTTTCAAAATCTTTCGATATAATTTCTTTTTTTTTCAGATTGTGAAAAATGAAAAAAGATTAGGTTGAAAAATTTCGAAAAAAAAAAGAAACAGTGACTGATTTGAAGAATCATCTCGAGCTTTTGATACGCCAAGTAATTTTTAAGAAATTATGACATTAATTATTCGCCAATTTGGTATTATACTTAACAATCTTCCGATACTTTCGGACGTGTTCCTTCCCGCGTTTTTTCTTTGTATCGACGAAAATCAGAGGAAAAAAAAAGAAAATACGGTGCACTTGACGGTTCAAGTGCATCCGTGATCTATTTTCGTCCGGACACGAATACTGTTCGTTCCTACGTTTCTGCAAGAATATCATGCGAGACGCGGTAAGATTGTTTAAATTTCACAGAAAAAAAGAAAACAGGAGAAAAGAGAAAAAGGAGACAGAAGTAATGACGAGGACGAATACGTCTAAAAAAAAAAAATAATAATAATAATAAAATAAAATAAAGAAAAAATTAAAAAAAAAATAACAAATGTAAAGAAAATAAGATGATGACAAAAAAAATATTTTACTTCGTTTTATCGATTTCGTCGATTATCGTGAAGAATCGATTTAAAAATGAAGGAATTCGATCATGAAGGAAGAAGAAAGAAATAGAGATTTCATTCGGAAATGCACGAGTAAGAGTGAGAGAGAGAGAGAGAGAGAGAGAGAGAGAGAGGAAAGAAAAATAAATAAATAAAAAAACTCGAAAGAGAAAATAAACTCATTAATCGTTCTTGTTCGATTTGTCGATCGTATTATCATTCGTACAAACTGTGTTTTACATTTCTGCGAGTATTACGCATACGTTACGTTCGGTATTTACCGCTCGTAGCCCTATAATATATACATATATGTATGTATGTATATAATGTGTATGTATGTATGTATATACGTAGGTGGTACTTTTCAATACGATAAGCCTGCTGGACGGAACATGCTGACAATAAGCTATCGATGGAACAAACGTATTATAATATTATATTTACTAATTAAATATGTAGATTATTATGATACGTTTATACATTTTTAATTCGTTTCTATACGGTTAAGACATATTTGATTATTTTCTCTCTCGTCATTTTACGACTTATCTGTATGCCGTTTGAATACTTTGACACCGCGTATATACATATGTGTGTATGCGATAATTATCCTATTGTAAATTTAAAGGAAAAAAAAAAAAGAATAATCCAATAATGAGAAAGTAATTTGTTAGAATAAAATAAAATTGAATATTACAATTTATCATTAACGACAGTATATGCCATATCAATTTTTCAGAAGTCATAATTTTTTCTCTAATGAACGCATCAAAAACATTGAACTGAAGTCAAAAAAAAAAAAAAAGCAATAAAGAGAAAGAAACTTTCTTATTCTTCGAAAGTCATAAAGCCCTCGTTATACGGAAAACTCTTTCCGAAAAATTTGTAACATACGCCCTTATTCTATTCTCATTCTCAAATATATATACATATGTATGTACATACATACATATATACATATGTATATACTTGCATATAAATACGAATTTATTTCGACCTTCGCATTTCGATCCACATATTTTTCTCGTCTATTCGTGTCATTTCGAGGAGAAGAAAGAAACGAGACTTAACACACTTCGTTGGATTTCGTGGAACGCATTCGGACTGGCCTCACTCGCTCTCAAAGTCGTAGCTTTGACCTTAAACGTGTGTCAAGTGTTTACGTCGCACGTTAAAAGGCAAAGTAATCTTTGGAGAACTCCAAAGAAAGAACGCGTGAACAGAAAAGAAGATGGAAACAATAAAAGAAAAGAAAAAAAAGAAAGAAGAGAAAAGAGAGAGAAAAGAAAAAGAAAAGAAAAAAAGAAAAGAAAACAGGAAGGATGACAAGGAATCTACGATGCTCCGAATTATAATAATTTTTCTGACAAATTATAATAATTTTTCGTTCTATTAAAAGAACACTCTTCTCCTTCCCTCTCTATTAAAATTTCGATAAAATCGAAATTATTAAAGACGCGATAAGATAGATAACGTTACAAAGATAAAATCAAAAGGTAATTGTTTGTATTATTACATCACGGAACATCGATGATGCAAGTTATATTTATTATATTTTCTACTACGCGAATATATCCACGTAAACGTTTTATTTATTTCATTCATTGTGACATATTTTTTAGTTCGTATACTATCAAAAGAAAGAAAGAAAGAAAAAAAAAGAAAGTAAGAGAAAGGAAAAGAAAGAAAATGGAAAAGAAAAAATTAGAAAACAAACGTTAGTTATTTTTATTCGACTTTTTTTCTTTTTCTTCTTTCATTTTTTTGTCATACGCGTAAGCTCATTCACGATTTTTAACAAGAACATGTCTATCCCAATTGGAATCTTGCAAACCTTTCAACTACTCTCTACAAAATATAACAAATACACGACCGAAGTGTTTTGCAGTTTTGAAAGCGTATCGCCTAGAGCCTGCTACTTCGAAGTAAGTGAAATGTTTTCACCGTACGAACCTTTACAATATCCGCTGTTAGTTAATATTTTTTTTTTTTGTAAACGTTACAATTTTCGCAGATTTATTTCTACGGGTCATCGTATTATCCCTTTTATCGAATATAATAAATATATCACGTAGAAATTTATTTATTCTATATATTCTAATAACGTCTGAAAGTAAAAGATTCCTTTTCTTTTCTTTTCTGTTTCTTTCTTTCAAATTTCACTTGTTTTTGTCCCGAATAATTTCATGTAACTCTTCATATATTAAAAAAAAAAAAAAAAAGAATAAATCGTTTTTCTCTACAAGCGATATATTATTTCAAGTAATCGAATTATATAAACGAGCGAATAAAAAACTTGGATTGAAAGATATATATATATATATATATGTGTACATACATATATCGTATATACAATACAGACACAAACATATATATATATACACACATATATTGTTATTAATTTTGACCATGAAATGCCGTTCCCCCGGACAGGCCGCTGTGCGCGACGATCGGAAACACGCGCTTCCGAGAAGAAACACGATCCTGTGTTGAAGAAGCGATCGAAGTAAGTATGAGCAACGGCTCGTGAAAAGGAACCTCTAACGAAGAACAAAGAGAGCTATGCGACGATTTTATAATACGTTCTTCCCCTCCTCAACACCCCTCTACCTCCCTCCCCCCACTAAACCACGAACGTCGTCCTAAAGAATGTACGCGTATTACGAATTCACGAATCGTTATCCGAGCTGGATATAAGTCGAACGTATCCTACGTGATCTTTTAAAAAGAACAAAAAAAGAAAAGAAATAAAAAAGGTAAAAAAAAAGAAAAGAAAAAGAAAAAGATAAAAACGTGATCGATCGGTAGATGTGAAATATAATAAAACGCACATACGTACGTACGTACGAAACTACGCAATCGAATTTACGTTGAAAAATGATGGTGATGATATATAATTGATATATATATATATACATCGCTCACGCACGCACGCACGCACATCGATAGAAAAATACTTTTTTACTCACCGAGATCGGGTATCGAGCTGGTAGGTTCCTCGTGGTGTCCCTTGGGATCGGAGGACCTGGCTCTTGAAGGAGGTGGTGGAGGTGGAGGAGGAGGAGGTGGTCTCATGCTGGAAGTAGAACTGACCACGACGGTTCCGGATGGAGGTGGCGGAGGTGGTGGAGGCGGAGGTGGTCCCCCGTTATTATTGTTAACGTTGTTGCTAGGATGATGATGATGATGATGGTGATGGTGATGATGGTGATGATTGTTGTTGTTATTGCTGTTGTTATTGTTGTTGTTATTGTTACTACTGCTACCACTGTTACTATTGCTGCTGATACTGCTGGTACCGCTGTTACTGGTACCACTGCTGCTGCTGCTGCTGCTGGTACTGTTGTTGTTGTTGCTAGCAGTGACGGTATTGTTAACAGGTGCTGATCTGGGTGGTCGCATTTGGGTCTGTGGCGACATCAGGACCGTGTCGGAACGCGCGATGCCGCCGGCGTGGCCCTGGCCCGGCGGCCTCGGACACCAGCCATGCAGCACCCTGATGGCGCTCCTCACTTCCGCCTGCAGTTCGGCGGCCCTGTCCCTCGCCGCGTGAGCCACCTTCGAATATTTTCACCCCGCGCCACGCGGGTCCCAATGAATATTCTCCCTTTCCTTCTCTTCTCCGTTCTTCTTCTTCTTCTTCTGCCTCTTCTTCCTCCTCTTCCTCTTCCTCTTCTTCTTCTTCTTCTTCTTCTTCTTTCTTTCTTTCTTTTTGTCTTTTTCTTCTTCTTCTTCTTCTTCTATCTCTTTCCTTTAGCACTCCCCGTAGAAACACGAAATAAATAGCCGTCGATTATAATCACCGAAAATAATTCCTCACATCGAGAAGAAACAAAACTTATATGTAGTCACTGATCACTCTCGAAATTATTATCTCATTATTAATATATATATATACACATATACACACATGTATATATGTATATATATATATATACGTATCGCACTATTTTATTCAACACTGTATCGCGAGCTGTATCGAAAGCTCCTTTACGCGAGAATGTATCATATGCGCGAGGATCTACGGCGTCACGATATACACTACGAACGATCGAGAATCGAGATACGTTGGTCCTCTCTTCGTTTTTCCCTATCTATCTATCTATCCATCTATCTATCCATCTATCTTACGATCTTTCGTCGTAACAGACGATGGGTTACTGCCGTTGCTGTTGTTACTGCTGCTATTGCTGCTATTGCTGCTGCTGGTGATGGTATTACCGATGCTTCTGTTGCTGTTGGTGCTTATCGTCTTGTCTCGCAACTCACTCGTCTCTCGCGTTCTCATACGTACTACGTGCGGCCTGCTCCCGACGCGAATGTCACGGTCAATGTCTTTACCACCCGCCACCGCCGCCGCTGCCGCTGCCGCTGCCGCCGCCGCCGCTGACGCTGACGCTGACGCTGCTGCTGCTGCTGCTGCTGCTGCTGCTGGCGCGTGCCACCTGCCGCGGAAACTCTCGCGGCGGCACTTCGAACTAATCGGGCAGTTTCGCGCGAAACCGACCAACCGCCCTCCCTCCCTCTCGTCCGCCCGATGGAACGACCGACCGACCGACCGACCGACCGATCTCCCTCCCCAACCCTCAACACCTCCCGCTCTTGCTCCCACGGGGGCCACCGCGAGGACGAACCGCGCGCGCAACCGAAGACTCTCTTTTTCTTTCTCTCTTTCTCTCTTTCTCTCTGTTCGGCGAATCGACGAGAATACGAGAAAAAAGGATAAAGGAAAGATAAGAAAAAGGAAACTTTTCCTTTTGATATTCGTTTTTCTTCCTTCTTCTTCTTCTTTTTCTTTTTCTTTCTCCTTTTCTTCTTCTTCTTCTTCTTCTTCTTGTTCTACTTCTACTACTTCTTTTTCTTTTTCTTGTTCTTCTTCCTCTTTCCTTCCTTCCTTCCTTCCTATTTCTCCCCTCTTCCTTCTCGCATGCGACAAGATCTCTTCCTTGAAAAGCAACCGAAAAAAAGAACAGAAAAGGAAAGAGAATGAGTCCGAGAGAGAGAGACAGCGTGAGAGACAGTTTCTCAACGTTCGTACGCAAGAAGAACAACGGTCGCTTTGGCTCTTCTCGTTGCCGGACGCGAATTCCCCCTCCCCACGAATTTTCACGTGATTTACCGATCACGACAACCTATCAGACTTTATACCCAATTTTGCCTCCTCCCCTCCTCTCTCTCTCTCTCTCTGCTATATGTACATATATGTATATACATATATATAACGAGCATACGCTATTCTTTTCTCTTTCCTTTAAACGATCACTTTCAAAAAAAAATCTCGTTCCTTCGATCTTGTCTCCGATTACCCGAGAACGTTCTTATAGAAACGTACGATCACTTATCGATATCGCTCGTCATCTCCTATCAACCCTCACCAACACCACGTTTTACTCGTGGGCAAAAAAACTTTGTTGATAAAAAAACAAAATATATATATATATATATATATATATATATATATATAAACAAAAAACAAAAAAAAAACAGAAAAAGAAAAAGAAGAAAGCGTTTGCTTACTCGCTAACCTGTCTTTCTACTTCGTTTCTAACTTCAATCTCTCTCTCTCTCTCTCTCTCTCCTTTCTATTTCTTTCTTTCTTTTTTTCTTTTTCGATCTCCACGTGATAAATACGATGAAACGACGAAACGGACCGATGTACTGATCGAGTAAGGAAGAAGAGAGGAAAGAAAAAATAGTAGTCACGTCGTTCGTCCTCGTGCGCGGGCGGCGACGAAGCCGACGACGACGAGTACCGTCATCGGCGCCGACGAAAGTGAGAGTGTGCGCCGATCGGAGTGGTCGACCGAGTCGCGAACGACGCGACGAGGCGACCGATTCGCCGTGCATAAGCGCGTCTGCTTTGCGTTCTGCCTCCCTACACCTCCCTACCTACCTACCTACCTACCTACCTATCTACCTATCTCCCTCCCTCCCCCCTCCACCGCTCGCTCTCTCGCTCGCTCTCTCGCTCGCTCGTTCGCTCGCTCTCTCGCTCGCTCGTTCGGTCTCGTTCTCGATGTCAGCTAGCGAGCTAGCTCCCGACCTATACGTTCGACGTCGGACTCACGTACTTACTTACTTACTAATATATGTATATGATATATGACGTCTATAATGTATGTATACGTGTGTGCATATATGGTGTACCATTGTACTATCGCACGAGCTCTCCTCTACACTTATTTGCTGCGTGATATGTACGCACGACTACTACACTGACCCCACGCCACGTATTTCTCGTAGAGATCTCCTAGCGAGCGCACGCATTCCCCCTTCCTCCCCCACCGCTCACCGCCTCCCTCCTTTTTCTCTTCGAAAATTCGTTTCCTTTTTACCGTCCTTTTCTTCCTTTCTTCCTCTCTCTCTCTCTCTCTCTCTCTCTCTCTCTCTCTCTCTCTCTCTCTCGGCCCGGTCCTTATTAACACTCCTAACTGACATTCTCGGTATTTCTTGAGAAAGAGAGAGAAGAGAGATAGAGAAAGATAGAGAGAGAGAGAAAGAGAGAGAAAAAGAAAGAAAGAGAGAGGGAGAGAGAGACGGACGATCAAATCCAACGGCTTTATTTTATTATTGTGTGCGTATGTATATGTTTCTAGGTATACCGACCATCTTTTTTCTTCCTCTTCTTCTTTTTTTCATGCCGTAACCTAACCTGAAAAATTGTCTCTTCGTAGGTCAGAACGATATCGGATTTCTTAGGCTACCGAACGATAAATCTCCTTTCTCCGATTCCGGTTATTAGAGGAAGAAGAGTTAACAGATTGAAGAAGCAACTTATGCAGGTAAGTGTTGCAAGAATATATGAAATATTTTCTTTCGTTTCCCGCGAGAACTCGTCGAGGCGAGTAAAGACGACGAAAGTGGAACACGAGTACAGAAAAGTATTAGTATGTTTGGGGAGACAGATTTTACGAATATCGGTCCGACCAGGACAGTATCGCATCGATCGTCGAACCCCTCGCATCTACCAAATTCTTACTTTCTACAATCGGACTTTTTCTCGTTCTTTTTCCTTTTTTATCTTCGATCACTCGAGACGATCGACGTGTTCGGTAATGCTAGTAGTAAGAACGTTTATCAGTTCAGCGATTGTTAATTATAAAAAAAGATACAAACGATTCGACTCTCATTGCCTCGTTTATTACGCAATTCTGTAAAGATAAAAAAAGTAATGTAGTCCGTGATCGGTATTCGAGTAAAAAAAGGAAAGAAAAGAAAGGAAGTAAAAAAAAAAAGGGAAAGAGTGACAAAGGAAAGACAAAAGAGTTGGGAAATGACGTATCTTTGGAGGTCGAATGACTTGGCCCGTCAAAGTATAGATACGGCACTGATTGTGAGTCGAAACGGCGCTCCGATAGGCACGGGTGGTCGAATGCGCGAGCGCGGTTGCGCGGCCGCTATCACGTGGCCTTGTCCTTGAATGAGGCTCGTGAACCCGACCGCCGCCGCTTTTATCGATCAGCCCCCGCAACCCGCTTCGACGCACTCTCCATGACCATCCATCCATCTCGATGCAACGACGTATCTACTGGCGAGCGCTCCCACTTCGATCCGAGATTCGATCGAATCGAAGAGAGACCGCTTGGAACTTGACCCGAGTCTTTTTCGAAATCGAGGAGGAGCGTTATCAAATTCGTTCCTACGCTTAGGTATCTTTCATAGCTTCATTTAAGCAGACATTTCCAATTGTAATCCTTCGTTGAAAAGAGCAATTAATACGCGACTCGATCGAATTATCGATTTCGAATACGATTAAATAACGAGCGAATCTCTTTCGTTTGATTTGCAAGGTAGAACGGAATAAAAAAACAAAGAAGAAGATTCATGGAAGTAACCCACGTAGAATCGATCCTCTTCTCTAGATCTAAGCTATTTCGAAATCGTCTGAAAAGAAAGTTAGTATACAATATATTTCGATCGCTACGCTTTGTTTTAATCGCTACATGGAATTTAGAAATTCAGATAGATGGATATTTAAAAATATCTGTTAGCTCGATCTAAAAATAAATGTTATATTCGCTACGCGTTACGTATATTGAAACGAGACTAGTTTGACAATTGAACGGGAGTTTACGTTTCAAGAGGGACAGACGAGCCTAATCTTTAAGGGATCAAACCCTTCTTCCTTCATCCTTATGAATGCCTTTACGAAATGAATGAAACTTGATGAGCTTAATGGTAACAGGTATTAAATCCTTTCATTTGACATTTTTTCATTTGTGTTAGGGTATAAACGTTTGTAAGTGGAAACGTTCTTCTAAGGGCATTCTAGATCGTGAGAGGTCAAGGATTTCTCTTCTCTCGATCGAAGACCGGTATACGTATGTAGTTTGTTTCTTCGCGTTGAATCGATCAACCGGTGAAACTTTCGATCGATCGATGCGTTCGATCTCCAGATCTATCACCGTAAACAAAAACCCCTTGATCGATTTAAAATTTTCAACTTGTGACAAAGATACCCATACGCGTCATGACATTTACTACGAATCGACTAATCCTTTTTCAAGATCGCCGTATAAAGAAATCGTTGATTGCTATCGTACGTCCGTGTTGAAATGTCGACTGACGTCAGCCACGTCATCTGCAAACATAATAATTTCGGTGAATGTTCGTAGCTCTCTCTTTCTTCGACTTCAGCTTTCGACGTTGGTATATTTAGAGGACACCTCGATCGAATTCAATATTTTTTCGCGGCTAATCCAGCGCATTGAATCTCTTTTAGCCAATAGAAATTCATTCAAAATAATTATTTTAAATTACTTGTCGAAAAAAGGAAACAAAAGAGAAAGAGAATAAAACAAAAAAAGAAGTCCATTCTCCTCGATTGCAAGCTGTTGAGGCGTTAAAAAAGAAAATGTTGACAAAAAATAATATGCTTTTCTGCAAAGGATATGTTGTAGAAAAAGAAATTTGCGAGATTGCGAGGAAAGAGACGAACAAATATTTATATGTAATGAATATTAACCGTAAGAAAGAGAAAAGGGAAAGGAAAAAGAAGAAGAAGTAAAAGAATAAAGAAGAAGAAAAAAGAAACATTAAAAAAGAAAGAAAGAAAGAAAAGGAAAAAAAGAAGAAGAAAAAAAGAAACAGAAAAAGAAATTCTTATTGTAATGATACGCGGAGAGGTCGGGCGGACTCTCTCTCTCTCTCTCTCTCTCTCGCTCTCTCTACTCGAGGGGAATGGTGGACCTGGCTCCTATAGTCGTATTACGTGGATCGCGCGTAGCTGTTTAGATCTAGATGGACCTGAATCATATCAAACCGGTCCGAATGTAGCGCGCGACTGCCTGCGGAGCGGGGTATAGCTCAGCCCGTCTCTCGTTGGATTAGGTTAGGGACAAGACGTGTTATAGCACGCATGAGTTAGAATAGAGAAAGAACGTTGACGGTGCTGAGTGGTAGGGGTAAAACCAGAGCGATAACGAGCCGGACCAGGAGTGGGAAAGAGCTTCTGCGTAACGTGTAGAGGGGAAAGAGAGAAAGCGTATACATATATGTACGTGCATTTCTCTGTGTCTCTGTATGTGTGAAGAGAGAGAGAGAGAAAGAGAGAGGGAGGGAGAGAGAGAGAGAATGTGACATGTGAGTACAAGAGACGAGAGAGAAAGAGAGAACAAGGTCGGTTTACTCTCAAAGGAGGTCCTCCTCGCGTGTTCGCTCTATTTACAGAATACCTCTGCACGCTTGCTGTTTTCGAACATACCTACTACCCTTCAGACATTCGAATTTTGAGAGAGAAAGAGAGAGAGAGAGAGAGAGAAATCCCCCTCTTGTAAATACACGTTCATCTAAGAACTCGCTATATATTTTACGCAGCAGGTAAATACATAAATAAGTACTTATATAAGGGAACCTTTCAATGATTTATCTGGACTCTATACGAATGATTTTTGTGATTAAACTTTGATTATTTTTCTTCTTTTATTTTCTTTATTCCAAATCGATCTGAACAATTTCAATATGGTTTTACTTGTACATCGTTTTATTTATACATTGGTGATTAGTTTCGATTAATTTCGAGTATGAGATAAACGTTCTCTGCTCGTAAATAATTTCTTCGTATAGACTTATCAAGGTGTACATATATATATATATATTTTTTTTTCCTTCTTTTTTTAACGCGTAGATTTATCAGAGGTAATGAAGTAGACAGATAAGTTTTTAGTTTTGTTTAACTATCATACAAGGAAACTAATCCGTGTACAAGTGCATGCATCTAAGTATATATTTAGATCAAAAAATACCTTCAGTGGTATCGCTATTAAGATCGAGTAAAAACGATCGTACGAATGATCTGAAATTAAAAGAGGAGAAAGGACATTGCAAGGTAAGCAAACACTCCTCGAATGCAATAGAGAAACCGAGACTGGTTCAAGTTCACGTTGCTTCGAGGCTGAAGCACCGGCTCTCAAGGTCGTCTCGGAGAAAGCCTTCCTTGTTTCATGTACTACCAGTGGATATGGCTTTTAAACGATACGATCGTATCGGATCTACCCGATTATAAACCAGAATAACCATTTCATATCTAGAAAAGACGATATAGATCTTATTTCTAAGAAAGCATATCATTATTATGTTAGATATCGACTTTAATAATAATAATAATTTCTTTATAAATCATAAGATCTTTTCATCGAATTAATATTGTTTACTAAAATAATTCTGCTCGAGTACTTGCTTATTTAGCTATTACTTTTGAATTCGATGCAATATTTTTTTTTTCACCGTGTAAAAACTGTCTGTACATATCGGAATAGATAAAACGCGAAATCACTTTCGAGAATAGAGACACGATTCGAGATCAGAAAAGCGTAACGACTGATAGACGGGCAGACAAACGTAAAGAGAGACAAAGAGAGAGAGAGGAGAGAGAGAGAGAGAGAGAGAGAGAGAGAGAGAGAGAGAGAGAATATCCGCGTCCACTTTCGACGAGCGAAAGTTCAATGACCTTACTCGACTCGGTGAGGTCATCCAAAGCGTTCTCCACTTTCGATCTCCACGAGAACGTGCCTATGGCGATCGCTCGAATGAAAACGAGAACGCAAAGGAGAGTTTTCGAGAGAAACCGGATCGCGATCACCGGGGGTCCTGAAAACTTGCCGTGAGAGAGAAAAAGAAAGAGAGAGAGAAAGAGAGAGAGAGAGAGAGAGAGAGAGAGAGAGAGAGAGAGAGAGAGAGAGAAAGAGAGAGAGAGAGGTAGCACCATGAGTCGCGTGAGAGTCGCCGTAATAAGAAAGCGAAACTCTTTCTCTGCTTTTAACTCTATCTCCTGGAAGAACTCTCTTCGATCTTACTTTTACTTTCGATCTTCTCGAAAAAAAAAAAACATTTATATAGATATATATTCTTAATTCGGTTCGATGAAGAACTTAGTCTTTTAGTAATATTTGTGTGTGTGCGCGTGTATATATATATATATATATATATATATTTTTAATCATCTTCTACGTTACATATTCTCAATATTTTTTTTCGACCGATTCTGCATTAGTTCTTTTTTCTCTTGTTTCATTCTTTTTTATCAAGTCATCAGATATATCTACTTGCTCGATATATTTTAAATATTTTGAAGTTTTTCTCCTTCTCTCTCTCTCTCTCTTTTTTTGTTCTTCTCTTTTCTTTTCAGAAAGAAAATAACCAGAGAATTTTTCAATATTATTTTCCAATAATATTTTATTTCAAGCGATCGAGATCCGTATTAGTTTCCCTTTTAACGAGTTATCGATATACAATATCTTTTTTAAATATAATTTTCTTCGGAAAGAAGATAATATAAACATAGTATTGCACGCGTCGATAACGACGTATCTATTATCCGAGGTATTTAAACGACAATGACCTTACAATGATCTTTCGACATTTTATCGTCAAAAAAACGAGCGATACACTTTCTTCTTATCGTATGTAAAAGTTGCCGATTCTTTCAATATATTCTATCTCTGTTGCTTAACCGATTAACGAACGATCTTTCTCTCTCTCTCTCTCTCTCTCTCTCTCTCTCTCTCTTTTTTAACAAAGTAGCCTTAAACCTGACGATAGGAAAGTGCAAGTGGATTGGCCAAGTAGAAGACGAGGAGACGTTCGAAACGGTTTTTGGTAGCCTTCGACGAAAGTGAAACGGCCTTCGGCAAGGAGCTTCTCTTGGCGTATATAGGCGCCATTGAACTAGTGACCTTCATACGAGAACCGGTCTTTGTTCCGAGCCCTTAGAGAGAGAGAGAGAGAGAGAGAGAGAGAGAGAGAGAGAGAGAATGAGAGAGAGAGCTACTCTGACCCACTCTACTCTCCCTCTCTCTCTCTCTCTCTCTCTCTCTCTCTCTCTCTCTCTCTCTCTCTCACGATTTATCTGTCTATCTATCTCAACTTCCTTTTTTTAAATCTATATATACCAATCATATTTAGATAATACGAAAAACGATTCGTTTTCGTATTTTATGAAATATATTTGAACGTTTCTAATTTTTATTATTCTCATGTTGTTTTATTGTTATACTCGAAATGCTTTGAAATATATATATAGATAAAGAAAAACAGGAAAACGTATTAGTACCGTCGCAAGTAAAAATTTTCGTGTTAAACCCTTGCGATCGAGTTTATATCAAATTAAATCTCGATGCATGCGATATCAATTTCAAAAGGCGTGTCAAGTGTTAATAAAGCCAACGTAGAATTTAGCGTCGTATTTAACGAACCGTGTTAAGAATTAGTCGCGAAAGTTAATATAATTCTAATAACAGGTGGAGATTCGCTTTCTTTACTACGCTTTAATTTTCAGTTCTCGAATCTGCGATTCGATCGAAATGTTTTCAAATGTTTGGAGGTAATTGACTACGCGATCTTGATTTTTTTAGAAAGTTTATTGATAGTTTAGATCATATATACATATATATATACACACACACACATACATATATAGATACATTCGCATTCTTGAACATACTTATCAACTTAGGAAAGGCTAGCTAAGAGGAAAATAATATAGTCCGTCGGCGATTCATAAAGTGTCCGTGACGAGACTTGCAAATTCCTTTTCCTCGAAACGATGACGTTTCACATACGTATATACATTGCCGTTTATATTTTATTAATTGAATTCCAATGGCGGATACGAAAGTACAATCAATCGAAATGATTTACTTACGATACGTATTTTCGATAATGAGTCAAACGAGTTATAAAGTTAATAATACGAAAAGAGAAGGTCGAGGGAAAATTACTTGTAATTTTTTTTTTGTAATTTTAATTATTATTTCTTTTTTTGTACGATTAAAAGGAAACAAAAAATGCAAGGAACGGAAAAAAAGAATTTTATTTACGTTCGATCGTATCTCTTTTATTCGGCATATTAAAATGGATTTAAAATATTTTAATAAGAAAGTCGGTTTTAATATTCACACAAATAGATCCGATAAAGATTTGATTCTACCGCTTGCTACGTACTTAATGGATTCAATGAGAATAAATAAGGAGTCGTCATTTTCCGTGTGAGTTTCGAAATTATCGAGGCACGCAAACGTTCCGTAAGCCGGCGCCGTATCACCTGTGATAATTTCTGTTAACATTAAAATGTCGAAACGTAGAACGGTCGGTTAGAGGACGATTCCTACCGGTCGTCAGATATCGTATCTTCAGACACGCATTTCGTATCAATGCTTTATTTCCTTAACCCCGTAGCCTTTATCGTTTGTCAACGCAAATATATAACGTCATATTTATGTATACGTATGTGTGTGTGTGTCTATATATATATATATATATATATATATATATATATATATATATATATATATATACACATATATGTGTGTATAAGGTGTCCTATTTAACTTGACCATTTTCGTTATCTCCATTGTTTTCGATATAATATGAATAAATATTTCCAGCACAGAGAAAAAAAGTGAAATTCTAGAAAATTGATTTATATTACAAATAAAGATAAATTTCTTAAAAAAAAAAGGAAAGAAAAATAGGTCATTATATGGTACGTTAAATTCCTTTCGATGATATCTTTTATAACATTGTTTGGACGATGAAAATATGTATTTCGTCTATGTAGGATATGTCTGAATATTATTTTCGTTGATTATTTTTCGTCGTGTTTTTATCTTTCGCCATCATGTTTTAATAAACTCGTAAATGCACGTATACCTTACACGTACATCATACGTATATATTTGTTGAATACACGTCGCGTCATAAGCGACGAATTTTGTGAGGCGACCTACGACAAAAGAATTTGACGAAAATTCTTTTCGGCGAATAATCGTCGGCGTATCATCAAAGATTTCCTGGATTTGACATTGAATATTGCGTTATCACGTGAATCGCTCGCCGTCGTAAACGTCTCATTAAATAATGCAATATAAGGATTCGTTGTTCGGGTATTAAAAAACACAAAAATCGAATTTGTAATTCGTAGTTATCCGTTGATAGGATAAAATTTTGATGGATCACTCAGGAAAATCAATAGATTTCTATCGAGTATACGAAGACTTATCGTTCGATTGAAAAATTTAAGAATGTCATCTCAATAACGATTGATTCGATAAACAACGTATTTATAATTTAAATATATATGTATATATATTTAACTGCGAACTTATATATTTTTATTCGATACGCGTATATAAGATTTTTTCTTTTCTTTTTTTTCAATTCCACTTCTTTTTTCTTTCCTTCACAAAAATAACGCAAATTCTAATAAGTGATTATTTGAAAGACAAATAAGAAGGCAGATAAAGATACGAATGGGATCGCTCGAAACGATATGATGTGTGTGTATATGCGTGTATGTATCTATATCTAAAGCTCGTAAGTTTAAACGAGAGAATCGTTTAATTACAAACAAGGGATGATATACGTCTCGTAAATCGTCAATGGATCATGCAGAAATATCGTATAAATAAATGAAATTAATACGTTCGAAGGATATAAGAAGAAATATTTCAATATCTCGATCGAAGACAGAACCGAGTTCA
Source organism: Vespula vulgaris (assembly GCF_905475345.1). Lineage (NCBI taxonomy): Eukaryota > Metazoa > Arthropoda > Insecta > Hymenoptera > Vespidae > Vespula > Vespula vulgaris. The sequence continues at coordinate 1,346,343 of NC_066606.1, forward strand.
ATAGTTGTCCTTCGACATGTTCGCGTAAAACTTGATACAAGTATTCGTTGATCCTCGTTGATCCTTGTTGATCCTCGTTGACTTTATCTGAAATGATCGCTCGACTATTTATTATGGAAATGTCAGTTAGCTTTTCGATACTTGTTTAATCCGGAACGCTTGGCAAAGATAAATGGTGTTACGTCTTTACGGTAGGTCAAGATCTAGAAAAAAAAGGAGAGAGAGAGGTAGAAAGTCAAAGAGAAATAGTCGCGTGTCGTGAGGGAGAACGAACGGTCGATGGTGACGTCACGCAACGAAATCGACGTGACTATGCATTATCCGTTCCCCTCGCGTGTAAAGTCGATTATCATCCTTATATTGTCGGCATTAATATTCTCGAGATCATCGATCGCGATGATCGTTCGCGTCTGAATGTCACTGACCGCCCCTTCTCGAATGAAAGATCGTTAAGCGATCGAAAATAATTGAGCATTATTACTATTCGTACTTCGATGTCTTTCTCTCTCTTTCTATATATATATACATATCTCGCACTCATAGAATTCAATTTGTGTACCGTATAATCACCGATAAGATAATATTATATTCGTAATCACTTTAAACACGTCTCTTGATTTCGTACCCGTCTGGAGCTTTCCTCGAAATTATTCATCCAATTTAACTTACATAATATTACATTTCGTAGTATCCGTAAACAAAAAGGTAAATAATTAAAAATGAATATCATATTGAAAATAAAATCAAAAAGAAAAAAAAGATATTTTTAATAAATCGTTAGATATTAACGAAACGCGTATTGGAAATTATTAGATAATTTCGGCGATGAAAGATTTCAATGAAGAAAATAAGGGAGGTTATCTATCTATTGAAAATTGGAACGGCGTAGTTCGTCCGCTCTTTCTACTTTTACCCACCCCATTACCACCCTCTCTGTCGCCTACGCGCCCGTCCGTTCTCTGTCCGACCACTCTGCTTTGCTCCTCCTTTCTTCCTCCCTCCCTCCCCGCACCGACTACCGCACCAACACCCCTTCCTTTCTTCCTTCTACGAACGAGTCGAAGGCAGACGAGAAGAAACGAAGAATACGCACACAGTGTAATACTACATGTAGTATATACTACACCCCCACTCTACTTATCAGGAGAGCCCATGGTCTAGCCTTGACTGTGCGACTGTTGCTATGGCGATAACCACCCCTACCTTTCGAAGCTTTCCCACCCTTTCATTCGATTCTCCTTCCCAAGGCACCCTCTAGTGTCAGAGCGTCGGGCTACGACCGCGAGTGTGACCCCGACCTTTCAGGTGGATGACCTCCACTGCACCGTGCTTGCGCGCGCATCGCACGTACGAGTACTCGCGTTCGCTCGTACTTACACGCACACACATACTCGAACATAATCCTAGACGAGAGCACAAACACACCTCGTTCCACCCCAAAACCGGCACACCTCTCTCTCGTTTCTCTCTCTCTCTCTCTCTGTCTCTCTGTCTCTCTGTCTATGTTCAGGGATGCAAACGTGCTCGTTTGGCTCGACGAGTGCGATCGCAGTTACATATATACGATAGAAGGGGTGCTTGAAAACTGGCGAGTCACGAGTCATCGTTCGAGTAATCTCTCTTAACGATCTAACCCTTCGACTTTTCAACCATTCTTTCTCTATTTTTCGTCTAAGGACTTTGACCGGGTGCCAAAGATGCTATGCGGATTATGTAGCCTGCATTTTATTTCCCCCGTCCCGCAGGTATCATCATTATCGTTGGCGCATCATGCTGCAACGAGTTTCATTTTTCCCTCTGCAAATGCATTTTATCGAAAATTATAAAATTACCTTACGTATCTTTCGACGTATAAGAATAATATTCTCTTTTATTAATTTATAACGTCCTTGTCCCTTTTGCGAGTACGTTAGCACCAAGAAAAAAAAACGAAAAAAAAAGAAAAAGGAAAGAAAAAAGGGGGGATTTAATAAACTTCAAAAGAAAGAAAGACAAGGAAAGACGATAATGCAAACATAATATATAATATGTTAGAAAGGAAATCGGACAGGTGCCAAGAAAGTAATGTTTCTCCGCGTTAGGATAACGGTTGACCGGGTCATTGGCGCGTCATACTACGCTGCATTACGCCTATGCGCCAGACGGCGACGAGGGGTTGCTCACCCCTTCCTGTCTGCACCCTCACATGGAAACGGAGTCGAGGCTTTTGCAAGAGTCGAGCCATCGACTACTCTCAAGCTCGTACTCCCCTCTGTCTGTCGTCTCCTGCTGCTTTCATTCTCTTCCCCTACTAGTACCCCTACCATCGAACAACCCCTACCATCTTCCTCATCGTCGCGTTTCTCCTACCTCTCCGCCGATTCCCAAATGCCGTCCGAGGAATACTTAAACGTCCGGGATGGACGGAATATTTCGTTTTCACTCTCTCTCTCTCTCTCTCTTTCTTTTTTTTCTTTCTCTCTTTCTGTCCTTCTTTCTCTTTCTCTTCTTTCGTGATATTGTATTGTACGTCTAGATGAAGGGGGATGAAGTAGGCGCCGAGGGTGCATCGAGCGGTCTTGCCAATTTATGCCAACCGGTCGTTCCACCCTCTTGCTTCTCTCTTTCTCTCTTTCCGTCCGCTTCCTCACCTTCGTCATCGTCGATCGACCTTTCCTATACGGTATACCTGTATTCCGCGCGATAACACGAGCGTTAATAATAATGAATGGTATACGAGGGCCCTCTTGCGAAAAGGGTTGCCCAGTACGAAGTTGTATGTCCTATGAAACGAGGGAGGATCTGATGATTTTGTTTCGAACGAACGTACTAGCCGATATTTTTCGTTACTTATATTTAATCTGTGATATATACCGAAACTACTGATAAAAATCGAAAGAATTTTTTGATACCGATTAAACCAGAGAAAAAGGAAAAGAACAAAGAAATGATAAGAAAAAGAGGGAAAAAGAAAGAAACGTACATCGTCCTTGGTCGGATTCAGTGATGTAACGATTTGAAAGATAACACGAGATATTCTAACGTTTAACTGGATAAAGATAGGAATTCTCGAAAAATCAAACTATCATATTCATCGTCTGTACTTGTCGTCGTGCGTAATCATAGTCGGGTCGTTTCAATTGCAGATGTCAGTCGTTAACCTCCATTACGGAGAATAACAAATCCAGTTACTTGCTAATTACAAAGAGAGAGAGAGAGAGAGAGAGAGAGAGAGAGAGAGAGAGAGAGAGAGAAAGAGAGGGAAAACAAGGATAAAAAGAAAAAGAAAAAAAAAGAGAGAGAGAATGACTTCAACCTAGTTCGGTTAGACGATGGGTCTACGAAGGGTAAAGGACGAGTGGACGAGCGACAAGGGTTCAGGGATATCGGGTGGAAAAGGGAAAGGAGAAAAAAAAAGAGAGAAAGAGGGATGAGGGTTAGGGGGTGGTTGTCGTCTAGAAATCTCGCTTCTTCTCGAGCGAGTATGAAGTGTGCAATTAGTCCGTCTCGCGTAGGCACTTTTACTTTGGGTACGACATTGATATTCCCCGTTATGCTCGTTGTGTCTGCCCATGGTGGTTTTTCTCATTCGTTCGCCCTCGACGAAAGGGGTGCCGAAGTAACGATGTCGAGTAACGATTTACGACTTTCTTTTTCCTGTTTTTTTTTTTTTCACTTTTTTTCTTTCTCTCTTCTACCTAACTACTCTTTTTCTCTCGCGTGTTTATTGCCACGTATATATGTTTGTATGTACGTACTTAAATCACTCAATTTTATACAGCGAGTATACAACATTTCTATGTCTTTTATTTTGATCTTCAATTAAATACCAATTGTGAGTTTAGATTTCTCTTAAATATCACGTATCCGATGTAATTATAATAATATTAAACGTGAATCAAATACATGAGTTAATTTACCGCTCTGCTAAGTAGGAAATCGAAAGGAAACTTACTTTCACGGTGAAAGAACGATTAAAACAATCGGACTATAGATCGGACAATAGTATCGCTAAAATGAGATTTCTGAAGCGATAAGGTTATAGTGTTAATTTCTTACGATGTTTCATTTGAATATGTAAATTTGAGAAACAAAAATTCGTATCGCGTACAATGGCCTCGAAGCTTAATGACCCCGTGACTACTTTGAAGTCGACGGACTCGCGATATCGCGTGCAACTGCGCTCGTTGCATGTAACGTCGTATTATCGCCACGATAATAACTACTTTATCCATAAATCTTGGCCGATCGAAGTGCTCTCGGAAATTGGTCAGTCTGATTTATGTCTGATACGAAAAATAAAGAGAAAGATAGAGAGAGAATTCTTAGAAAATTTTAATGGATATAAATTACATCGATTCTAAACGATACGCTGTATCGTAGATGTCTTAATCCCTCCAAAAAAAAAGAAACAAAAAAAAAACAGAAAAGAAAAGAAAAGAAAAAGGATCGATTTACGTTAATCAGTGAAACATATCTTTTCATGCTTACTGATTATTATTATTATATAATATAACGATATATTATTATTATATATATATTATAACGAATAATTGAAAGTAGATCAAGATTAAATTCTTTCTTTCTAGTCACCCGCTATATGACATCGATTCACGGTCACAGTTTACTCCAAACAACGATCCGTCTAGACAGACAACCCTTCCCGGTGAAACACTCCATCTCTCTCTCTCTCTCTCTCTGTCGCTTATTTTTTTTTCTTTTTCTTCATTCTCTTCCTCCTTTTTTTCTGCCTCTATCCAAGCCCCCCCGGGCTTCTCTCCACCGACACCATCTTCGCAGGCAGCCCCTTTTATGCATGCACTTCCCTGCCACGTCGTCTCATTGTCGAAGAGAACCTTTCATCGCCGAAACCATCAACATTATCTTTCACGACCGACATACTCCTCTTCCGCGTCTTCCTCACGAAAAATTATCTACTCGGCAAACACATCTCTTTCTCTCTATCTATCTTTATCTCTATCTCTATCTCTCGACGCATTATTCTCTTTTCACTTTTTAAAATGAGACACGCAAAGAAGACGGCGAACGTACGAATACATTTTATGCTAAATTTTCTTTGAATATATTCTCGAAGAGTAACTTACTATATAAAATAAAAGAGAAAAAGAAAAAAGAAAAGAGAGATAACGAAAAGATATATTGAAAATTGTTTGATTAATTTAAAACGTAGACAGGGATATCTACGTGATACGTAGAAATTAATTTTATGCAAATCAAATTCCACAGCGACTGGGATCAAACGAGAAGACCTCGAGTGGAAGGTCTCTCCCATAAACTTGATTAATTAAAAATCAATTCGATATACGCGACACTAAAGGAAATTTCATCGCGATTACCGATTGAACAGGATCGATTATCCACGCTTTTATTTTCGAACTAAATACCGAAGAACAGGATACGGTCTATTTACGTTGGTTTTTGAAAAAAATCGACAAAATCGGCTCGTTTCGTACGCGAAGAAAATTCAACCGTACCGCGATCATTACGTCTTTTCTTTCCGTTCCAAGAGATTTTTTTTTTACGTTTCGTCCAGATGATTTTCAGGAACGCGTAATTAATCAATCGATATAAGGAGGTATCGTTTTTCTTTTTTCTTTTTCGAAATGAAACTTGAATTTTTACCTTACGTTCGAACGATCGATCTCGAACGAATATAGATAAATATAATATATACGTACGTACATATATAATATCTAAGTATCACCCTGCAGGAAAATGTCGTACTTTATCGTAAATACGAACTGTAAGTTACGAATAACCGATTTTGAAAGCGTTACGGGGCGTGGCAGTGGCATAGTAGCACGTCGATGCAGCACGAGAGAGCGAAAGTTCGCCCCAGTGCCGCCATCCTGTCTGTGCAGAGAATTTCGTCCCCCGATCGACTCGTCTGCCCTACCGTTTACCTCCCTGTTGCACCACAGCCCTCTCTCTTTCTCCCTCTCTGTTCCTCATTCCCATTTCCATCCCTCTTTTACCCCTGATCTGCGCTACCTCCCTCCCAGTCCTCTTCCTTCCTACCGTACTACTCGCCCTCACCACCGACCAACCAACCAAAACGTACACGAGTTGCAGTCTCTTTCGTTCGACATAAAAGTCTGCGTATGTTTATATGTATGTATATATATGTATGTATGTACGTGTGTATGCATGCATGCATGACGTACGTATGTATGTATGTACGCGGTGTATGTATGTACGTCGATCGATCCCAATTCCAGACGTCGAAGAAATGGAAACCGGCATTACTTCTCTCTCTCTCTCTCTTTCTTTCTCTCTATTTTTTGTACTTCTTTGAACCCTCTGTTTTTTTATCGATCCATAATACTCGCTCACTCCGAAGGAACAATAGGCGCTCGCTCGAGAGTCGGGGAGCAGGATTTTCCAGAAACGTTGATATTTTAACGGAGTGGAGATTTCTTTCTACTCTCGAGAGTAGACAAGAGCGTCGAAACGATCGTACAAAGATGGGCCGGCTCCCTTTTCTCCCTTCCACCCCCGTATCCTTCCAAACAGTTCGTCCCCGAACGAAGGATTTTTTAATAGGTCTTTCAAGTTGGTAAGCATCGTTGCCGACAACCAACGCTCGTTTCTCTTTTCGTCGGACTCGATGGAAGAGGAAGAGAGGGAGGGGCTCGACGGAGGAGAAAAGAGGGTGAAAGGGGAAAGTTTGCCCCAGTACGTTGCACCCTCAAACCTCCTCGAACTTCCTCCGGAGCTTTCTGAAAGTAGAAGAAGGAGAGAAGGAAACGCTGTTGGTCCTCGTCTGGATGCGCCAAGCGCGTCTCCCTTCGCGTCCTCCTTCTCGTTTCTCCTCTCACGTCCCTCAGCCAGACCCTCCTCGACATCCCGGTATTCCCGTTTTACCGCCCCCGAGTCCGCTGCACCGAGTCACCGAATCAATACCGGCAGACATCCTAACTCACTGGAGGTCAATGCCTCGTTCCCGCGAGCGCCGACGACCTCAACCTCCTCTCTCTAGCTTCTCTTCACTACCACCAAGAGAAACATCGCCACCAGTAGCGGCAGTAACAGCGGCGGCATCAGCAACACCACCACCACTAACGCCAACTATACCACCAACGCCACCCTACAACCTTCTTCCAGAAGCCAGACGAGGACTCTCCGAGGGATGGGGAGCTAGCTCGATTACTACCTTCTCTTTTTCTCTTGCTTTCTTTCTCTCTTTCTCTCTTTCTCTCTCTCTTCTCTTCTCTTCTCTTCTCTTCTCCTCTCTCCTCTCCTCTTTCTTATCTCTTCTTCTTCCTCTTCCTCCTTTTCTCTCACGACCTTCCGACAGCATTTCTTATTCCCTCAGGGAGAAAACTTTGCGGCCTTTCTCATATTCTATGATCGATTTTACAGAAACCAGAAACAGAACGGCTGCCATCGGTAAACTAGACGGATGCGATTCGCTGAATTTATATATATATATATAAAAAGAGGAAGAGATTTATTCTTTTGGCTTCCATTCTATTTTATCATATCGATCGATAGAGATAACTAACTCTGCATCGCTGACAATTATAATTTTATATTCATCCAGACGATTATCTTTTGAGATTCGTTTGATCACGTAAGAAATTAGCAACGATAATAACCAATTACAGACTATAATGAATTTCTTCGAAGAGAGATACCGAAAGACGATCTTCATTCTCGTAAAATAATCATTTCATTTCTCTTACTCGTCGTTCCGAGAAACATTAAATCTTGGTACGCGAGAATGAGAGTTCTCAAGTATTAGCTGCTTCCTTTAGCTCGAATTCGGTGGAAGGACACGCGGTATTTGCACTAGACCTAGAGTGAAAAGCTCCATCGTTGTACGAGTGCACGTAAAATTAGATGGTACGTTCAACTCTCTTGGGATAGCGCCAAGAAAATTCTCGGCCTCCTCTTTCCTCCTCTTGCTATCCTTATGTCTCTCTCTCTGTCTCTCTTTATTTCTCTCTTTCTATCTCTCTTTCTCTCTCTGGCCATCTCAGGATGCTGCGACATTTCGATGCGGCAGTCTGGATGGCACCAATGCCCCCGTTCCAAAGTAAAATCAAATCCTTGATCGTTTAGAAGAAATATTTCTTTTCTTTTTTCTTTTTCTTTTTTCTTTCTCTTTCTCTTTCTTCGATCCGTCGAGCTTTTATTTCCGCAAGGATCATAAACGAAAGATTAAAAAGAAAGAAACAAAAGAAATAAAAACAAAAACGCTGCATTTAAGAAAGATTCTTCCATAATTACAGCTGTAGCTACGTATTAATAGAACTAAAGTGTTCAAAGGTGCGGCAGCTTAATTACATCGATTGATTAACGTGATACGAATAATCAAATAAAATAAAATAAAATGAAACGAAATGAAATGAAATAAACCTGTACACCTGTAACAGGTGTAGGTAGAATAAATTTCTCTCCGACGTCTTGAATAGCCATAGCACGTTAATTGCAACTTCGAGATGTTAAAGCATGTGCAATAAGAAAGGAAAAGGATATATGAGAGGGTGCGAGAGAAGGATTTTTGCCCTTTCATCCGTGTCTCTTCGACACGACGACGCGATCCGTTTTGAATACATTAACGAGCGTTCTATTTTTCAAGAGCACCGTGTTTACCGGTGTCGCGGCGTCTGCGAGACCCAGCCATGAGGAGGATGAGGGAAGAAGAAAGAAGGGAAGGGGAAGGGAAGAGAGGGGAGGAGAAGGGAAGAGAAGAGGAAGGAAGAGGAGAGAAGAGGAGAAAAGAGGAGAAAAGAGGAGAGATTTGAGAGGAAGCTCTGTCGCGTATGCGCGAGCTCACGCAACACACCCCAACCCCTCTATATGCATTCCCTCGAGTGTGAGCGACAGCCATGGCCGTCGGAGTGTATATGGGGGAAGACAGACATTGCACTTTCCCTCATCCTCCCCTACTCTCCTTTTACGGTCGCGACCCTCGTTCGCTCCTTTCTCAGCACTCTCCACTCTCCACCCTCCACCCTCCACCCTCCGCCGTCCACCCTGCACTCTCCACCTTCTACTCACCACCCGCCATTCTCGACTTTCATATTTTCCATGGACGACGATGACAGTGGTGGGCAATCTACGATACGTTAGGAGAGTCAAGTTCATCCTCCTCTTCTCAAAGTCACCTCTGTCCGACGTTTCTAACGAATCGTCGTAGAAATTTCCAAGTAGGGAGCGCGAGAAAAAAATGAGAGAGAAAGAAGGAGGAGATAAAATATCTTCAAAGTATAAAACGAATAGCTATTGTTAGTTCTTGTAAGTGTCTTTAGCAAGGTATCCATGTATTTCAGTAATCGATCAAACTTTTCAATATCTCTCTGTCGGAAAGCTAGTCGACATTATATTTCTTTCTTTCTTTCTTTATCGACTTAAAGAATTTTCCAATCAATTCCTCCTATGGAATTACAATTTAAGTTCGATTGAAATTATGTATACACCGGTTACGTTATATCGATGTATTTATTCTTGAAACTTGTAAGCGATTGCCGACCACGTCGCTATGTCGTTATAATTTAATATTACATTTAGTTTAGTCTCTCTCTTTACGAGATTTAAAGGGATGTATCTTTTTAATCCGTACGTACTAATATCTATTCGACGATTCAATTCTAAAACTAATGAATTTTGATGCTGCCATAATTGCATAGTTTACGTACGTATATGTATGTATAATCATTTTCATATCTTCCAACTCTTTGTAATAGGGATTGAAAGAACTTGGAAAGATAGTTCGAAAGGGTAGACGACCTTGCTCGCTAGATATACTAGACTTTGACTTTACGCAGACGGTCTTTGTTCTCGACGGGCGACACCCTTCTCTACGGAGCGTTAGCCTTATTACTCAACCCCACTTTCGTTGCACGCAATCGATAGCTCGACTACGAAGTCGAATCGACAAATGTCTAGAATTATGACGTCCAGACTATCTCGAGACTATGTCGTTTTGCTCGATCCTTTGCTCGATTATTGCTTCTTAATATAGATTTTTTAAAAGACATAGGAACATCGTTTTTTCATCATTTTTCATTTATCCCTCAAATGTCCTCCAACTTCAACGACGTTAAATTGCTTTTATTAATCAAAAGATCCTACGGTACGGCTATATTTGATCACGTTTAAGTATCCCGACAAGAGAAGGATGATGTTCTCTCTTCTACCCTAAACACCGGATTCCGAATACGAGCCAATGTACACAACTCTTTTGTAAAGAAATGATCCATCTGGTTGGCTCTTAAATCGACGAAAATTTACAGAAATTCGAATAGATTCTTTCATTATATATATATAAAAAAAAACTATATTATTCTCTCTCTCTATATATATATATTTTTTTTTTGAATAATAAATAATTTAGAATCATAACATTTGAAACTGTAATCGCGTTGCAAGTTCGATCGGACTCATAAACGATCGGCCTTGAAATGAATAAAAAGTCCGAAATAAAAAGTTTTCGGGGAAAAGAAATTTTTGGGGATTTCCAGAAAGTAATGGGCGACATCATCCTCTCTCAGGGTGACTGCCAGGAATAACTAAGGACACAGCAGTTGGATGATAGTACGTTCATCGGTTCAAGGTTAAGAGCGTCGTCGTTGTCGTCGTCTTCGTCGTCTTCGTCGTCGTCTTCGTCGTCGTTGTCGTCGTCGTCGTCGTTTCTACTCTGCCGTTGCTCAGCGTGGTAGCATCGGGCGTTCGTCGACCGAAATACATCCCTCCTGATGTATAAATACCTTAACGTAGGAAAACCAAGGGAAAAGAGATCGCTGAGAGACGCTGCTGTTTGCATCCTAGTAACCTTGCTCCGCGTCTCTTGAGATATGAAAGGCCAAGGACCGTGATAATTCGAGATGATTATCGCTTTGGGAAAAGATTCAAAGTCGGTACCAATCTAAGGGATCTAACGATCTAAAACATATCTAACAATATATCTAATATATTATCGATTAACGCTTTCGTCAAATTTCGATGTAAACTACAACGAGAAAAACTTCGAGTCCGAGTCTTAATTTGAATTTTTAATTTCTTGTCCCTCGTTCGCTCGAAGAAAAAAAAAAAAATTGCTGCAACCTTTTTAGTTTCGAGTACGTAATTTCGTGTACGTGCCTGTAATTTACGATCGGTACAACGATTATAAAGAAAAGAAAAAGGAAAAGAAAAAGAAGTAAGAAATTACACGTTTTCTTTTCGATCTATCTTACCTCTTGTCGTTGGAATTTCGAAGGTATCACCGATGAGAAAGTAAATCGTTCGAGTTCAAGGTAAATCTTTTGCATTTTACCGAACGTAAATCGAGTCGCGAACGCGTGACAAGAATTAAATATTCTCTCTCTTTCTCTCTCTCTCTCTCTTTCCTCGACGAGTGCACAGAGGCCGATGAGGTTATCCGCAATAGATGCGTTGACCTTTACAATGGATACACCCTGTGGCGTGTCGATGACACTGTGTTCTATAAAGATACCCCGAGGTTGGTAGGGCCTTTCAGGCCTTTGTCTCGTTCTTCGTCCGTCGCAGCCGTTGAACCCGATCGCCGAGGACAACACACTTTGAACTATGTATGCGCGTAACTACGATAATGCAAGTCCTTCGTGTCACGCTAGAAAGGATGCTAGGTATCTAGATTGAAGTCATTGATGACCGGAAAACAATTCGCTTTGTGGGATATCGAAAATAAAAAAAAAATAAAAAAGCAAGAGAAATGGAAAGAGAGAGAGAGAGAGAGAGACAGAATAAATAAAAAAAACTGAATGTCGATTAGAACGATATAATGAACATTCTATTGAATCAATTAATTTGATCTTAAGGTCAATTTATCATACGAATCGAAAAGATAAAAAATAAGATCGCATTAGGAGTACAATTGAACGTTGCAAACCCCGTCCGACTATCTCTTTGTAAAACACTTTTATTACTATATCTCTTTTCTGCTCGACAGTAAGCGCGAGACTCTCTTTACGCGTGAAAAAGTGAAAAACAAACCTTGAGAGAGACGCTTATCGAACGATCGTCGTAGCACGAAATATAAATAAAGGAGAAGAGCCAGCCAGTTCGACGAGCTACGAAGTAGGCTTTTCGATGAGTAATAAATCTCGATAATGCCACGCAAAAGTTGCGAGAACGATGAACTTTCTAAACGAAAAACTCGAAGAAGAATCTCACAAATATTCTGAGCTCCGCGATGCCGCAAACTTAAGACTTGTCGAATCGTAATTCTCTAAGAAAAAAAAAAAAACAAAAACAAAGAGAAAAAAAATCAAATCATTTTTTCTTTTCTTTTTTTTTTATTAGAGATCACGTACGTACGTAGTAATTCACGATCGATATACAATCGAGTGACAATCGAGTCAATGGTAAAAAAAGAAAAAGAAAGAAGAAAAAAACCAACAAAAAGGATAAAAAAAGAAATACGATCATCAGAGAGAGAGAGAGAGAGAGAGAGAGAGAGAGAGAGAGAGAGAGAGAGAGAGAGAAAAAGCAAGGGAAAAAAAATATCGAAGATCGAACGTCACGGGAAAGGAATCGGTTCGAGAGGAGAACGCGCGCGAAGGTGCGATGCACCTACGTGCAGTCGGGTCAAGGTCGAATCCCTCGTGCAACGGCTGAGTCATTCGTTGCTGGCCCGTTTGTGTTGGTGCTAGTGGTGCTGGTAGGTACTGGTGCTGCTGGTACTAGTGCTGCTGCGTTGGGCTGCTGCTGGTGCTCGCTCGGTCGTCGCGAGTGCATCGAACTCCGTGACCGTTGCAGCTGCATGCAGCAAGCGCGTTCAGCTCGGACCAACTCGGCAATGTTCGGCCCTTCTCGCCTGCATTCCGCGTGCATCAACCCGCTCAGAGTGAGACGGAGATAGGAGATCGTTGAGTGCAATGGCCAGAGGCTCTCGCGAAGACGTGCCGGCGCTTTGCGAACAGCTGCGAGCACCAAAAGGAAAGAAAAGAGGAAAAGGGTGAGGAACAACAGAAAGACAAGAAGAGACAGACAGATAGGCAGACAGACAGACAGACAGACAGACAGACAGACAGACAGACAGACAGAGAGAGCGAGAAAGAATAATTTTTTGTTTTAAGTAGATTAACCTGCTTTTTGCGAAAAAATCACGGAATATGATACGATAAATTATTAGGTGCAAAGATGTTTCAACGGATACGGATAAGATAAAATAGAGTAAAATTTGAAGTACCATATCATTGACAAAATCGATCAATCGATCGATCGATCGATCGATCGAGAGAGAGAGAGAGGAAGTTTAATCGAAAGCAAGTTTACTCGATCCGATCCTTCCTTCCAACGAGTCTCCTCGAAGAGCAACTCTGTTAACGGCGTCTTCCTGGAACTCATCAGAGTTTCTGGATCAATCAATTCCCCCCTCTATACATATATATATACTTTTTTTTTATCGTAATAGAAACATCTAATACTGATTAATCCGCGATCGTTAATTTACATTATCGAGATATAGAAATACTTAAAGCAATTAACGAACGATTACACGATCATCCGTAATCGTTGCACCAGCGGAATTCTTTGGAATTCTAAATAAATACATACATACATACATACCTACATACATTCATACGTATGTACGTACTTATTTACTTCTATTACATAGACGACGTTGTGAAAAAGTTGTACGCGTTTTGAATTAAGGTCACGATCTCCGAAAAGATCGAGTTCTCCTTCTTCTTTGAATAGAAAAGAGACGATTCGTTTGAGAGACGCTGAGGAAGTAAAGAGGGTGAACGCTTTCCCTCTCTCTCTCTCTCTCTCTCTCTCTCTCTCTCTCTCTCTCTCTCTCTATCTATCTATCTATCCGTCTATCTCTGTCTTTCTTTCTCTTACTTGCTGAGAGAGCAACCTGTCGAGAGCTTGCGAGTCTGGACTACGTGCTTGCGCGAACCCATGGCACAGACCGTGAGCGCCTGCAAAACGGGTGCGTGCGACTCGCGAGCGACTCAGCGCGCGATTCGTGGCGCGCGTTTCGCATGGCCAACGGGGTTCACTGTCCCGAGCCAAGGCCACGGGGCAGGGCACCGCCCCACTGAACCAATTGTGCCACTTTTATGCTTCTCGCCTCATTTTCGCGTCCTTTTATTACTTGTAAAGAGACCGTTTCTACCTATCTTCTATTTTTCTTTCTCTTTCTCTCTCTGTCTATATTTTTCTTCACCTTCCTATTTTGTTCTTTGTGTTTATTTTTTATTTCTATATAATATGTGTATATATATATATATAAATATATATATATATATGGATTCTCTTTGTCTCATAGCAGCAATCCAACCGGAAGAGAACGTCAGAACGAAAGTCTTAGATTGATTTAACTTTCTTCGATGTTACTTTCGATTTTTTTTTTCTTTTTTATTTCGAAATTAAAAGTTTCAAAGAATTCGAATGATCGTCGAGAGAGAGAGAGAGAGAGAGAAACATTATTTTTCAAGGTAAGCAGAAAGGGTACTTCTTAAAAATCTAATCTTTATATACGTATGTATGAATGTAAGTACGCATTCAGAAACATAGGTAGGCGAAAGACATACGATATGTACGTACATATATATATATATATATATATATATATATATATATATATATATATACATACCTACATACGTAGAATCGTTTGAAGGGCACCGAGCCACGGTGACTCATCGATGGCTACGACGAATCGAGGGGAATCAGTGTCAGCCAATTTTGCGAGAGTATCGATCGGTCTATGTCCCTTAAGTTCAATACGAGTCCTGAATCTTGCACATTTCTTTTCTTTTTTCTTCATTTTTTTACTATATTTATAATCGCGAATTAAGCCGATTCAAACTCTCAAGATTAATTCGTCTTTTCAAGGGGAAAAAAAAGAAAGAAAAAAAAAAGAAAGAAAGAAGTACAAGAATTTTGCAAATTTATTTTCAGATATAAACGATATAAACGAATATTTAATCGAATTTATTATCTGTCTCTCTCTCTCTCTCTCTCTCTCTCTATTTTCAAAGAGATTATATCTTCACTCGTAAAATAATCGACATAAGCACTGAAGCCTGTCACGTGAAAACGTGTCAGAACGGTCGAAAGGGCCGTCAAGCGTAAACGCAAAGCGAGTCACCAGTTTTAGCAGGCATTTGCGAACCCCGGGAAATGCGTTTGGGTTTGGGAACCCCCAGACTGGAGGGGATTGACCCAGACACCCCCTCCAGCAGACGAGTCTCCCTCCACCGTAGTAAGCGTGCACAGTCTCCCCCTCTAAAATCCCAAGAGCCGACGTCGCGACTGGAGGGGGTGCGAAAAACCCTCTCTCTCTCTCTCTCCCTCTCTCTTTCTCTATCTATCACTATCTCTCTCTCTCTCTTTCTCTCATTCTATCTCTGTTTATCTATCTATCTTTCTCTTTCTCTTTCTCTCTCTCTCTCTCTCTCTATCTATCTCCCCCTTTTCACTCGAGCTCGCTTGATAAAACGTTGCACCGCCCACGCAGGATTCACCGAGGTCCGTGGTATATTCCCTCATCGATTTGCTCTCTTGCAAATGGACACGATTCTATCCGTATCTCTTAAGGGGCACGACAATCTCAAAGTCTTATTTTCAATCGCATTTTTCACCGCGATACTTTCTCTCTCACTGTCGATTATGAAAAAATGAACAAAGTGGAGAAAGGGGAAAAAAGAAGAAGAAAAAAGAAATACAACGATACTGTCTGTCTCACGTTGGTGGTTGGCCATTGATTTCAATCGCTTCGCTTAAACGAGAAAGTAATACGAATTATAAATGGGATCGCTATAACTAGTTTCGTTGGACTTTGTTCGTTGGAATTATTATATTTACTTTTACACAGCTAAATTTTATACGTATGTATGCGTTCGCCCGTCTACGCCTATCATATATCTATATCCTGAACGAGAAAGACAAAAATGTAAAATTTTTTCCATCATCCGACTCCATTTTCGAAAAATTGTCCTTGTATATTTATTATCTCTACAATCTCGTGCAAAAACACGAAACTTATAATCGTCTCGACGACATGTTTTTCAAACTAAGTATCTACTATTAGGGTTGCGAACCCCTAAAGAAGAAGACGAGCGAGCAGACGTACGAAGCTACATGAAAAGGGGTGTCCCAGACGATACCTCCTCCACAAACTTGTTTGCAAGCGGTTTAGCTAAGCCATTGGATAAGAATTATGCTATCGGCAACGATCGAAACGATAATCGTTCTGTTAACAAGATATATCGAAAATCGATGAATCTTCTATATATATTGGGCAAGGTTGATCCTCGTTTCCTCGATCTATTGGAATTTCTATATAACGCTAAAAAAAGGAAAAAAAGAATAAAAAAAGAACTGTTCTATTTTCTTCAATATCACAAGAACTTTAGGTTTGATCAAAGTTAGCTTTCTCGAAAACAATCATTGTTAAAAGATACGGAAGAATATCGATAGCCTGTTCATAATATTTCGCTTGCAACGTACTGTTATCAATAATATAAATTCTTATTATTGTTAAAGTAGATTAAAGTAAATTGATCGCGATGATGATTATGATTTAAAAAAAATTGCAAATAAATTTGTTGCCCAACGAATATATATAAAATCTACTGAATATATATAAATATCTACTCGTTTGTTTATCGAAAATATATATAAAACGAACATAGTCGCAAGAACGTTTGGTCGAGCTAGAAAAGACGGAATTATTGGAATTTTTATATAACGAGAAATTGGAATTTTTTTATTAGAAAAAAAAAAAACTGCTTTCTTCGACGTCAGAAAAATGATCGTAGTATTTAACGTGGAACATATTATTATTGTTAAAAGAAATTCAATCCTTAAGCTAAACTGATAATTATCGTTTTGGTTGGTGATAAGAAAAATTACAAATTAATTTGTCGTTTGAAAAATATACGTAAGTATAATATCTGTTTGTTATCAGAAATATAAAGGGGAAAGACAAGAAACGCAAGAACTTACAGTCGAGCAGGAAGGAAGAAAGAAAGGCAGGAAGGCAGGAAGGAAGATAGGAAGAAAGGAAGGAAGGAAGGAAGGAAGGAAGGAAGGAAGGAAGGAAGGAAGGGCGAATGGGTGTGTTGGGAGGGATAGGAGGATGGAAAGTGGGATAGAGGGCGGCCATGGTGTTGCTGACCCGACGACCGCTCTAACCTTCCGTCCCGACGCCCCGCATCCCGATCACCACCATCGAGAATCCCGTCCTCTATTTCGAACTGTAGTCCTAGACCAATAAACGACTTTTGAATAGTATGTATAGTACGATGGTCGCTCAGTCCAGATATATCCTATCATTTTCTTATCGTACGTGCTTATTCGACTCTTACTTTTTCTTCTTCTGTTTCTTCTCTTTCTCTTTCTTTTTCTTTTATGTTACGTTTGAAAAAGTTAAGGAAGAAAAGAAAAGCATTGGCGAAAACAAAAATAAAATGTGTCGCTCCTATTTAAATATAATAAAATCGACATTTCATCCAGTACGTAGAGCACGTAATACGCACAATTATATCGTATGTTCCATTGCATACTAATATGTACTTTTTTTTTTTTATGAATTTTTTAATCTCAGGAATATCGAAACTTGATAGTCAAGCTTAGTCGAAATAATTTACGCATATTCCTAGCGTGACTTTTTCGATTCGACGAAATTCGAAGTTAATCTATTCTGCCATTTAAAATGTAAACGAGTATATCCTTGTGAATGCATTCGCAAAGATACGCGTTAACAAACAAATGCATGATGAATCTCTACGCGTAGAAATAAATTATTCGTTGGTTCAACTTCGCGAAATTTGAAAGGCAACAAAACTGATGACATATGAGGAACCGCGTACGAAACATTCGTACGAGTTATAAGTTAAAGGAAAAGCAAAAGGTTTAAATGTCTTTTTGTCGACAAAAGTGGACGCTTACAATGGAATCGTTGGCGGCACGCAACAACCCTCGTAGAGTGCAGGTCGTTAAAAATAGGCTACCGATGCGCACGCGTCTCAACGACAAGGTCATACTACGTCACCCTACGCGTGGGTCAGAACACTCGATTAGGATTTTAACTAGTCGACTGTAATCCTATTCGTCTATTTTTTCTAATTCTATGACATTGGAAATATCGAAGTGATTTTACTTTCCTACTAGAAACAAGTACTTGTTTCTTTATCTCGCTACAAGTTTACTTAGACAAAGGGAGAAACAAAGAACTTAAAATATTACATATGTATGTATCAGAAGTTAATGAAACAGTGACAATCGCTTTTATCGCACATTTTTCTATTCACATATTTTTCATTATTTTCATTTGAAATAAAATAAATTCTCCGGCCATTTATACGGACTCTTCGTCCATTTGTACGGACTCTCCGTCCATTTATACGGACGCGTTACCAATCGAATAAAAAAAAAAAAGAAAGGAAAATAAATAAGGCGTCATCTATCGTAGGTACAAAAAAGTTTAAGTCGATCTTAAAAAAGAAATCTTCCTTACCTGTTTTTCGCTCCACCGTCGATAAAACTGGTGCTGGTAAGATATCGACGCAAGACCAAGTCCGTCGATAAAGTGAACGCTTTGCGGGCTCAGTAGGTAATAACTGTACAAGACGAACGAGCCACGATTGTTCCTTACCGGAATGGAAACGAGAATAATAGAGAGAAAGAAAGTGAGAGAGAAAGAGGGAAAGAGAGGGAGAAAAACTGGGAGAATCGATCGTAGGTCCGAGACATCGAAAGAGAGAAAAGGGAGCTTCGCAATTTATCCACCGTTTTAAGGAGGCTAACTGTGCGCCATCGTCGACGGATCCCCAGACACTGTGCTCCCGCAGCCACGAGCTATACGCCGCCATATTGTGTCTTTCTCGCTAGTGGCAAGGAAAAACATTGTGATCACGTGGCGCAATTTTCTAGTAAACGAACGTTACAGATCGTAATTGTCTTTTTGATAATTGAACGTAGTAGGGTGCTCGTCAGTGGGATATATAAACAAAGCTCTTACGTGGAAGAGAAAAAGGAAAGAAAAAAAAAGACCGGTAGGTAGATTATAAAAGAAAGAAAAAGAGAGAGAGAGAGAGAGAGAGTGAGTGAGTGAGTGAGTGAGTGAGTGAGTGAGCGAGCGAGAGAGAGAGAGAGACAGACAGATAGAAATCATAGGCTGCCACGCGGTCTTCGCGTTGTCCGGTACTCTCTAACCGCCAGATTTTCTCCTTTTTCTTACGTTATATCTCATTTCTCTTGGAAAGTTTTGAATTATAACGCGTATTTTATTTATTCTACATTTTCATTTGACTCCATTACGGTCACCGATCGTAAGAGAGATTCATGAATTAAACGATTCGTGTTTCGTTCCGGCTGGAGGGACGATCTCTTATCTCTTTCTCTCTCCCCCCCCCCCCCTCTCTCTCTCTCTCTCTACATATATATATATTTTTTTTCCTCAATATGGACACCACATCGTCCTCGTTCAACAAAAATATTATTATAGGTTATAAAAAAGAAAAATATTCGTCGTATCTCGCAACATGAAAATTCGTATCTCTCGTCTTTCTCCCATGAATATCGATTTATTCTCTCTCTCTCTCTCTCTCTCTCTCCCTCTCCCTCACAGTGTTTCTATCTATTATCTAAAAGAAAGAAGAAAAGAGAGGGAAAAAAATAAGGAAATCAGAGGTGAAACATGATCGAATAGCGTGATAAAATTTTCCTTGATATTATTAGTATTGAGAAAATAATCGAAATAAAAGGTGTGAATATGTGAGCTTCGTTTCTCGGTTCTCTTCGTGAAAACGACATCTGGAAATAGACATGTGTTGTATATCTGTGATGTATAGAGAGAAAGAGGGAGCAAGACAGAGAAACAACTTCTCATGGCCCGTTAACGTCGTTTCCCTCTTCGTGTTCTCGATTCGTAGGTAGTTTAGTTGGTGGTGGAACGATTCACCACTACTGGACGACTCCCATAGCAATTCGTGTGTTACAATTCGTCGACAACGACGACAACGACGACGACGACCACAGCTACGACGACGACGACGACTATGACTATAACTATGACTATGCTATGACTATGATCCCATGACGAGAGCCACGTTTTAAACGTTGAAACGTACATACGTATTATTTCTTGAACGACCGATACGACGAATCATACGCCACTAACTAGAAGGATAATATTGTTTCTCTCTTTCTCTCTATATCTATCTTTATTTATTTATTTTTATTTTTTTCCCTCGTCTTCTTCGATAGATACGCAGTCTTTTTCTATTTACATGTATACACATCCGTACGAATGTGTATTGTGTGTATACGTGTATGTATATGTATATGTATATATATATATATATCTCTTTGCGTCGTTGTGTAGTATATTTCTGTATACAAAGTTGACGCGCTCTACTCGCGTACTCGACCTCACATATACACACATATATATATACATATATATATGTATAGTTTTTATCTTTCTCTTTCGACTTTCAATATTACATTGGAGAATTGTTTGACAAATCCGAACGGACGAGAATAATATTCAAATTCGGAGAATTCACGTTCCTCTTTTTCTCTCTCTGTGTGTGTGTGTATATATATATATATATATATATATATATGCAACTTTAGACTTAGTCATACTTAATTTTGTAATATTACGTAACCACCATATTTTCCTTTTGATTTCTCCTTTTTCATTGATCTTTACTAAAAACATCGAAATATTCTTATGCAATTATCGTAACGTTATAAATATTAATTATTCGAGTTATTTAATACTATATTATCGAACTCGAACATCTCCAAGTCTCGTCTTTCTTCTTCTTCTTCTTCTTTTTGTTTCTTTTTTATTTTTTTGCTTCATCTTGTAATTCGACGTAATTAAAATTAACGCTTAACGAAATGAAGTAAAAAATGTTGTCGTATGGAAGGGCTAAAAACGTATTCAAGATGGCGGAAGCTACGGTAGGATACCACTTACACGTTGTTTAACATTCGATCGGGTTATAAATGAGGCGAACGAACGAAGATTCGTCTTATCGAACGACTCGTCGAGACCAGTTTTAGATTTTAAAACGGTACTCCAGTTTTTTCTCCTCGTTTCTTTCTCTTTCTCTCTTTCTCTCTCACTCGTGTATAACGGGTGTCTCAATGAATTCGACGATAAGGGATATCATTATTTCGACTTTATTCGAACGTTTTATTTGTCATCTTGAAAAAACATCGATCTTTTTCTTTCTCTCTCTCTCTCTCTCTCTCTCTCTCTCTCTCTCTTTTTTTTTTTAACGAATAACCAATAATTTTTTTTTCACTTGATTGTCTATCGATAAAATCATTTTTTTTTAGTTTTTCAATCAAAAGATATTTTTATTAATTAACGATAAATATTTTGTAGAATAAATGGTGAAATGAATATTTTTATCGTTACAAATAATTATATGTCACTTATATTCCGTACTAATATTTTATTAGAAATACTGTGCATTTATTTAAAATATTCAAATGATTAAAAATTTCGTTTCAATACAAATAGCAGTTTAATGAAAAAGAGCAATATTGTTTCAGACGCATTTACCATCGTTCAATGCTCGCGTTTATACGAATTAGTTGATAACAGAATTTTTTTCTTGTATCAATCAATATTTTATATATATATATATATATATATATATATACATTTATCATATCAAATATATAGTTAACATTTTTAAGCATATTTAATTATCAATGATTAATAATGTTTACTTAAATCACTGTTGATCGTATTTAATCGTTAAT
Organism: Vespula vulgaris; assembly: GCF_905475345.1. Lineage (NCBI taxonomy): Eukaryota > Metazoa > Arthropoda > Insecta > Hymenoptera > Vespidae > Vespula > Vespula vulgaris. Next base: position 1,368,060 of record NC_066606.1, read on the forward strand.
TTAATTAAGTCGTTTTAAATATTAAGTTATTCTATTTTATTTTTTATTCTTTTATTTATTTTTCATAAATATATCAATACGATACATTGCGATATAATCATTGACAAATTTCACCACAGAGACGTTATGCAAATAAAGTTGAATAGTTTATAAATAAACAAATAATTGCATTTCTAAATACACTTTTGTACATATATAATCAACGATTAAATCTATACTTAAATCACTATTAACAATGAACTATTTAATCATCAGTTTGATTAACTCTTTCTAAACATTATCATGGATTCATTGAGTAAATCCTTGGCAGACATATTATAAATCTTTTCGTTTATAAATAACTGAATCGTTTAATAACGATTTGATAAATACAAACGTGATTCATACGTTAGCTTTTATCTCTCTTTGGCAAGTGTCGTACTAGAAAATGAAGAACTATTAGAATAACCTTAATACGCGATATTTATCTTATCAACTTTTTTTTTTTTTTTTTTTTTTAAACATGTAGGTGATTATGAGATTTTTATTATGCATTACGAAAAAATTTTTTGTTCATAGTTTTTAGTTTTTCTTTATTTTTTTATTTCTTTTATTTTTTTGAAGGAATTTTAGATTCATATATTTAAGATGAAAGTCGATCTTTTTTCTTTTTTTTTCTTTTTTTATTTTTTTTTATACTCGTATCGCGATTCTTCGTTCGTATCCGACATCGACCTCGGTTACTTCATCGTTTCTCGTACAGCTTCGACATTCCGAGAGAGCACGTTGAACTATACGTCCACCTTCGTACCGTGCATACATGCATATGTAAGTACATATGTGCTGCTTGTGCAACAAACCATCACACAGAGTCTAAATCTGTTGATAAGATATTAATCATGAGGTAATTTAACGAGACACTTTTTATTTTTTTTCTATCTTTTTTTTTAATTTCTCATCGACGAATAAAGAATTTAACTATATATTCTACCACCTTATCATAATAATAATCACAATTTTAAATGATAATAATATTAAACAGATTGGATATAAAATAAAAAGATTAGATATAAAAATAAAACAAATAATTAGATTAAAAATAGAATTAGATTTAAAATAATAATAAAAATAAAGTAATATATAATAATGTGATCTTAAAAAAAAAAAACAAACAAAAAAAGCGCAAAAGCTTTTAAGTCGATTAATTTTCATCTTCAACGTGTTGCAAAAACACACATATATATATACATACATACACAGAAATATGATAAAAACCAATGTTGAAAAATCGATATTAATCGTATAAAACGATATTAAAAATGAAAATATTTTACTGATCGATCGATATTATGATGAAAGACGAAGTTGTGTTGTATATCTTGCACGTGATGGTGGTGATGGTGGTGATGCTGGTGTGGTTAGAAAAGGTACAGGTAATCAAGTTCGAAGCATAACGACCAATGACGTTCCTTGTCTTTTCTCCTTCGTTCCGATCTTCGAAGGGACGCGGAAGGGACGAACGAACGAACGAACAGCCGCTTACCGGTTTCGTTTCGATTCCATTTTTTTTCATGGTTACTTCTCCTTTACATCGAACACACCGCAGGTAGACTCTCCAGCATCACCTTGGCCGATCTCTTTTCTTACCTTTCGAAAGCCCTTCCAAGTAAAAACTCAGCCGATTAAGCTCTCCTCTCTTCTTTTTCCTCTTTTCTCTCCCTTTTCTCTCTTTTCTTTCTTTTTTGAAATCCCCTTTTCCCTTTTTCATCTCTTATATACTTCGAAAGTTGTTCTTTCGCTAAGGAGCACTTTTCTCGACCTTACGATGCTCTACATACTTGAAAAATCTTACGTCGATCCTTGAAATCTACTGTTACGTTCAACTTCCCTTCGTGTTCTCTCCTTCTTGTTATTTGCAAATTATTTGTTTTATATCTATATATATATTTTTTTTCTTTTTTTCTCTTTTCTTTTCTCCCTTCGTCAAAGTGCATCACGTTCGTTATTCGTTCGTTGTTCGTTCCTCTCGAAAGCAAAAAAGAATTTATCGAAGTGATTTGTTAGTATAGTAACTTTTCTGAAAGGACGATCATTCTTTTGATTTTCGATGTTAATTAATTCTTATGACGATACGACTGGATTAAAGAAATTAATTTTCAATATTTTAGAATTTAGAATATAATGATTTAGCGTTTTGGAAAATAAAACGTATTAAGTAAATAAGTATATAATCGCGCGAATTTAATGAAATAGTTCTTTTTTTTTTTCTTTTCCCGAATTTCGAGGTCGATTAACGTATTACGCGTGCAAAAAAAAAAGTTATATCATGGTTTACGTCGTGTACTCTTATCGTGTGAACATTCGTTTCTTCCTTTAATCGTGACGATACATCGAAGGAGCCAGAGTGATTCATGAATGAACGTAAAAGAATCCGTGTTTGTGTGTAATACGCGTACGCTTGAGTACACACGAGCGTATCTTACAGGTGACTCGAATCGATCGTAAATTTTTTAATCCTTTAACGAGTTCTCATTCTTAAAGAAATCGTTGCATTGATAAAGGAATAAATATAAATTTATATATAGACGTATATGTATATATATATTTTTTAATTAATTTTTATCATAATTATATATATATATTTATTATTATTATTATTATTATTTTCTTTACCTTATATATAGAAAAAAATTTAATCAGACAAAATCGAACAAAAATACATATTGATAAAAAAACTGATGGAAATAAACAATAGATATATATACATACACATATATGCAAGATCATTATGTATTAAACATTCTCAGATAGCTTTTAACTCCGAACAAATCGTTCAGATATGATCGATCGTTCGTTGGTACAATATAAAATTATATTACCATTCGAATGTAAATATTTAAAATGACTACATACGTATCTATGTATATTCGTTTACGTTAATCGCATATATAGTATAAAATCGATCTAATATATTCGCACATCGTTTGCGATTAGAAACACATTGTCATCATGTGTGACTATGTTTTAACGCAATAATAATCTCGTCTTGTACGTTTCGAATTTCACGTTGTTACACATTGAACGAAATCGAACCGAGTTATATTCGTTGACCGAGGTACCTCCTTTCTAAGTTTCTTTAATCTAATATACTTAGATGCTTTTACCCAACATCTAATATTACTTTGCATGTTCGTACATATGTCTCGTATATCATCGATCAAGTTTTTACTTAGTTTTTAATTATCGATCAAAGAATCAATAGTTTTAATATTTATTTATCGATCGATCGAAAAATCGATCGATCGTTTGTTAGTTAGATATTTCTCCTTTCTCTTTCTAACGAGTAACGTTAGTTTTACGATAGGAAAAGTGTTGTGGCGCGCGTCTCGATTACGTCATGTTGGATAAGTCCACGCTAAAAGAATAATATCGTTGTTTTCAAATAGATAATAAGAAATATAAATAAAAAGAGAAAAAGATAAATAAATAGAAATAGAAAGAGAGAGACAGAGAGAGAGAGAGAGATTTAAGTGTGAAAAATAAAAGAACAAGCAAACGGAAATACGCGTTAAAAAAATGTTAAGCGACAGTTTCAAGAAAAGTTGCAGCGTTTACCTGCTGCAGGAAAGATATAAATAGATCTTCACTGCATTTATCTACCTTTACTTGCATTTCTTTGAAGAAAGAAAAGTATTATTAACTAATCCTATCTATGGTAAAATGCAAAAGGTCTTCTTTCTTCGTTTCTTTTTAAAATAACACTCTCTACCTATATAAATCACTGTCCGATCAACAATAACAGTCTTTCAAATCGCACAACCAGAAATAGACAAATGACGACTTTCGGACAAGAAATAGACGAAGTCTCGACAAAGACATAGAAAATTTTTCTCATTGGAGTTTTACAGCTAGGACGTACAATTTTTATAAAGAGAAAATACAAATTGTTGCAGGCAGTTTATTAAATAAAAAAAGTTTTCTGATATATTTAAAAAAAAAAAAAAAAATAAGAAAAAAAAACAATTTTGAAAGATCAAATCAGATCAAAAGAAAGTTTTCAAACAACAAAATCCGAGGAAAAAAATTTCTCCTCGCGTTCTTTCGTTCTTTCTTTTTTTTTTTAATCTCATTTGTCGTTAGAGTAGTTTTATAATATCTATAAGATTGAAACGAGAGGATTCTCGAACTTTCTCGATCGTGATATTTTGGAAAAAATTATCTTCGTAATTCCTTACATTTTGACGGACAAATATATAAATACTACATACAAATATATAACATAGTATATATCGAGATGAAATTTGATCGTTCGAATAATTCGATTAATTTGAATATTTTACAATTCCCGCCGGTAAAGAGATTTCGAATATTAACACATGTACGCGTACACACACATACACACACACACACGCGCGCATCACACGTCACACACTTCACATGCTTCGAAAATTATTAGTTTTTTTATTAAAAAATTCGATAACAAGTTATTTACGGGAGTAACGATTCGAGAATCGATCGTAGTCGAGTGTCGCTTCGATCGCATTCCTATGTTGTGTGTGAATGTCCCTTTATACGACTGCGCATGCGCGTACCCATCTCCCACCATTTCTTTTTCTGTCTCTTTCTTTCTCTCTCTCTTTCTCTCTTCCTCCCACTCTGTTCTCCTTCAGGCAATATAACCACGTGTTAGAAATCTGTGCTGCAATTCCGTGCTACCGAGTCCACTACCGCAGTCTTGTTCCAGCTGTCCAGTAAAACGGTCGATATTTTCGAAATCGAAAAGTAAATAAAAAAAAGAAAAAGAAAAATTTCTGTCGAAGATAGATCATTGTTAACTCATTTTCTATACGTATATATCCTTGATCACGTGTATCGCGAATTATATTCCTCGAAATTCTTCACACGTGCGATTCTATCGACAAATAAGTGTCACATGTTCTATCGTATCGAAAGTTTCTTCGAGTGGTTTTTCTTTTCTTTTTTATTTTTCGGCCCTCCACACGCGAAACGTGTCCTTCGTTCATTCATCGAATGCGATTATTAATTACGATTTAAGCTCTCATCGACGTCCTCGTTGTCGTAGTAGTTGTGCGATTTACGAGAAAAAGAAAGAAAAAAAAGAAAATCGTGAGAAATGATGGATCGATTGGTAAGTAACAACGAAATATCTAAAAAATGAAAATTGTATTTACCTTAATTATTTTTGAAAACGTGTCAGTTCTTCTTCACTTTTCGTGATTCTGATCGTTTCTTAAGATTTACGAAAGTAATGAAATTAGTTTAAGATCTCGTAGAATATTCTCGATAGAGGAACTCGCAAATCGATTGTTTCGTATCGATTTTCTTTTCTCTTCTATTCTATTCTTTTTATTTATTTACCGATTGTTCTTTAGCTCGATCATTATTAATCTTTTTATATTCCTACAGAAATAGTTTTTTATCTCGTTATAAAAGTTTCGCGTTCTTTTTTTTTTTTTTTTAATTTGAAAAGAAGATAAAGTACGCGCGCTTAATCGTGATACGAAATTTTAATAAGTACTCTATTATGAATCTTATCACAAATCGATTTCTATAAATATCGTTTCTATTCGATCGATAACTAGCAAAGTTGATTGGATAACGTAACATACACACACACACGTATACATGTATATAAAAATTCTTTGGTAATTCGAGAACGACGATCTTCGATGAATGTAACATTTCTTCTATTGGGTTGATTATTCATCAGCATTGATATTAAAACGTAGAAATATCTATGTATGTTTTATTTCTTCCATTATTTTGTTTGCTTTAAAACGATAAAGAATCGATAACCGTGTAACGAGCAAGTAGACGTATCAACCTTTCACTTTTATTTCGACATACATACAAAAAGTACACATTGTTTTCTTCAATATGTGGATAACGATCAATTTTGTTTCCAATTCCATTGTCAATTTTCATTTTGTACCTTTCAAACGTGATCTATACGTAATGACGTTTTATTATTATTATCATCATCATCATCATCCGCGCGCATTCATTATTCGAACGTCGAGAAGAGAGTTGTTAACTTTAATAGAGAAAAACATGAAATGCTTAAAAAGAATTCTTTTTTGTTTATTTAACTATTGAATTATTTTTAATTTTAGACTCTTTATGCAACAACATACGACGATCTTCTTTGTTTCGTTTTTTCTTTTTTCAATTCCACGCACAAATTTTTGAAAGAAGAAAAGTTTCGGAATTTGTATTATTCGCTTTTGTTTCTCGCAAGAATATCGTGTTCGTTAATTTATTATACTCGTAAAAAATGTGCAATTCCGCTTAATATCTCGTGGATAGGAACAGGTGACCGTTAAAACTAGCAATAATGCTTACAAGGCGTTCGTTTGATAAAAAAAAAAAGTTGCGCGAATATACAAAGATACGTTTAACGACGTCTCGATGCTATCGAAGCTACTTCTCCGCGACGATCCTTCTTTTTTCTTCTTCTTTTATATCGTCTTAAAGCAACTGAAAGATATAACGAAAAAAATCACGAATTTCAAAATCTTAATATTAATTTTAGATGTATCTAATAAAAATGTCTTTTTTTTTTTTTCTTTTTTATTTCAGATTAACGAAGTTGTCAGCAATTGTAGTTACCGTGGATTTAAAATATGTCATCCACGCATATTCAAATTGTAAAGTGGAGCTTCCCTGCTTTTGCTTTGATCATTGGTCTTCTCTGGTACAAACGAAGACGCGTAGACCGAGCTGATCCAGGTGGAATTAGCACGTCAAACGTGAAAGAGAGCAACAATGATGTAAATACTATGTTATACAGTACTCCTTCAAACGAAGATTTAAATCTCTCAGATTCTGGTATTCACGCCAATGATTCTTTCTCGAGTTTACTTGCTCAAAGCATAGATGAAACGATTAATAATACCGAAAAGGTCAGCAAAAAAGTAGATATTACAACTAGGAAGCCAGCAACGTCACCTATTTCTGTACCATCAGCAAAATCTTTAGAGAATAATCAAGATTGGTACAAGGACGTCGAAATAATTTCGAATATGGAGGTACAATTAGGAAGTAATCCTAACACTAATAATTTCGACTTGATAGCGAGAAGTATGGGAGCAACTACATATCCCAACGATACTGCTAACGACAAAAAGATCGAGAAGATATTCAAAGATATTCCTGAAGAAAAAGAATCAAATAATGTCCACGAGGTAACGTCTTCTGTAAATAAACAAGAAGAGATAAATAATCCGTCTGTTTTCACCGAATCGAAGGAACAGCTTCAGAATTATCCGCCGGAGGAAGAAAATAAAATTCAAGCTCAAGCATTATCCGAAAGAGATTCTGCAAATTATAGTCCGGTCTCTGGAGTTTTAGAAGGAAGTGTAACGGACGAAGCAAGAAGCGAAGGAAGTACAGATAGTGGAAAAGGTAGAGCTAAATGTTATGTACAATTATTATTATTGTCGTTTACTCGAATGTTACAATAAACGTTTATATTTCCACAGGTGGAAGCATCAAAGGACAAATAAAAGATGTTTCCCTATACTCTATCTACGAGTTTTGCATATGTCAGAATTTAGTGGGTAGACTTATCGGACGTCATGGTAGTTTCTTACAAAATATACGTGCAAAAGCTGGCGTTCATATAATCGTAAAACGTCATCCTACACTGAGAGATCAAAAAATTTGTGCCATCCAAGGCTCAGTAGAAGGCATTAATATTGCTTTGGATATTATCAGGCAAAGATTTCCAGAAAAGAAATATCCGTCTGTAACGCTTGAACAGATTTTACCAATGGTAATACCAGAAGGAATACCAGTTCTTCCTGAATTAACACAGTTGTCTTTAGTCGAAGGAGTTAACAACGACGTTTTAGTGTGTCACATATCGAAACCAAACAGATTATTTCTACAAATTCCGACACACCCAACATACCCTTCGTTACGACTTTTAGATGCAAATATGACACAACTATACAATTCTACGGAATCGCCTATGGTTCCAGACGAACTTACAAGTACGTTGATATTTATTTATTACAATATCGTTCGTATCGCTTAATAGATCTGATATAAATAATATACAAATTATAACATTTACATATTACTGTCAACAGAAGGAATGATCCTTGTGGCTAACTGGTATGACAGATGGGTTAGAGTATACGTTGAAGATCCAGATCCACGTGGAAAAATGACTTTAGTACGACTCGTTGATCATGGTGGTTATTGGACTTTCCGCAATGCTGATATGAGGAAAATAAGGTCAGATTTTCTAAGTCTACCTTTTCAAGCGATTGAAGTATTTCTCGCAAATTTACAACCAAAAAATGGTAAGTATTTCCCGTTGTGTGTGCTATTTACATTATTTTAAGTACGTTTATCTCAAGTATTGTACGATTTTCAAAGGTGATTGGGAACAAGAGGCATATAATATCGTTGGGCGGATGTGTTCAGGAATCATTGGACAGGCCCAAATTGAAGCCTATATTAATGCAAATGTGTACATTAATTTTTTCCTTAATATTCCAAAACATGGGGTAAAATCCTATATTTTCATATAATCTCTATAAATTTAATTGATTTGACTCGATATAATATTTATCTGATTTCTGTCGCGCATTCTATATATTTTATTCACGTTCCAGGTGATATCTCTTGCCGACGAATTAATAGCACGTGGATACGCAGAATTTGTATCTTTAGAGTGTCTAGTATCGGACGAAGATGATACGGTTGTTGCTTCGTAGAAGCATAAACTTATGAAAGAGCATACACTCGTTAAGAAGGGTGTATAGAGACATATGTGATCGTGTGATTGTGTTTGATTATTTGTGTGAGTGAATTCATTTATAAGTAAAACTTGCGAGAGAAACATTATTTTAAGTTTAAACACCTTTAAATGTAATATTTTTTTTTTCTCGTACATACTTAAAATAATGATATGCATTCGTGTTTATCTGACATGAGTTCTGTTCATGATCAGCAACGATGATACTGAATCAGCACTTGTAATACTCTATTATAACATTTCATAATCGATGAATCCTATAGCATTTCGTTACGAAAAAAGTATGACTATGGTTATAAAAATACTCGTATTCGAATTACAATAGTTCAATCATAAAGATGCATAGAAAAAACAAAAAAAAAAAAAACAAAAAAAAATTTTATATCCATTTACACTAATGAAATATAGAACTTTTGTGCTTGTAAATTGCAAATATTCGAGATACGTTTCATAATGATGGTAGAAAAATTATAGAAAAATTTCTTGCAAATCTTAGAAATCGATTATAATTGGATATAAGTAAATATATAAATGCAAGAATATCTTCGAGTACATCATGATTATGAAACATTATCTTTTTCCGTAAGAACTGATAAATACGTACTGAACACTCGAATTATAATTCACAACGTAGTAATAAGTTTTACTCGTAAAACTTCGTTCATCTGTATTATATATAAAATACACATAGTGCAGCTCTTTATACGGCACTGAGAGCGTTTCTAACAAAACTTCATTCTCATATTATATCTTCGGATTATACGATTTAGAGACTGCTATGAAAACATACTTAAGGTTGTTCATGTTTGCTTTTTCTATAAGCTGATTCTAATATCATCTTGTTTGTATATAGTGTAACATTATACCTTCATATATAAAATATTTATAATATCTACCTAATAATAATGACGGATAGATGCCAGCTAAGTCTGCATGTCAACGGTATGACAAAATCAGAATTGTTAACTTATTCGTTTTATATTTTCCAAAATAAGTGACATTTTGTGCTATTTCAAACAATTTATCGATTATGACTTTTACATATATTTAGATAAAAAAAGTTAGTACAAGAAATCACTAATTTGTTGGAACATGATGATTTCATTGTTCTTCCTTTTTCTTTTACATCTCGTTTGTCTGTATAGAGTAAAAAATAAGTGCTATCCTTAAAACAAGGACCGCTGTCAAAAATTGCATAATTTTCATTGCAATATATAAAAGTAATATAATAATTAATAACAATAACAAATAATAATTTTGTCAATTCAAGTGATGCATTTTGTGATTGTATAATTTTTTTCCTCGATGTATCGTTACGATCTCCGTGGATTATTCATTAATTAAGATGTCTAGTTGCTATTATGAAAATACTAAAGACACGTAATTAATAAATAAAACTTTAATTAATTAAATTTTTAATTGTTATAACGATACGATATTTTGCAATTAAATTTAGTTATAATCATTTTTTGTGTTCTAAGACATATTAAACGAATGGACTGCTGCAGTAAAGATCTTATAAAAAATCTTACAAAAATAAAAAAAAGAGAAAATTTAAGAAAGTTAAAAAAAAATTATACAAATCACTTATATATAACTTTTGTACTGCGCTCAGCTGGAAACAACTTTCTGAACTGTTATATGTTAATACTGAATCTTGTTGATACTTAAAAATATAATGGAAATATTTTTCTAATAACATGTTTAGAGTACAGTTGCTCAATTGTTTGTATTGCATTATACACTCCTTACATCATTGAGCATTGAAAAAATTAATATAATATTTTCATTCTAACACTGTTCTGATGATCCATCACAGATGCAGATTAAAAATCATGTTTTTTTTTTTCTCTTTCCTTAAAGGATCGTGTAAAGTTTATGAAGATTGTATTCTTTCCATTGTTAATAGATCCTGCAAATCGAGAAATTATTATAAATTTTAATTAAATGTACATATATTATAGTTAAATGCAGCATCCAATTAACTACTTATAAATCTTCATTTATCATTACCAAATAAATGAAGGTCATTTTGTATATAATTCAATGTAATATCTTTAGCATTTTCATTAAAGCTGGCTCATTTTAATCGAAGAAACTTTGTCCATTTCTTATATATTTATTTCCGTATTACTGCATATAATTCTTGCAAAATTATGGATCTGTACTTTCATTTCATTTCATTTTATTGTATAGAGATTTATATGAATTATTATTTATACATTGAAAACGATCTTTAAAACTATTCACAAACCCAATGCATTTATAAAGGTTTACATTATAAATACTCCCAATTGTATAATTCTCAACAGATTTTGTTGATCAGAAATTCATTCGAAAGATAAAGACACAACATGAAGATTTCAAATTTCTACAGAAAAAAAGATTTATTGCGGAACGAAAATTAACCTTAGAAATTACCTTTTTCCTCTTAAACGTGACTTTTGGAAGAATGTTATTATCATAAAAAAAGAAAACAAAAGAGAAATTGATACTTTTTTTTTTGAAGAATACTTTTATTTGAATTTGAAAATTCAAAATTGACGTATAAATATGAACAAAACGATTTATTAAAGATTTAGGATGAAGTCATTTTGTAACTGTTTCCTTGTTTTGCGTTCAAAACGAATATTGTAAGTAAATACATACGTAGTTCGTTGTATAGAACCTGTTGATTTGAAATCAATCTTGAGCCTGGCACAAGTACACGTAACGATAAGATAAATCGAGAAAAGAATTTTTCTTCATACCTGTTACATTTCGTTGAAATCACACGAATAATTTCACGAGATACGATTTTAATTTCGAAAGGAAAAAGAAACACTCCTCTCACGGTCATGGTTTGACGGGATAAGACTCTCACGAGAAAATAAATAACGTCTCACGTTATATTCCCCTACCCAACGCTACTGTTTTTTGTTACTTTTTATTACTTGTGTCACGTGACATCGATACGTCATCCAATATGTCGTAACATGTTTAACCTAACCTTAACAATGTTCGGATTATTTCCCCCCCTCTACTAGACTTCTACCTGACCTATACAATGATCCTTTTATCTTCAATATGGCAATGGATTAATCATAGAAAGGTGAGAGCAAAATTACGAAATCACAATATTGGTTATGTATCAAAAACTTATTAGAAATTATTTCAAGAAGATTTCTATAAAACTTGGAATATATTATTCATTAATGTTCTCAATGTTAAGATAAATAAAATTTTCCAAAAAGTTATTTTGCTCGATTTGCTGTATTTCTTCATAATATCGTTAAATTTTGTATACAAAAGAATAAAAATCTTCAAGTTGAACTCGAAGAGATAAAAAGTGAAAGATCATTAAACGAGTCTTTTTTTAAATATTATATTATGTACTTATATACGTGTACAGACTTTGATTTGCTTGTAACACCTCTCGAATATATTTTCGCGAATGTTTGATATTAATCAAGAATACAATAATATATTCTTTTCAAGCAAAACAAAGTAACATTTTAAAAGATATGTAAAAACAACGATTGTTTGAAAATTTAATAGAATAATTTTGAAAGCTTAGAGACGTGTGCGCGCGTGTGTATATATATATAATTATATATATATGTACATACGTTGTATATATATATATGTATATATATCTATATATTTATCTCGGACTTGATGTAACAGTTCAGAATGGTCTCACATAGAAAGAACGACAGTCAGAATTCCAATATCTTATTGCCGATTTTAGTAAGTGCTTGTGCTATTCCTATATCAATGTTGTTTTGGTCAATAAACGTCCTTTATTCAACCTTCTCGTCGGAATCCGAAGGTTATAACGAAGGTATCGTAAATCTAAATTTATTTAATAGATAAACATTTTTCCCACACAAATATTTTATGACAGAACCATCACAAATGATATCACCATGGAGATGGTTGGCAGCTATAATAATTCCAATAATATTCGTCTTTTGGGGCCTAAAAAAGAAAAGCTTGGATATCTCCGGAGCTATATTTGGTAAAATGTTCCACAATATACTTCTACGATATTTCAATGTAAGAATGTTAAGCAGATCAACCAAATACGACATATGGGATTTGATTTTGCTTTGTTAGGTGTTACTAACGTTATAAAATTTTATTAAAAAATTTATTTCTTCGATGTAATTAATAATTTGTTAAATGTGTTATTACAGGATTGTTCGTGGGTTTTATATTGACGCTCACAAGTTCTAGTCATTTAATATGTTTAATAGTATTTTTTATTACTGGATCGAAAGCAACCAAATTCCGTTCTCACTTGAAAAGAAAACAAGAGAAAGGATATAAGGAAGGTGGACAAAGAACATGGGTTCAAGTATTGTGTAATGGGGGAATGCCTACTCAGCTAGCTTTGTTGTATCTTCTGGATGTGGGTTGTGGAGAACATCCTATTGATTTCGATAAGAATTACAGAAGTTCGTGGTTATCTATAGGAATATTAGGTATATTAATATATTATTGTATATTATTTACTGTATTAAAATAATTTATATTTTTAATTTAAAATCATTGGAATCAGCCATTGTTATATTATTATAGCTGCTTTTGCTTGTTGCAATGGCGATACGTGGGCTTCTGAATTTGGTACGGTACTTGGTAGCAGTGAACCATTTCTTATCACAACAAGGAAACGAGTACCACGTGGTAAATATATTACATGTTTTGGTAATATGAAAGTTAGGATATATATATATATATATATATATATATATATATATATACATATATACACACACATATATATACACCGGGTATATTTTAAGGAACGAACGGCGGAGTATCATGGATAGGTCTGTTGTTTTCGGCTCTTGGTGGGATAAGCATAGGTTTGGCCTTTTACTTCACTACATTGTACACCGTAGATACAGCTACACTAGAATTAGCTGCACCGCAATGGCCTATTATTATCATAGGTGGAATAGCAGGACTGTTTGGCAGTCTTTTAGATTCTATACTAGGGGCAACATTACAATATTCAGGTATTATGCATAAAAATATGCTGTTACAATATATCTGGAATATCTAATATATATTTACAAATGAATATATCGTTTGAATAATTGGAAATATTCTTTCAGGCATAGATGAAGAGGGATTGATAGTTCAACATCCAGGAAAAGGAGTGAAACATATCAGTGGTAGACAGATATTAGATAATCACAGTGTTAATCTTTTATCATCGATTATTATTGCTCTTACTTTTCCAAAACTGGCAAATGTAATTTGGCCATGAGATAGATCTGATAAAAAAATTGCACCATTTATTTAGTCATATAAGTAATTTTTTATTTCGTTTATATTTTATCAAGTAACTATATTTAAAGATATTGAACATATATTGTTTTTCTTTGTTGAATTTTTCAAATAATTTATACCTTTTAAATTTAATATATAAAATTAATTTATTGAATGTTATCACAATTATTATACAATATGTTTTTCTTTTATTAATAGACTGCTTTACTCAGGAATATGCTATGTGTGAACAAAAGCATATAGAAATAATACTGCATTTATATAGTGATACGTTACCATTTTGTTTAAATTATTCTTAACTTTCGATAAAAGATATTTATGCATTCCAAGATGTATCTTGCATCGATACTGATACTATTTTCTTTTTTTGTTATGTACATGTGTATATTTAGAATTAAGACTTTTTATAAAAAATTGATTAATACAAAAAATATATCACGATTACAAAAAATAGATCATTGATACATGGAAAGATAAATGCAATAATTTCAGAATATATTGTTGGAATAAATTTCTTATTATAAAGTTAAATAAAATATATGGAACTTTTTATACGCCCTTCGTTTGGAGCCTTTTGCACTACTACGCAAATTAAACGTAATTTCGTCCTAGTATTATATATGTATAGTAATATTAACATTTATATATATATATATATTTATACATATATATTTTTTCTTTTATCTTTTTTTTTTCTTGTTTTATTTACTCGCACACGCAGCGTTGTGATACATTTTATACGAACGAATTACTGCGAAATTTTTACTAGCGACGAAGAATTCGATTATCTTCACGATTTTTCTCGTTACGAGAAAAAAAAGCTTTAAACTTTTTTAACGTAGTTCTCAAAGCTCTCTGTATATGTAAACGTTCATGCATCTACCTAGTCAGAATGATATTAATCACATAGGTATTCTCATTGCCCATTTGATTTCAATAAAAGTTATAGATTATAGAGTATATTTGATGATATAGATATCATTTATTATCATTATCGTTACTATTATTACTATTACATTCTCTCCCGTTGAAATATATATTACAAATGTTACTATGATTAACATACGATCGCGATTCATACATTTTCGTTGAGTAATATAGAATTTTCCTAAATACAGATAAAATTATCTTTTAAATATCCATATGTTCTACATGATGATCTATCTATTTATGTATATATGTATATACATTGTACATAAACGTGTTATATTAGAAGAAGGATCAGAATGAAATATAATTGTAATTTCTTCTTGCGAAATTTGTACACCTCCTTGTTACAAATTATTAGCAAATACATTCGTGTATACAATATACGTACTTACATAGTTAATATCTTTTATTGAATTTATAGAATCATTTATAAAAATCAAAACTGCAATTAAAGACTAATCGTATGATACGACAAAACATAACATAGTTTTTTTATTTTTGATAATGCGTCGATAGAATGTACCAACTAAAAAAATATACTTTTTTTTTTTCTATGATAATAACAATAATAAAAAAGAAAAATATTCTACGTAAGTACCAATGTTTTATGGCAACTCGATCGATTGATATGCTTTTTAAAAACGATTGCGATTGCGATCGAATTAGAGAATGTCGGCGTAAGTTAAATAACTATGCGATATTCGATCGAATATTTAAAAATGAACGATATAGAAGATAATGATAACGATATCGATGTAATTATATTTTAATCAGGTACAGAATTGTATGTTAAACTTTGCAATATTTCGATAAGTGTAGCAGACAAAAGGGGTTTTCAAAGTTTCACGAGGCCGCTCATGTAATATACATAAAAAGAAATGATTGTTCCACATGCTTTATTGTTATTAATATTATTGTTGTTGTTGTTGTTATTATTATTACTATTATTACTATTATTACTATTATTATTACTATTATTATTATTATTATTATTATTATTATTATTATTATTATTATCCTGATTTGGTTAAAGAATATAATAAATATAAAATAGAATATAATTATTTATCCTTGTTTTAAACAGGAACAGATACATTGCTTTTCGTGGAACTATAATATAAGAAAACATAATTATTAATAAGAGTCTTGGTGTATATATGTATATAAGGGCTAATCGATAGATCAACGAATAACAAAAATATCAAATTTATTATTATTTCGTAACAAATATATATATATATATATATATATATATATATATATATATATTTGTCACAAAAACTTTGGAATAATTATAATAAAAACGATCAACAAACTGAGATATTTTATCGAACGTTGCATTCTCGTCGTTCATAGAATTTCGAGTAATCGATAATATACGAACGAAGTATCTATATAATTGAAATGATGCAATATAACAAATTCGCAATTTCTTCGTCTACGAATTTAATCAAGATAATTATTGATCGTAAATCGAGAGTTAACAAGCTGGTAAAATAAAGTGATTTCATTACTTTCGTTATTTGACAAAGAAGGCGAAGAGATAGGATTTAACGAACGCCGTTTAAAGCTCGAATTTTGAATAATTATAATAAAAATATTCAACAAAATCAAGATACTTCGTTTGAACGAAGGCGTCTGCGTTCGTCGTAGAATTTTCGTATGTACCTAATCGATAATATACAAAGAACGAAGTACGATTTAAATTACAATTTAATTAAACAAATACATAGATCCGTTCGTCTTATTCTAAAAATTTGCTTACTCTCTCTCTTTCTCTCTCTCTCTCTCTCTCTCTCTCTCTTCGAGTTTGAATTTAATCGATACTACAATTAATAATCGTAAAATTATGTTGACGTTACGACGTTGAAAGAAATAAATTCAAGTTTAATTTTTTTTCTTTCATTCGTTATTTGGCAAATAAGAAGAAGTCGAAGAAGAATTAAACAAACGTATTACGTATTTCAACACAAGGTACGTAAACGTTTAAGATGACCGTCGATGATAACGATTCCTTAATCATCAACATTGTGTCTGATCAGGCTCGTTGATATTTTCCGTACGTTTCAATAAAACGTTTGCGTGACTGTTGTTGTTGGCTATATTACTTTCACGGCGAGCGACCAATTGCATAACGCTTTGTCGTTGACGATGATCATCTTCTTCATATTTATCCGGTTCAACCGACATCGCGGATTGATAGTCACACCTTCTCCTCTCCCGCCATCGGACCTGCGGTCGAGCGGATAAACTGAAACAGTCAACGTCCCAAAATGGACTCGACTTCGGCACGTTGTCATTGGCACGACACGGATGATTCGTTTCTTTCTATTTTCATTTCTCAAATATGTGTATATATATATGTGTGTGCATATATGTATATAGATATTATTTCTTACGTTCCCTTTTTTCGAATTTCTCAAAAATACAAAAACTGAATTTTTTTTCTCCCTTCAGGATCAATAAAAATTTCTTTTCTCTATTTTATTTTATTCGGTTAAATCATCTCTAACAGCTACTCGTAAAAGCGAGATTACTTTTGACGTGTTTAACTCTTTCTTTTTTTTATTTTTTATTTTTCTACAAACGATATAGAGAGATAATGCGATTAATATGATCTTTTTTTAGACGCATTTACGCTGATCTTGCTCTCGTTAATCGATTCATAAAAAAAAAAAAAAAAAGAATGAGATGATGTATAAAAAGGATATCATTTTTTGTGAAGTATTATTTTCTCGTGTTCTCCTTGGTTTTATCTCCTTTTTTTTTTTATCGTGAAGAACGCGAGTAAATAAATGAAAAAAAAAAGAAAAACTCGATTTTAATGCATCGCACGTTTCTTTCTCGAAGAGAAAAATTGAACAGACCTACTTTACGCGTAAAAGTAAATTTGATTCATAAAGACTTGAGATGGGTTACGCAAAGAAATAAGATCTCCATTTCGAATTACTCCGAACTCTGGAATCGCATATATTTGCATAGAATTCCTATCGATTTCCGAAGATACGAGAAATACCTTCATAGTGATACGAACTTCCTGTTTAATTCGAAAATCATGTCACGCGTGAACGTTTCTACACCACACGTAGTACTATGATATCTAACGAGGGGTAAATTTTAATAGAAATACTAGTTGAAATTATTATACCAGATGAAATAACTATAATACGTATCCACGCGCGTGCATGTGTGTGCGTGTGTATCTTATTTTTTTTTTTTTTATTATTTCAATATATTCACTTCGATTATGTTTTATATATTTTTCCATCAAAAATTTCATTTCACTCGAATAAATAAATATATGTAAATAAGTAACTCTTCCCTTTTCTATATGATATTTTTTATTTCTCGACTTTTTCTATCCTTTTCCTTTTTTTTTTCTTAAAAAAAAAAGAAAGAAAAAGAAGAAAGAAAAAAGAAAAAAAAAATCGAGGACGGCCGACTTTAATACTCAGCGAAAAAACTTACTTTGAAAGGTCCCGTGTCCTTTCTTAAGCATATGCTGACGTTCGAAGTGCATAAAAATGTAAATTTATATGTCTATCCCAAGGGAATACGGATATGGTATAAAAGAGAGATATCGAAACGAGTCGACCATCTGTTTTCTACGGTGACCAGATCGTGAGAATTCTAGATCATATATAAAAGATGATAATATCGTTTTTTTTTCCATTAAAAAATTTTCACATTATGTAATAACTATATACATGGACAATCGTGTAACAAAGAAAAACATATACACACACGCGTACACTCGAACATATATACACAGAGATTAGATACATGTTATTTTACGTTACTCGATCAAATTCTCGATCTTTCTTATAAACTTACTTTATCGAGCAATGATACAGCGTTTATGCGTCATAAAATACATACATTTGTTCTCCAATTTCAAATTTTAATTCATTGTTAATTTTTTATGGATTAATGCGAACCTTGCAATCCGGTTCGCGCCATTGACCGTTCGTGCATCGATCACTACGCATGCAAAAATTGTGTTAAAAACCAATTGCGAAAACGTTACCTCTTCGATCGTCATCTTTCTATCTTTCGAGAAAAAATATTAATTCATAGAATGATTGCGTTAAGAAAAGAAAGAAAAAGGACAATAACCAAAAAAAAAAAAAAAAGAAAAAGATATTATCCAGTTAGTATTTATCTAAGTCCTCGAAGTAATTTTGTTTATAGCGAATTCGTGTGACATTAATGTATGTAACTTTGTATATGTATATATGTATATATGAGTTGACAAAGTTCGACTTTCGGTGAAATTGTTTCTCAGGTTGGATCTCAAGTTCCACTTGAAATTTTCGTCTGGTTAAATTCACAACCATCCCATTTTCGATTTCCGTCGAGCTTCGGTCTTATAAAGTTAGAGATACTCGAGGTTTTATTTGAAACTTGTAAATTCTACAAGATACGCGATATCCTATATTGTATAAGTTCGAAGAAAACAACAATATTTCGTACATTTGAATCATCTCAAATTGAAAGCATGGATATCTCAATAATTTTTTACATTATAGAGAAGGAATATGTTATATAGGTTTGATTCGCTGAAAATCATATTTCTAAAATATGGCGAACTTTAATATACAATATCTCTTCTTGGATATTTTGATATTTTGAAAAATATAATACTTAAGGTAAATTTTCATTCACCGGAAAGAATATATGTTTGATTCGTTGAAATATCGTATCGTATAAAGTACCTAAAATATTGGGAGACTTTGACGTATCTGTACTTCGATATTTTCAGATATATGACACTTCGTGTAGATTTACATTCACCACTATATCAGACTTCCTTAAAAATCACCTACGATATATTCTTCCTGAGAAATTTGTTTCTATTATCGTGTCATAAAAATTTACTTATATATCCAAGCTTTCAGTTTTTTAAATTAAATGATATGTGTACGTATACGTAAATCTAACATGATTAGAAAATATTTTTCAAATTGTCTTCGATGATCAACGTAATACAATGATATTAACAAATCGATAATAGCTCCGATTCTTTTATAAACAAAATTCTTTACTTATCGACAGTTGCAATTAATTTCTGTCGAAAAATTATTCCACTGGACAAATTCGAAAGTAATCGATTATTTACGAGAATACATAAAAATAATATTTCGAAATAACGAAGACAATTAATAAATGAAAATATTAATAAAGCGATATAGTAAGAATACAGTCAATTAAGTTCATACGAAGTTGCGGCGATCGATCGGTGTGTGATAATAGGAGATGTGCTTTCTAGTAGTGTATAACTTTCTATTATACATATAGATATATATTATATATATATGTACATATAATATATATATATACGAATAGTTATATACATATATAACTATTCGGTCACGATCACAGTTGCATAGCCGTCAATCTCGATAAAATCACAATACCAGTTGATCCTCTAGATATTCGATCGAGTCGAACGATCCATTTTATTTTTATTTTTCTTTTTCCCTTTCCTTTTTCTTTTTTTATCTGCATATGTATTTTTAAAACCTCGCCCGTCCTTTGGTTTACGTATTGTAACGTAAAGTTATACGAATTTGTATATGTGATCGTAATCTGTCAATATCCAAGGGAATAGTTTCCATCGGACGCATATATGTACTATATATCATGATCATTATAATTGATTCAAGCAATTTCACGTACAACGTATTCTAGATGTCTGATTGAACATTCCGATTTGACATTATTGCGAACGCTTTCAATAAATTCATTCCGTTTGATTGGTTAAACGAATAGATAATACGAATATTTTATTATCCTTATAATTATAATGATTCAAATGTAATTTACGAGAAATAAATTCTCGTATGTGCGCAACCACAAATTTATTTTTGTGGATTGTCCTTTCGACAACCTAAATAAAACTGTCTGATTACAAAAGTATTTACGAAAGTTTCAGAAATGTTTTGGTTTGATAGAAAGACGAAGAGGCAACGAATAAAATTAGAATGAAGAAAAAAAAATAAAGAAGAAGAAGAAGAAGAAGAAGAAAAAGAAGAAGAAGAAGAAGAAAAGGAAAGCAGCGTTATTTCATAAATCTATAAATTAGAGGATTCTCTAATCTAAGAAAAGAAAGAAAAATTTCCATTGAATCTTTTCATACCGAGACAGTAGTGGCCGTACAGGAATTCGCTCGTTTCCGTAGTAACATCGTACCTTCCCATTTTCGTTTGAACTGGGCTATCACCTATATATATATATGTATATATATAAAAAAAAAGAAAAAATAGAAATAGAAAAAGTAAATCGAATATATAATATCTTTAATTTAATTTAATTTAATTTAATTTTTTTTTAAATCTTTCATTTTATCGATCGACTTACCTCTCCGTTACAGAAGCAGAAAAATACGGCGACGCAGAGGCCCTAGTTTAAAGGGGAAAAAAAAGACAAAAAAAAAAAAAACAAAAATACAGAATTCGTTAAAAAAAATCAACGATTAAGGATTATTTTCGAAATCCGTTTAAAATTAGCTTACACAAATAATATGCAATCGTTCCTGTTGATTCAAAGAACAATTGTATAAAATCTATTTCACTTAATTAGCCCGATTCTCTCTCTCTTTCTCTTAGATTTTCTTTATTTTCCATAAAGATTGAATAGAAAATAAAAATATAAATAAGAACCAAAACAAAGAAATTTTATCGTTTTGTAATAGTCAGAGAGAAAGATAATTAAGTTAGATTATAGAAATAACAGAGTTTCTTTCTTCTCGTTTTTCTTTTCGTTTCTTTTCTGAACGGACAGACAGTAACAAATATGTAATTCCATTCCTTAAAACAATAGCAATCTCTTTTCTTTCTACCTTGATGAATATTTCATTGATGGAAAAGATAGAGAAAAAGAGAGAGAGAGAGAGAGAGAGAGAGAGAGGAAGGGAGAGTGAGTGGAAGGAAGTAGGTAGAATTAAGAGTGATTCTATGGTAATGGAAGCCTCTCCGTACTAACTTGGAAAGAGGCTGTAATCGCTGAAATAACTTCGTAAGCGTGTTCCCAAGGGTGCTTCTTCGGCGGCCTGAACGGAATGACTAGATAGTGAAGGCCAAGAAGTGGTACCAATAACATCGTTGCTCTATGATAATGAGAAAAAGAAATGAGTCATATATTAATGAGTCATTATTTATTTAGGTCTTGTTAATGTTAACAAAGAAAGGAAGATAGAGAGATGGAGAAACAGATACATAGATAGATCGAAAGAAAGAGAGAGAGAGAGAGAGAGAGAGATAGAAAGAAAATATTTACCTGAAAGCTTGAAGCATTGATCTCGATGGTCTCGTTCCTATCGCTGGACCAGCACGTAGTTTCATCAGAAGAACACGTACGATGTTGAAGAGAAATAAAACGTTCAACAACGTCGATACGCATACCGGATAGACTAACACACTCATGTAATTGCCTTCGTTGATCCAACATCTAAAAATTAATGGTTTAAAGGTAACGTTTGTCGTTAACTTTTTTTCCTTTCTTTCTTTCTTTTTTTTTTTTTTTTCTTTTAATTTGAAAAACGGCAGCGAGCAGATACGCGATGAGTTTGCCGATATTTCCCGCATAGGAGAGATGGGCTAGTTCGATATCGGTGGAAAGTGGGCATGCGAGAAAGAGGGAAGGGGAAAAAGAATATGTAAAAGTTTATTCCATGTTCGATGTGCGAAACAAGTTCCGATGAATGCACCCTAGTTACAAACTACCAATAAAATTTCTGTCAATCGTAAATAGTTTTTCATAATAGATTACGAAATTTTTGTTAATCTCATCGAAATATCGTGATTATATCGTATTAATATTATTTGTTTTTAACGATAACAACGACAACTAATATTTATTTTCTCTATAGTATCAAACAGAATATACATATAGAATATATTGAAATCTTAATTAACTTTAACTTAATCAGAGAACTCGGTCAAAAGTTTAATTAACCCTTTCCACTCTCTCCCGGTCATACATAATTTTGTAATATGACCTATGACGGCGACTTCAAAACATTTTTCTTTTTCTTTCTTTTCTCTCTCTCTCTCTTCTTTCTTTCTTTTCTTTTTTTTTTTGATGGTACCCCGTTGTAGTGAAAATTAAACAAAAATAAATGAATAAAAAAAGGTTTCTAGAAGGTATTTTCTAAGGTTCTACAGAAGGTAACATTGATAAGTGGTTTTCCAATTTGAATTTTCATTAATTTATTGCTATCTCGTATCTTTCGTTATTGAAAATAAATTTCGTATTTTATGATTATCAGTAAAATCAATCTCTCTCGTGTAGAGTTATTAAAAGAAAAGTCTTGTAGTATTTACCGATGTCACGTCTTCAATCTTTTTATTAATTATCTTTCTGTATATACTATGATATAATCCCTTTAACTATAATTTTAGCATTATATAGAGTTTCTCATTTAACCTGGTTTCATTTTATCAAGGATGATTAAGTAACAACGTTTATGGAGTTGTGGTATAAAGTATATATGAATATGTTGTAGTAGTGGTGTTTAGAAAGTGCCAAAGGTTAAGAAGCTATAGACAGAGACAGAGAGAAAGAGAGAGAGAGAGAAAGAGAGAGAGAGAGAGAGAGAGAGAGAGAGACATTAACAAGATTATTATTTATTTATCGATCTTCGATATACGTATCCCTTCCGTTCTTTACCAATTCCACAATTGTGTTCGATTGGTTGGCCACAACGATTCGATAGTAAGTAAAAGTTTCTAATTCAATTGATCAAGAGCCTCTGATGCGGTTGACTTTGTTCACTGTGCTTTCTCCTAAACGTCGACAAATTCTCGACTAGATTCTAGGAAACTTGACTATCGTTACAAGAAAGATCGATAGTTCACTCCGATACACTATGTCCAAAGTACCACTACCATTTATTGGGAAAATCCTGTGTATTTGGTCACATCGTTCGTACCAACCGATTCTAGAGAAAATTCGTGGTTTCGTCGTTGTTCTTGCTCGTTATTCGATAGACAAAAAATAAACAATTTCTTTCGAAATAATCTATAATCTTAAAGATTCAATGAGATTCGTGAAATATTCCGATGATATAAAAGTTCGATCTCTGATATAATAATGTCGATAAAAATCATATTTAATATTTAAAAAAAAATTATTGTATTTATACCGATAATGATTGAGTTAGAATTATAATATCATATAAAAAAATTTTAATTCAGAAAAAAAAGGAAGAAAAATTATATATCTTATACCGATAATGATCGAGTTAG
The DNA here is from genome assembly GCF_905475345.1 of Vespula vulgaris. Classification (NCBI taxonomy): domain Eukaryota; kingdom Metazoa; phylum Arthropoda; class Insecta; order Hymenoptera; family Vespidae; genus Vespula; species Vespula vulgaris. The sequence goes on from NC_066606.1 coordinate 1,392,285, forward strand.
AATTTTTAAGATCGATCGATAAATAAGAATTTGAAAAAAATTGAAGATAACGATCGTGAATGAGACACGATTCAACGATCAAAGGTTTATGATCATGATATAAATTAAATGACTATGATGTAACGATCTCACGTTGACTCACTGTTCGGTGTCTACAGGATCGTAGCTTGTAGCTCTTAAAATGGCATAAATGGTAACGATAATCCCTGGCATGGACCAACCAAGAGCCATCAGCCAGTTGACCAATCTGTGCTCGCTTGTAAACGCCAAAACGAGTAAAGTGTGAAGATAAAAGCCTTCGCAAAGCATCCATGCGTAATTCGTCAAGAGGAAGTAATGAAGGAGGACGTGTAATAGCCGGCATATTATCTAAATAGAAAAAAATTATATCAATGAAAAAGATCATCGGAGTAATTAATCAACACGTTATATGTTATTTCTATTATACGTACGCTATTAGTTAACAAAAGATTTGTATTGGCTACAACGAATCTGTACCATATCAACCATAGTGCGTTGTTAAGGACGAACGAAACGAATAGATTCATATGCAGAGTTATCCTCGCGCATCTTAGCGATCTGTATAACAACAACAACGACAACAACAACAAAGATAGATTGTTTTCTTCTTCTTTGTTTTTTTTTTCAATCGAAAAAATAAGAAAGAAAGAAAGAACCGATGAAACTTACCGAAAATATGTGAGAATCACTAGTGATAAAAGTAGAGCCACTAATGATATGGCATAGCCTACTTCGTAAATGCCATTGATACCTTGTTGCCACTGTATTTAAAAAAAAAAAGAAAAAAAAAGAAAACAAAGGGAAGACAAGAAGAATAAAAAATTGATATTTCAATTGCCCAATTAACTTATGATTTAATTAACGTGACGATTAATGAATATCGCTATTTTAATTAAAATGGACAAACAAAATTGTTTCGAGCTAGATCAATTTGTTGTATATCCTTGGAAGTTTATCTGTATATTTTTATTATAATAACAATTATAAACGAAATTTATAGCCTTATGATAGTTACTTGGATTTTCAAGTAAGAGTTAAATAAGATTCATGAGTTTATAGAAATCATTTTTATATATGTATATATGTATGTATGTATGCACGTATATACGTAAATATGTGTAAATCTATATTATACCATATCTCATTTTAATTGAAAAAATTTCATCGATTTTTTTACTTTTTTTTATATTTTTTATTTTATCATACCATAGTTTATGGAGAATTACACGCATACATACTTATCTACATATGTATGTATTCATAAATTATTGAATTTATTCGAATAAGAAGTAATCATTGAATTTTATTCGAATCAATCGAATTGATATGACGTATTGATAAATTAATGACATATAATATATGTACATACCTACTTCGTCACATAATCTATATGAATTTATCTAAAGAATATTATATATTTTATCTTAGATATTATACAAGCTTAGATTAGATCAATTTAAGTATTTTGCTTACAAGAGACTCGTTCATCTTTGTATTAGTACGAAAATACTAATCGATTTTTCGCAATGACATTTTCAAATCGAAAGGTTTTACTTACAATCAGATCTTCGATATTAATACAAGTCGTGTAATTGCTCCAGACTGTGTGGGAAATCGGATGTCGAAACCAGGTGCCATTTATCTCACAATATTTGTGTGCCTTCACTGAAACACAAACGAAACGAATCGATGGGTTCCAAAATAATATAAATTAGATATCTCGAGATTTAATTCTTAAGAAAATTAAATATACTTTCAAATTTTCTTAAACTCCAATAAAAAAATTGTATTTATTTATTCATTTATTTATTTGAAGAAATTTTTAGTATGGATCCGATTAGTATAATGTAGTTTTGAAAAATAAAATAAACGAGAAGATTGACAATCTCTCTTTCTCTCTTTCTTTCTTTCATTCATTCTTTCTTTTTTTTCTGTTTTTTACTCTTTGAAGATATTTTGAGATGAGAAAATTGCGAGCTACAGGTGATACTTTTAATTGCAAAACTTTCAAACGAACTCGAACGTTTTCAAGAAGTTTCTGCAGGAAGGAAATAATAGAGCATTTACAAACGACTCGCAATCTGTGCTTCTCTTAAAACGGGTCTTCGATATTTCTCTGTTATCGATCAAGAGAAGAGTCAGAGGAACGAGAGCTTGTTTAATCGCGTACTTTTAAGAAAATAAATCGTGACAGGAGACAAAGTGTAAATAAATTGGAATTTAATTTTGAGAGCTATCGCTCGTTTAACTTTTATCATTCGGAGATTTTCGAAAAATTTTCTATTAAGACGAATATCTATATATCTATTATAACATGAAAAATTTTCTTCGTTTTCAAGTTCCTCATCGGTAATTGTATATTCAATTTAATCGAACTGACTTTGTTTATATTTGATTTGGTTAAACAATTCGATTGAAATAATATAGTTATTATAATATTATTTATTTCACTTCATAATTCTTTTGTATTTTACTAATGCCTTAAAAATTAATCGCTTAAAATATTCGCTTTAACATTACATAACTCGAAATATGCGTTAAATATTAATTAATTTTACTTTAACATGTCAATACGGTTATATGATCTTGAAATATTGATCTTGGAATCGTCGTTGTTCCAAAGTATAAATAGAAACAACACTCGATTGACATTGATTGTTATTGAACTAGTATTATTTCGTATTCCGGCGAGTACACATCGAAGGTCTCTCTTTCTAAACGTTTAAGATTAAAATATCAATACTTTGAAGAATTGCATAATTATTTAAACAATATTTAATGCACGTGAAATATACTAAACTAATATTTAAACAATAGTATACTCGTTTAAACATTACAATGCTCGTAACGTGTGAGAAACTCCAAATAACCTTGATCTAAAATTTCAATAGTTTAATATTTCCATTTCGAGGTCATTGATTACGAGTTATGTCAACATAAACGAACTCTTAAGTGCCTTTGAATGATTAATAGGATCAGTTTTCTTTTGGATACCGACGAGTAAACATAGAAGCTCTCTCTCTCTTTCTAAACATCGTACAAGAATAACGAAGATCAAATGTAAGTACATTTTTATATATCTAAAATGTTAAACGTTAAATATTTTCGATAGTTTCTTATTATAAAAATGATGTTAATAATTTTTTTCTATTTGTTTTTTGTTCGAAATAATTGATCTGATTTATCGAAGCCCGTTACTAACGCGATTGTTACGTTAGATGTAGAACGAGTATAACTTACACAATCTTTATACAACAATGTTTCCAATTTCCGCTAATAATTCATATTTCGTTTATACTTGTCACCGAAGTCAAATACAACTCGAGTGAAAGATTACGAACAGACAAGTCCAAGTTTACGGAGAAAGATTCATCAAAATCTAAGAGGGTTATGAAACAACAAAGTGACCGAAGATATATATATATATATATATATATATATATATATATATATATATATATATGTGGAAAAAAAGGGTGAGACTTAGGATAGAACGTCCTCGATCCCCTTAGATCGTTCGTTCGATCAATCACTCAAATCTAAAAAAAGAAAAAAAAAAAAGAGCGAGAGAGAAGAACGTTGACGATTTTCTGACTTTTAAACGGCCTTTTTTTAAAGAGGATAAAAATGTTTCTTTGCGTAGCATCACGTTGATCTACTTGATCTACCAGTTTTATTCCCGTTTAGAAATATCGAATTATAAATAATTTCCTTCCCTTCCTTTTTATCCTTTTTTTTTTATTTTTTATTCAATTTTTTTTTTGCAACACTTATAAGTACTAAACACGGGGAAGATATGAAGCATTTTGTACGCTTCGATAAGGAATAAGAACAAGGTTATAAAGCGTTTTTCTTTTTCTTTTTTTTTTTGTTTTTTGTAGTTATTCGGGACAGCTGTAAAATGATGTTAAACGCAAATTATTACAGAAATAAGAATCTTTAGAATTATTTCCAAGATGAAAGAAAAGAAAAAAAGAAAAATTGATAGATATAAAAGTATTGTAAAAACATTGTAGAGAATTTCACGTTCAATATTAGTTTAATATTATAAGAATATATACATAGAATATTTAGAAAAGAAAAGATAAAAGATCTATGAAAGTTGAAAGAATAATTACTTCGCATAGTTGATTCTTTTTTCTTTTTATTTCCTCTCTTAATAATTCAAAGATGAAATTCTCGTGAGATACTTATCGATATTAATTTTAACCGACTGCTTGACTTTAAACTGCAATCGAAACTTCACTTGTTATATGTAGTCTTAATTGACGAAAGTTAGATATTGCGTTTCACGAGTAGGAAGGGTCCCGTTGCTCAACGAGTTATTTGATTGTTTCGTGCGATAGAACAGAAGAATCCTAACAAATAAATCTAAGGAGAATATCCCATAAGAAAACAGATTTACGTAGGTACGTGAAACTTTTCTTTAGACAACCACAAAGATTAATATATATATATATAAAAATAGTTGTAAAACGCTGAAGCAAATAAGAGTAAAAGTAAAAGGAGAAAGGAGGAGGGATAACAAATTTTCCTCGGATGGTTTCGATCGGTGAAAAGTAAGTAAAACGAGAGAAAAGTAAAGATAAGGTACTTTAAAATCTTGACCATTTTCTATTCAACGTAAAACGTCTTTCACATTGGAGTGCCAGCGTTTGTACTTTGATGGCTCCCGATAGCTTTTCTCGACGAGATCCTTCGATGTTTGCACGTTACCAACGAATAATACACATTGAATGGCATCGATGAGAGAGCGAGTATCTTCTCTTTCTTTTTCTTTCTGAATTTTATTTCCTTTCCCTCTCTCTCTCTCTCTCTCTCTCTCTCTCTCTCTCTCTCTCCATCTGTCTTTCTCTCTTTTTTTTACCTTTAACATGGTGCACGAAACGCACTCACCATAAAAAGGGTAACTACGTTTCCTCTTATTGGATCATCAATCGCTCTGGGACGGCCATCCGATAACGTATAAGGGTGGACAGACAGGAAGAAGAGGAACCACGTGACTTGTTCGGCCATTGCTCGACGACTTCCTTTTTCCTTTAGTTTTCTCTCTCTTTTTCTCTTTCTTTCTCTTTCTCTTTCTCTTTCTCTTTTTCTTTCTCTTTCTCTTTCTCTTTCTCTATCTCTCCTTTCCTATTACTTATAGTTCCTACATAGTCGAGCTATATCTTTAAAGCACGGTCTATCATCGTTCACGGTGTTCATCGAACAAGGATCAAGCTACAGGAGAAAAGAATGTGATAGAGGTCGGTCGGGTTCAAGGACGTTACTCGATTTGCACTATTCTTCTATTCTGAAATGATTCCGAAGTGTTTGCCATTCCTCTCGCTTTCTTTTCTATAATATTCTGATATAACGCGATCGTTTACGATATTGGTATTAATGATTGTATTGATATTCTTCGAAATTATTATTAATAGTTGAAATCATTGATTATTAATATCGCTAGTTGTTTGTTTTTCTTTCTCATTTTTCACACGACCTTAAATGTTATATAAGATATAATCTTTTTTCTTTCTCTCTCTCTCTCTCTCTCTCTTCTTTTTTTTCCTTATATTATCCAAAAAAAGAAAATGCACGATTAACGCGATACGTCGCGACAGGTATGTATTCGATTTTGATATAAATTAAAAATAATTACGATCCTATTCTACCAAAGAAGGATATTATTTAACTTTTAAATCCTTCGACGTACGAATTATATCGAAAACATAAACGAAAAAAAAAAAAGAAGAGAAAAGGAAAGCGCAAGCGGTACAGTATACAATGCGGTTTTAAATCATACACGATTGTTTCATAAAATTTGAAACTCGAAATATTCATCGTTTATGGAATATGTGATTTGCGTGGGTAGAATGATTTATATGCATCGTGTACGTTCCTTCTATCGAGTTGAAACAGTAATCCCATCGCTTGGAAAATTTCAGATTTGCACAATTAATTCATCCTCCGTGACAATTTTTTTTTCTTTTTTTTAATTTATTTTATTCCAATCCCGTTCGAGCGAAATGAATATTAAACGATTATCGAAAATGATATACCTATGTATATTATATATATATATATAAGTAAAAGTTATTATCATTAATACATCATTAATAGATTACACCGATGATTGACTCTTGACTTCATTTTAAATAGTCACTTTATCGCAAATCGTTGAACATTTCCATTTTCGTATTTTCAAAAAAATTACGAAAGATAATAATTATATCGAAATTATTAAAAAAGAAGATCATTATTTAACAAGGTTTCAATGAAAAAAAAAACAAAAAAAAAAACAAAAAAATGTCGATTAGAAATTTTCTTAAACGATTACGTTGAATACGTCGATAGATACGAGAAATCGATCGATAAAAGAATAAACGATTTTAAAGGCATTTACCTTTCTGTCCGATCATATGAAAATGGATTTATGAGAGAGTTTACGTATATACATACGTACTTTTTTACTGTTAGAATAACCGAGCTTCGTAAGCAGAAGAAACGAAAGAACGTTCGTTGTAAGATCTAGACTTCAAATAGTCAAATAGACGATTCGTTGAGCCTTCGTTCCTGAATGCGGGAGAGATTTTATCGTTTCAAAAAGAAAAAAAAAGAAGGATGAAAAGAACAAAAAAGGAAAAGAAAAAAAAAGAAAGATAGAGAAAGAATTTCCTACGATTCTCTCGGACATTTTGCGAAAAGCCGAGATAGAGAATAGGTCCCTTGGAAAGTGGGTCGGGATTTAAAATCGTTCTTGGTGATCGTATAGTTGAAAAGTGGGCTCTCTTGCCTTAACGTCACGCTACATTTAACGGCGACTTAAATACAAAAAGAAAGAATAATTTTTTCTCGTTATTTCAAAGTGGTAATCAAAGGAAAAAAATATATGGTTCGAGTTAAGAGGGTAAAATGGTATTAAACAAAAAAAAAAAAAAAAGATATATATACGAGAAAATTAATTTTAATCCATCAATTTTGTCAATGGTATTGTTCTTTTCGATATGATAGAAAATCTAATTGGCGATGCACGTAAGATGTGTCATTGTATTTGTCGAGCAATATATATTTTCGATTTTTAATGAAAAAAAAAAAGAAAAATGAAAAATATGGTATCATCAACCAATGGGATGGCAGAAGTGAAACGATCACTTTGAAGCCACTTTACTTCGTTTACGGATCAAATACATTAGCGTTCGCTAACGTTTACGAAGCTCAAGTTGCAACATTTTTAGAATGCGAGGATATGCGATTTATATCGAATAACCTGATGCAATATTTATATCTAACTTCGATCTTACAAGATTTTACAAAAAAGAAAAAGAGAAAGTACGCTGATTATTTATTTAACTATTATTAAGAAAATCGAAATATTATATTTAATCCGATCCATATATATACTTATTAAATTTTATTATCAAATTCACGTAAAAAAGTTATGTACATTAGTGATACATTCTCCTTTCTCCATCTCTTTCAATTCTATTCATTAATTTATGTACCGGATCTTTCGAAACGTCACAATAGAGATTTCCTCGCTACGTAAATCCGTTCTCTCTTTCGTTGATACAAATCCGAGAAATGTAAGTATTTTGAAAGGGAGGATAGAATACGAATAAACAATTTTCTAAAAAGAGAAAAAAGAAAAATAAGTAAGACACAAATAGTGGATTATACTTTATAATTTTCTATGGAGATAGAAAAAGAGGAGGAAGGAAAAAGAAAAGAAACGAAAAAGAAAGAAAATATTTGTAAATAAAATAGAAAAAATGGGCATACATGATGATATACGCAAAATTAGTTTGGTGTTCGATATGTTATATTAGTTTAAAATAATTATAGTATATATACAGGGTGTTCGTAACAGTCAATCTCATTTAGTTTTCACAAACCAATCATAACCTCGCGTTCCGAATTTACACTTCGTCGTTATAAATAAAGGAATGCGCAATCACACGAAATTCGTTCTCTAAAATACACCATTATTTGTATTCCTTCGTCTGTTTATATCATACGTTATGAACTAACAAGTAGGATTTGCGATCATTAATTATTCGCGAACAAAAAGGTTGCTCGATTCATGTATCTTTTCGAGAGAGAAATCAATAAATTCAGTAGTAGTTGTTGCATTTACTTCGAATGAAATAAAAATTTCTTTAATACGATCGACGATGTAAAATTGTTTTTAGTTTTTCTGATATCTTAAATTCAAACATTATCACGAATTTTCATTCGAGCTTTCTTGTTTTCCTTTTCTTCCATTACCATAGATAAATCGATCGTAAAAGATCTTTTTTTGTAGAACAATTATTTTGAAATATGGATCGTTGAAACATGAAATAGTACCTGCTTTCTTATGCAAAGTATGACGCGAAACTATTCCACGGGAAGTTACTTTAAGAGCATAAATATGTAATAAGAGTAGTGTGCGAAAATGCATCTTGCCATTGATTTATCGAAACTTGGGGAATATTAATGAGATTGGTTCGAAGATCAGAAAAGTATGACACGTGAGAAAGGGAGTATAGTATGAAGGAAAAAAAGAACAATAACAAAAAAAAAAGGAGAAAATAAAAATGAAAGAAAGAAAGAAAGAAAGAGAAAAGGAAAAAGATTAAAATAAAAAAAAAAAAAAAAGAAAAATTAGATTGAAAGAAAAGGCCGAACTATACCACTTTTAATCGTCTTATCCAAGGATATCAAATAAATCACAAGATTGAACTTTGTAAATGAATTCCTAGGGGATAAAGGTGCCTCCCTAGAATAGGGGGATGTTCTCATCATAGAGTTCAGTTAATTAAAGATATTACGGGGTAACTCTCACATCAGAGAGAAAGAGAGAGGGAGAGAGAAAGAGAGAGTTGATCCATTCACGTATAAGTAGGATTACTTGAATAAAAGTAAGAGAATTTTGGAAAACAAGCGTTTCCATGGTGGTCAACAGCTAGCCGTTTATGGTAGTTAAGCTTATTCTTTATTGTTATCATCACAATATACGAGAAATAATTTAATATTATAGAAGTAATAAGGGAAGTTGCAAGAGCTTTATCTCTCGAATACACGGCATGCTATTTAACACATAGTCGGTTTAAATAAAGCGTACTAGTATTAAGGAACATTTTCGTTTACACTTACGTGTAACGTCATTCACGAGACTTGGACATACTAAAGACGAGAAATATTAAATTATATATATATATATATGTATATAAAGAAAGAGAGAGAGAGAGAGAGAGAGAGAGAGAGAGAGAGAGAGAGAGAGAGAGAGAGAGAGAGAGAAAAGGAGACGTGTTAAAAACAAACTTTTTTACGTTTTCATTCAGAGAAACAATTTTTTTAAACCGATTTTAAACAATCACGATTCATATATCTTATTATTTTATATATTTAAAAAAACTTTTATTTGAACGATAATCTCGATTAACATTGTTATTAAACATATTTCGACTATACGATTATATTTATATCACGATTACAACGATTTGATTTCAACGATTTGTACGCATATTATAATTAATTTTACGTGCAAGATATATTATACTGATTCAAAAGAGAACAAAATTTTATTAAAAAAATTAGGATATCGATTTCTATCAATGTGACGTTCGCATTCTTCCCTTGTAACGTCAGTTCCGATAAACATTCGATCGATACTTTTTTTCTTTTTTCTTTTTTGTTTTTAATTTCTCTCTTTCTCTCTCTCTCTCTCTCTCTCTCTCTCTCTCTCTTTCTCTTGTGCATATTTAAATTCCATGAAACTTTATCACGATCCGCATCGTTTCAAACGCGTTCTCTCAAAACGAGAGGATATAAGCTAAAGAATTCTCTTTAAAGTTTCTTTCTATCAGTATCTTTTATTTACGTACTTTATCTACATTTTTTTTAAACAGGAAGCTATTTACGTGTGTATATATATATATATATATATATATATATATATATATATATGATTTCAATTTTTTGTTTTTACAATATCGCAGGTATACATGTACCTGTATACGTATATAAGGGTCAATAATCTAAGTCATTATAAGTTTACGAATATTTCATTTAACTCTCAAAGATATCAGAAAAAACTTTTAATAGATAAATACATATTTATATATATATATTTTTATTTATTTGTTTATTCGTAATTTAAAACGTTTTAACTACACAATGTACATCAATTAATCGAATTACCTTGGCTGGAATGCGAATTACCTTTGTTTCTTTTTTATTTTTATCTACAATCACATTTGATATTCCGTTCGTTTCGTGCGATATGCATGCGAGCGCGTAATCCCATTCAATGATGTGGAATTACTACGGAAAATGTGGTGCATTCCATGAGATTTGTGTGATATTGATGAATCTATATATAGATACATACATACATACATATATATATATAACTATATATATAGTAGGTAAATGCATTACGATATTTTTCGATGGATAAATAAATCGTTTGATAGATCAAAAACATAAACGGAGAGAGAAAGAAGAAGAGAAATGAAAGGAAAAAATGTACGGTTTTCACGAGGGTACATTTGAAATAAGTGGAAGAAAAAAAAAAGATAAGAAAAAGAAAAAAAAAAGAATTTTTCTTTTAAGTCTTTCTATCTCAATTCCTCTCATTATCCGAATTCTTGAAATCCTTCTTCAATTAAGACGTAACTATATATATACACTTATATTTATCGGCAAATTATGAATATAAAGCATCCTCCATTAAATTAGATTCATTAATATATCAATATATATAAAGTGGGGTAATAACTTAATCATCTTGGATATCCCAGTTCTTTTTAGAAATAGACGGAAAAAAATTTTAATGAGTTCATCATGGTTATATTTTCCTTACGAGAGGAAAAGAATTTATATTTAAAAAATTATTAACAAAATCAATTTTGTTATAACAATATTATTGTAATATTTAAATAAATAAAGAATGAATTATGCTTAAAAACGGTGTTTGAATCAAGTCTCTACGATTTTTTGTTCCGAGGATATTGTTTTCGAAAGATTTCCATTCGTAATTCGTATAGTACAGCTGTTCGTAGTAATAATAGTAATAGTAGTAGTAATAAAGCTATTTTTAAATAAACAAAATAAGATTTACATAATTATAATAAAAATGTATATAACTTTCTTTTAGTTATGTTCTTATTACGAAAGAAAAGAAAAAAATTTAATTAAAAAAATTATTAACAAAATCGATTTTGTTATAACAATATTATTGCAATATTTAAATAAATAAAGAATGAATTATGCTTAAAAACGATGTTTGAATCAAGTCTCTACGAGTTTTCGTTCCAAAGATATCGTTTTGGAAAGATTTCCATTCGTAATTCGTATAGTACAGCTGTTCGTAGTAATAATAGTAATAGTAGTAGTAATAAATCTATTTTTAAATAAACAAAATAAGATTTACATAATTATAATAAAAATGTATATAACTTTCTTTTAGTTATGTTCTTATTACGAAAGAAAAGAAAAAAATTTAATTAAAAAAATTATTAACAAAATCGATTTTATTATAACAATATTATTGCAATATTTAAATAAATAAAGAATGAATTATGCTTAAAAACGGTGTTTGAATCAAGTCTCTACGAGTTTTCGTTCCGAAGATATCGTCTTCGAAAGATTTCCATTTTGAATTCGTACAGTACAGCTGTTCGTAGTAGTAGTAGTAGTAGTAGGACCGCGTAAATTCTGGGAATTTATATAGGTTAGTGTGTCACTGGGTCATTATGAATGAAATTATATAGGTCAGTAGGTCAATGTGAACGTCTTTAGTTTATATGGGAATATCTCTGGAACTACAAGTCGTACAGACTTGAATGAAGTACCATTTTAAAAGGCAAATTTTTCTCTATTTTTTGTGCATATTGTCAATAATTAATTAACAAAATGGATTTTTTTATAACAATATTATTGCAATATTTAAATAAATAAAGAATGAATTATAGTTAAAAATGGTGTTTGAATCAAGTCTCTATGAATTTTCGTTCCGAAGATATCGTCTTCGAAAGATCCCATTCATAATTCGTATAGTACAGCTGTTCGTAGTAAGAGTAGTAGTAGTAGTAGAAGGACCGCGTAAATTCTTGGAATTTATATAGGTTAGTGTGTCACTGGGTCATTATGAATGAAATTATATAGGTCAGTGGGTCAATGCGAACGTCTTTAGTTTATATGGGAATATCTCTGGAACTACAAGTCGTACAGACTTGAATGAAGTATCATTTTAAAGGGCAAATTTTTCTCTATTTTTTGTGCATATTGTTAATAATTAATTAACAATTTGTTATAAACAAATTCTTACGAACTTCGTTCGTCTTATTTTGCCAAACTAAAAAAATAGATTACAAACGATTTATAAAATTATATAAATTAATAAATAATTAATAAACAAAGTAATTCGTTTACAATTACAATTTTTTACATTGTTAACATCCAAGTCTTTTATTTATACGGGAATATCTCCGAAAGTATAAGTCGTAGAGAGTTGAAACAAATACGCAAAGTAAGCGCAAAATAAATGAAAAATAATGGTAGAAGATAAGTTAAGAAACGATTACACTTGCATAAAAAAGAATCTGTGTAAGATTTACATGTAAATGTATTATACAATATTATAAAAAAACAGTTTTATAAAATGTATAAGAATAAAAGTGTGATATTGTACGTAATACATATATACATTTTTCAATGATTAAACTAACAGATACAGTACTACTAGCATGAACTCCAATTTTAAAGATACCGTTATTAAAAAGCGTTTCTTAACTTCTGTGGATTCTGCAGAAGTACATTTTGTTGGATTTTCCAGAATGAAAGAGATAAACGTGTAAAAGCAAACAAGATGGTGAAATCTTATTTGTTAAGAATGATGGAACATTTTGGTTGAGCACGGAAATATCTATTTGTAGTTTCTAGTATGGAAGACGAGAGGGAGGGAGGGAGAGAGGGAGGGAGGGAGAGAGAGAGAGAGAGAGAGAGAGAAAGTATCTCAAAATACAAAAGAGAACATGCTCTACGAAATAGTAAATTTCATGACATAGAGCTATGTTAGCTAGTAAAACATTTTTGTGGCTGAGTCTTGTCGATGCAAGAAAAGAGAAAGAGAGGAAAATTCATAATCTAAAACCTTCTATTTTTGTACTTTGCAAAGGAAACCTCAGAAATACCGCATAGAAAAATCCAATATATACAGTAAAGAACTTCCATTACCAGAGTATCCATCATCTGACTATTTTATCATCTGAGTTATTCCGTTATCTGAACATTCCATTGCTTTATAGAATATTACATTTCTTTTCTTATCGAAATAAATAAATATATATATATAAATATATGTATATTTGAAACATTATTTATACCTTTTTATACGATCTAAATTTATTCCCTGAATGCAATAACTTGGTACAAGATAAAACTGATAAGACTGATTCATAGAAGGAACTGGATGGTTTAAACTTTTAGAGGACGAATGCATTACCATTAAATGCAATTGTAAGCATTGAAAAAAATTATACTTATCGATAACGCGATCTAATGGACCGGACTGGATATAAAAGTCCTTAGTAAACCTTTGTAAACTTATTTCAATATTATTTTTATTCTCTCTAAAATATAGATACACACACACACACACACATACATATATTTTGTAGTGAGCGAAACAACATTGTTCTGGGTTTCTTTTCTCTTTTCTATTCTTTTTTTTCTATTTTTTTTTCTTTCTTCGTGAGAATATTGCATAGGTTGAACGATGCGTAGATGGTCTTCCACCCTTAATATCTTAAACGAATCGAAGGGAAGATACAAGGGAAGCTTGAAAATATCTCGAGGGCAACTCTTCCTTTGACGTGAGAGCTAATTGAAGCTCACGCATGGGAGATCGATCGAGGACAGCTAGCTCGATGCGTAGACCTTAACGTTTGAGGAACAAAAAATATCTAAATTGACAGAGAGAGAGAGAGAGAGAGAGAGAGAGAGAGAGAGAGAGAGAGAGAGAGAGAGAGAGAGAGAGAGATAGAAATAGAAAGATGAAAAAATATATAGTAGAATGAAGAGTCTTAAAAATAAAAAAAAAAATAAAATAAAATAAAAAAAAAATAAAAAAAGATATCTAATGATCTACCTCAATCTATTTTTACTATCATCTATCGACATTACTTATCGATAGCTTTATAAATCCTCCTGACAAGGTCAGCCATCTAATAATCCAGAAAAATCAAAATCACTCGATTGCTTCGAACACGCACGAACAATTTTTTTCCTCTTGATGTTGACCAATCGAAAATCAATGCGTAACCTGTTCGTTCCATCTCTCTCTTTCTTTCTCTCCTTCTCTCTGAATGCATCTTTTTTCTCTCTTTTTTTTTTTTGTTTTTTCTCGAACAGATATCTTTTCTCCACATCCTACTCAACGTTTCCACTCGTTACGAAATCGGGTTTTGTAAAACTTTCAATAAAGTGGTACGATCGGAATTCAATTAGCGATTTCGATAGATAGATAGATAGGTAGAAAGAGACAGAGAGAAACGAGCCCTTCAATCGTAGAATGTACGAAGGGTAAGTTGATTTAAACGCAGAGATTAGAATCTTTCTTTCAAAGGTATTTCGATGAAATTCTCGAGAACGAAGACTATACCTCGTGAATCTTTTACTGGTTATTTGGGAATAAACGATCAAATATTAATTCCACTTTCTCTTTCTTTCTTTTTCTCTTTCCCTCTCTCTCTCTCTCTCTCTCTGTTTCTTTCTCATTCTCTGGATAGATAGATGAAAAAGAAATAAAGATAAAATAAAAAACGAGACTTTTGCGAGAAGTGAGATAAACAACAGCGACTCGAGAACGTGACCTTAACCATACATTAGAAGGACATATAAAGGTACTATTTTTTAATGCTCGATTGCATTTCCTATCTACATACTGTAACATTTATGTTGCTTTTATGTTGGCTTTTACAACAAAATAGTCGACCTTGCATTAATTCCAACTTGCAACTCTTCCTATGTATTCACCTACGTTTTTTTTTCTTTTTTTTTTTTCTTTTTGATCGATCGCTCCATTATATACATACATACATACATACATACATTTACATAAATACGCAATCCTAGATCGTGTTAGATAACATTACACAACACAGTTGACGTTCGAAGGGAAAAATGAAAGAAAAAGAAGTGTAAAGGAAAAAATATATAAGATATATACATACATACATATATCACTCGTAGAAATAGATACTCTCTGACGATGGATAGAGAAGAAAGATCGGTGAAAATCTTTCGTAATGTCCGCAAGCATGTTCTGCAAACTCGTGTTTCTACGATCTCGAGGATTATAAACGATAAATCGTGGAGTGGCCATTTGAAAGACGACGCCGCAACGTCTACACTCATTCCGTTTTCTACAATGACTATTTTTCTTTACGCTTCTCTCTTTCTCTCTCTTTCTGTCTCTGTCTCTTTCTTTTTTCTCCCTCTCTCTTTCTCTCTCTCTCTATCTTTCATCTACCTATGTCTCTTTTTCTCTGTTTACTTGTTTCTCTCTGTCTCATTCTCTCTCTCTCTCTCTCTCTCTCTCTCTCTCTCTCTCTCTATCTTTCAGTTCTTTCACGAGGTCCCTCAGGCCATCATGAAAAGTAAAGTAGACGGAATGCGTTTTTCCTCTTTCCGTAACAAACGCGTTATATAAAACGCACCCACGTTCTGGAGAAAAGCATAAGCTTTTTACTACAGATGACTTCGATGCGATGAAGAGATTGGGAAAGGGTAAAAGAAAAAAAAGGGGAGAAAAAAATGAAGAAAGAAGCATTGACAAAATGGGATTTTGTTCCTTTTTTTTTTTCCTTTTTTCATCTCTTATCTACCACGATATAACTTTTCCCTATCCTGAAAGAGAGGGGAAAAAAGAAGAGAGATAAATAGAAAAGAAATATCGCAGTTCATTTCTCTTCGCGCAAAATTGAAATACGTGTCGGTAATGATCAGAATAAAAACTTGGTTTAACACACCGTATCAAAAGCAATTATCTGCCTGAATATTTTCCTTCGAATAATGTAACATTTACATATTTTTACTTGAATGATACGTTGCTTTTATCTTTCTTTTCTTTTTCACGTTGATATTACGATCCGATATCGATTAGTATCGCTTTTATTCCGTGATTTATCATCGAGTCGTATTTTAATCATACGTTTATATATGTATCTGTATACATATACATATCTACAGATAAGCATACTTACAAAAAAAAATAAATAAAAAGATAACAGATAAAATAAAAGAAAAAAAACAGAAATTTTCGTTGGAAAACATAAGACTCCTTTTAAATCGTCGGCTTATATCGAAATACATCTGGCTCTGATTTACGATCGAGAAGTCTCGCAGATGAGTCCCTAGAGTATATTTCTGTAAAAAAAAAAAAAAAAAGAAAAAAAAAGGAAGAAAGAAAGAAAGTGCAATAAAAAAAGACATGGACAAAAAGATGCACATTTCAAAAAAAGAAAAAGAAAAAGAATCGAAAGGTGGATAAGAAAAGAAAGAAAAAAGCGTGTGCTCTCGTATACGTAGGTAGATATCTGTTGAGAAACGTTGAATAATTCGAAATCTGTGATATTCGAGTTTCAACCATTTACTGGGTCGTTTATCAAAGAGCTTTGCGTATGAAGCAAAGAAAAACGTTCGTTTTTTATCTTCTCTCTCATTCCTTTTTTCTTTTTTTCTCCCTTATTCTATCGTTTAGCAATCTGCTACGATCATCTCGTACTTTTGGATTCAAAATGATTTATAGGCATTCCCTTCAGTCTGTATAAAAAGAAATATTACGATGTGACCTGCATTAACGAAAGAGAAAGAGAGAGAGAGAGAGAGAGAGAAATCGACAAGCCGCCTCTTATCATCCATCAAAACTCTCGCCACGAGATCACCCTGGTTCGATCGTGAAATTATAGTATAAGGGATAAGATTCTCTCAAGTACATAATATACATACGTATCACGTATACGTCAGTCCGATGGAAATCTACAGAATTTATCGTGTTATCCGTCATGATTCCCTTACTAACGTCCTTAAAGATGAATTGTCGAAAATATAAAATTTTCTCAAAAAGAAGGAATTGGACTTTCAAATCGGTTCGTTCCAAAAGAAAAAAAAGAAAAAAAAAGAACAAATTCGGAGAGATATTACATGAAGATAAACAACGAAGCAATTTCGTAATATATTGTAACAATTGCAAAATTGCAAGGATTAAAAAAAAAGAGAGATCAAAAGATCGACATATGTGACCTATATGACGATAAAATCGAGCGAAATATCTTGATTCCTGAAATCGATAATAAGTATATAACTTTTCTAAAAGTTTTAATGGAGATTTACGTTAATATTACAAATGACATTTGTTATCGATCAATAGTCGAATTTTTAAAAGATGTATACATTAGAGATAATCGTTGGTTAAAACATATATGAACTTTCGATTAAGGTTCGATAATAATAACGGAAGTAATATAATAGAGAATGACAGAGTGATAATATATGTATAGGAAGGGTGAATCAATGAGTTCATTGAACGATTTAAAGCAGTAGCCCTTCAACCAACCATAGAATGGGGTGGGGGGGGTGCGGTTTAGAGGTGTGGTGTAAATGCCCTTCCATTCTATGGTAGGAGCGGTTTCCAGGTGCGGCTTTGATACTTAAGCTTTGATACATTGTTTCAAAGCATATTGAGGTTTCTCTCTAACGTCAAAAGCCTTACTTACATCGATATTCGATGTAAATAATGAATGGAAATTCTAATTCAAAACATTGAAAGCTTTGTAATAAAGTACTGGGAGAGGGGAGGAGATGGATGAAGGGAGAAGGTAAGGGAAAGCAAAAGCAAACACGTTGAATTCGCCTAACGTTAAGTAAATTATACCTAACGACATCCCTACTGTCCACGAATATATTAACATAAGATTGTTAGAATGTTGAAATCATGAATATTCAATGTAACCACGTGACTGACTCCTCCATCGTGTCGAACACTTTGATCAACATTGCGAACTTGATTCAAGTAGTTTACTATAATCTATTTACCGAGAAATTCGAATTGTCTCTATGTATTATCCATCGGCGGATTTAATCTTCATGGAAACCGCGAGGTTATAAATTTTTTTCGTCACTCGTTTAAATAAATCTATTATGCAGTATATACGTTTATATATATTTTTTTATTTCAACTCGTAAAAATACCTAAAAGGAAAAATTGTATATACATATACACAGACGCAGATACGAACAATGAGAATATGTACATATATATCTACACCGGTGTCATACATTAAATTAAAATTGATTATATCTATAATATAAATTTATATTATCGTGTGAGGTCGGCCTTTATCGTTTGCACGATAAATCCGGGACACTGTTATTCTAATGGTCGTGTGACATCAATCTCAATATAATAAATCTTCAATTATTATATTAAAAATATAGAAGTGTACAAAAGTATTAATGTTCGTTGTTATATTAATGTTCGTATTAAATATTCTATTCCAAAAAGAAAAGAAAAAAAAAAGAAACTTCTTTCCATTATCGTTCAACAATGTTAAACGATCAAGATAGTTATTATGTATAATTCATTTTGTACATTACATAAACGGCTAGACAATATCGTCGATATTCGATATCGAGTCTTTTCAATGTACTTACATGCTTTTATATCAACTTCGAGAACAGCTGAAAGCACCATTATCGCTTCAATTGCACGCGTGACGGAAAACATCGATCTAAGTTAGATCGAGATTTTTCACATCCGCCGGCGACACGATAGTTATAGATCCTACTTTCTCGCGCGAACGTTCGATCGAAGAAAAATGAACTACAAAAAGTGAACGAGAGTACGATTAAAAAAATTATATCGTTCTATGACGTTACCATTGATATAGGTAGACCTAACAATTTTTTATTTTATTTTATTTTGTTTATTTCTAATATCTTATTTTATCTCAAGGTCATATATCTCTTTACCATACTTAGAAATAAGATCTCATTACTTCCGAATTTTCCAATCTTTTCTTCGTCTTTATTCGTTCACTTTGCTTTCTATGATCGCATATCGTTTTGCTGACGGATGCGTCGGTATTTTTTATCTTGCAAGAAAAGATTTTTGATTTGTGCCATCAAGCATATTTCTAGAATTTTCTCTTGCGATTCATAGAATTTTGTATTGCGATGATAAAGGTATTCTGAATAAAACGAATAGATGTCTAGTCATATCTATGTTATATCGATGTTCTGACGTTGCACAGAACAGACGATCTCATTTCATTAAATTGATACCTCGTCTAGAAGGAAACGGTATCGAAACAAAAAGATAAATTGAACAATGAGAATCTGCCAATCTATATCGATTAGAGAATTCTCTTTGCGAAAATCTATTGAGAATTTAAAAAAAAAAGATAATGAAACATGAACACCTCTCGAAAAAATCTCATCCTTTTTTACTTTTTTTATTTAATATAAACGAGAAGGTTATGATAAGATAAATGAAATACAAATATTTCAAAACAATAAACAAAAATTTTGAATGGTTTTTGAATCGAATAAATATTAATAATATCATTATTTTTTTTAAACTTTTGTCCCATACTCAGTTTTACCTTAATAACTACAAAATGATAAAATGGATAAAAAAGAGAGATAGAGATAGATAGATATATAGATAGATAGATAGATAGATAGAGAGAGAGAGAGAGAGAGAGAGAGAGAGAGAGAGAGAGAGAGAGAGAGAGAGAGAGAGAGAGAGAGAGAGAAAGAGTTACGAGAATAAAATATAGAAAAAAATAAAAAATGATATTCGTTATTAAAAATTATATTCGTAACATATTCGAATATAAACCGTTCAAAAGTCCGATTAATAAAACGTTAAATTTTTATTTCGATGATATATACGATTTCCTATAAATATCGAAATTCGTATATATTAATACGTACGTTACTGCACGTAATATTCCCATAGTAATGGATGGGGGGAATAAAGAGAGATGGAGATAGAGAGAGAGAGAGAGAGAGAGAGAGAGAGAGAGAGAGAGAGAAACTTTGTAATAAGTAACAACGTGTTTAGCACAACGGTCGCGTATCTCTCATGATACGTTGTGCTTAATTAATTTTAGTAATAAAGATCAAGCATACATTGAGAAAGATCATCCGTTTCAATTACGAATATATTTCATAGTGCCGGATATTACTTCTCATTCAAATAGAATATTACGTAATTAAAAATTTTTATCACGAATGTATACGTTCTTGTATCGAAGAGTTAAAAGAAAGAAAAAGAAAATATATATATATATATAACAAATGCGATAAAATATATAAAAAAAACAATTGAAACGATAGCTTTTAACTAAAAACATCTAATTTTAAGTTAAACGAGCTTTAAATTGACTTCAAATTGCTCCGAGCAACGAATTAACGTTTCTACTTAATGACGCATAATCTACTTTTGATTATTCCATTTCAATACTATTAAAGATAATAACAATTTATATTTTTTCCCATTTCATTCGAAATAATTAGGAAACTCAGGGTTTTCTTTCTTTTTTTTCTTTCTTTAACGAGGCAATTTTTATGAATTGTACAATACTTATTTACTTGTTGTCTTCGAGTGCTTCGTAAAAATGATTTAATGTGTATTACATAGCGTGATGGTTTGCAGCATACTTATACGCGCGTTGGTTTTAGGATCTTTTTTACGAGTAATTCCGTAATGCTTGACAATAAAATAAATCTAAAAACACACGCATTTCAGTGTTTCGTATTTTCGATATTAACGATTTGTAAAGTTGTAAATTTTTTAATCGGATATGAAAGAAAAAAAGTTTAATACAAGCATAAAGAAAATGTAATATTATGAAAAAAAAAAGAAAGAAAGAAAGAAAGAAAGAGTTTATATTTGAATGACAAGGTGTCATACATTTATACATTTATATCCGGCGAATATTAATTTATCGTGGGGCAAGAAAAAAAAATTTTAATCTTTTAATAAAACACCATATATATATACACGAAGGATAAGCTCCTTACAATTTTAACATACGTTTCTTTCGAAGTAATATCGAATAAATAGATAAATACACAATACTTATATCCAATCGATACACGCTTGACCGACTTAATTCTTCCTTCTCGTTATAAAAGATAGAAAGTTAAAGGTATCTATTTATGTATCTTCATGATTTAAACATGCTAAACGAGTCTTCGTAAAAGTAAAAAATGTTTATCAACCATCTATAATCATATAATCGTCATAAATAAGTTCGTTCGATGATTACATTATTAATCATCTACTATTATATATCATATAAAATCGTATATTAAAAAAATAAATGAGTAAGAAAATAAATTATATCACTTTTAGTAAGATAATGTATTCCATATATTTTTTCTTTTTTTTTTTTCTTCATTTACGTTTATCATAATGATTTGATCGGAACAATACTCGTCGACCTAAGTTTTCTTTGCAATGAATAGGATTGGCTCGAGATGACATTCCCGTTACTTTCGAGCCAATCTCTCCCCACTTAGTTCGAATGCTTGTAGATAATACTGCACGCAAGCAGAGAAACACTGGGACTCACGAACGAGTGTTGTTAGTGATCGGACGTATATATTTTCTATTTTTCTTATTCTTCTTACCAAGTGAATTTTGTTTTTGTATATACATAGATACATACATACATAGATAGATAGATACGTACATTACACGGATACATATGGATCATCAACAACAAAGACCTGTGTTGTCTCTTAAACAAGGAAAAATTCAAGGTGTTATCGAGGATAACGTTTGTGGTAATAATGATCAGTTTTTGGCATTTCGAGGAATACCTTATGCGAAACCACCGATCGGCAAGCTTAGATTTAAGGTATGTATAACTAATTGAAACAAACTTTACTTTATTAAAAGAAAGAAAGGAAAGAAAAAAAATTATGTATCCAATAAACTTTTCTTACGAACAAAGGTCAAATAATATCGTAGCATTGATCATTATTATACTATGATTTTTACGATCAAAAAATATTAAAATCCAAGAAAAATAGTTTTTCTATATGTGTGTGTATGTATAGATACACGTATTTGTTAACTTTGTTAAGTAACATATAATACGTTTCTTTTATATTCTGCTATATGATAAATTTTGATTATGCAATTACGAAGTTATATAATTTCAGATTAATAAGAGCTCAACGTAATCTATAAAATTTCTGTTTATAATAGTTTATTAAATTTAAGTGTTCCATTTCTATATCCGTCTTTGTAAAACATAATAAAATATTGCGATGTACAATGAAGAACAATTAAATTTCTCTCTCTCTCTCTCTCTCTCTGTCTCTATCTCTTTTTTTTTACATCTATAATAGTACACATTGTCTATACATTATAAGTGTTAATTTATTCTTACAGTCAAAGTATACTTAGGTATTTCAATATGAATCTTAATGAACACGTATATCGATAATCCTTTAGCATAATTTTCTTTGGAATAATTTTCATGATTATTATAGATATAATAAAAAGAAAATGCATATTTATTCTCTTTTAAATCTCACTTGTATCATTTTTTATGATTCATTGAATCTTATCTCTCTTTTTTTCGAGGTCTATTTAAATCGTTAATTCAAAAAAAAAAAAAAAATGCACCACACATCTTTTTTTGCATTTTTCTAATAAGCAACGATACTTTAGGATCCATTACTCCCAGAAGGATGGAAAGGTATAAGAGATGGTTCAAAATTCGGTAATATTTGCATTCAACTAGCGATAACTGGTGAAATAGTAGGAAGCGAAGATTGTCTCTATTTAAATGTCTATAAACCAAGGAGAATCGAGATGTCTGTGAAATTGCCAGTAATGGTTTGGATTCATGGTGGTGGTTTCAATATAGGATCAGGAAACGATAACATGTACAGTCCTGATTACATCGTTCGTAAGGACATCATACTCGTCACGATCAATTATCGACTTGGTGTATTAGGTGAGTCCATACGAATATCATTTTGTTCGATAACATTATAATTGCAATTATAATTACATTATCGTAAATATCGAATTAAGTCGAAACGATATTTCTAAACGAATAATAATAATAATAATAATAATAATAATAATAATGATAATAATAATAATAAAAAGAAAAAAATTCCTTTTGCCCACTTAAAACGCATAATTAAAAATTACGAAATACTAAATACATAATTAAAATACATAATTAAAAAATACTAAAATCTTGTTATTAAACATTCGCAGTCCGTACTATCCATGTTGTTTCAATATCAGTTCGGAGCAGCACGAATTGGTATACGTTTCTATCGAAACACACAGTCAATCACACGCATTCTTCCTTTCTTTCAAGATAAAGTGAAAAATAATTTGGTCGATAGAACGAAAGAAAAAAATAGGAATATAGACACGTCAATGAGAAATTGACTTGTACCACTTATCACTTTTAATTTAGCATTTAGCATGATAACATTAGCATTAACATTCAGAAAAAGAAACAAAACAAAACAAAAAGAAAAAGAAGATAAATTTCAATGGTTTCAATTTTAATAAAACGAGGAACCTCGTAATCGCATTATTTCGTCCATACGTATTTATCTTGACAAAGACCTGCTTTAGGATTTCTTAATCTGGAGGATGAGGTTGCACCGGGTAATCAAGGCTTGAAGGACCAAGTAATGGCATTACGCTGGGTCAGAGATAATATCGTAGTATTCGGTGGCGATCCTCAGAACGTAACTATATTTGGTGGAAGCGCTGGCGCAGCCTCGGTTCATTACTTAACAATATCACCGTTGGCAGAAGGTAGGATTTACTCGATTTAATTACATTTCTACCTGGTTGTATCTTAACACGGTGAATTAACTCGAAACGATGATTTTTTTTTTTTACCGGTATAAAAAAATCGAACGAATCTTCATACAAACACAAAAAAGAAAAAGGTTCTTTCTTTTCCTTTTTTTTGTTCTCTTTTTGCTTCCATATCTCGTATCAAAAATTGGGATCCACGTGATAAGATGTTTAGGATCACTCTATAAATCCCTGAAATCTCGTCTTTATCGGTATCCCTTCTTCTTCTTTCTTCTTTTTATTGTTCTCATCTTTTTCTTTTTCTTTTCTTTTCTTTTCTTTTTTCTTTCTTTCCTTTAGGATTATTTCACAAGGCTATAGCGCAAAGCGGCTTAGCCACCAACTTTTGGGCTTATACATTGGATGAACCCAAAAAATACGGTTATCAGTTATCAGCGAAGCTAGGTCTCGAATCGTTCGATCCTAAAGCGGTCGTTGATTTTCTTCGAAAAGTGGAAGTTACGAAGCTCGTGAAATATCAATCCTATGTAACTTTCCCGGAGGTAAATAATATCTGGATAATTATTTATTTTCTATATAATATTCGTTTGTACGATCGTTCGTCCCGTTAAAAAATAAAACGAAAGTTTTACCATTTAGGAAAGATTAATATTCTTCTCACCGTTTCTACCAGGAGTGGATTATAAATCAAAGAATCCATTTTTAACACAACCACCAGAGATCGCTATGCAAGTTGGTATTAAGGTACCTTTCTTGTTAGGTTTTAACAGTGAGGAAGGATCCTTTTTCTTGGGTACTAGTAGTATCTCACGTAAGTCGATAATAAAATTATTATCGTTGAAAAATCAAATTTCGCTTTTGTTTGTTCGAATTAGTGTTTTTATTAATCACTAATATCATATTTTAAAATAATGTTAATGATCGATAATTAAGTATCAGGATTGATCTCGATTATATTATTATTAAAAGTACTGATCATTGATTTAAAATGTTGAACGAATAATTGTCACTAACGAACGTCTTTCTTTTTAGCTGCGATTTTGAGAAGAAATCGTCGATTAAAATCCACCTTCAAAGATTTTATATCGCCTCCTCTTGCGAGAAAGCTCGAAGAAAAAAATATCACCGTGAATGATTTCAAACGTTTGTATTTCGGAGAGAAATCGTTCGACTGCGAACCTTCCGAAAATATTATGCACTTTTTAGGCGACGTAATATTCATTTATCATATTTTTGAATTCGTACGAATGATAGCCAAGATAAATAAATATCCAGTATACTTTTACAAGTTTTCTTACGAGTGCACAAATGCCTCCTTCATGAAGACGATCATGGGCATTGAGATACCAGGTAAAAAAAAAGAAAAGAAGAAAAAACAAAAAAAAATATAGAAATACCTTTATTATCTTTTTATATTGAATAAACGTAAATCGTTTCATATTATTTTTTTATATGTATAATACTAGGAGCGACGCATGGCGACGAACTATTTTATATGTTCTATGGAAAACTTCAAAAATTGGTATCCTTGGAACCACATAGTCCTGGTACAAAGGATTACAAAATAATGGAATATTTTACACAGTTGTGGACTGATTTTGCTAAGACAGGGTAATGTATCTTTTAATTTAATTCTTCATACCTACACCACTTCTATACACACACACACACACACACACATACAGATATATATTTGTACATATATATATATATATATTGTCTATTAAACGATTATTACAATCGTTCCATAGAAATCCTACACCTATTACTACAGAACTTATTCCCGTTTTATGGGAACCTTTGAAAAGGAATACCAACGAATATAATTACTTCAATATTGATGAGAATTTACGAATGGAGAGCATTCCAATAGGTATACAAAGATTCGAGTGGAATACGATGATGAAGAACAAATTATAAGGATGAAAGATAGATGTTTCGTTGAGAAACAAATTGTATTATGTCTGGATTATATTTGTTTTCTCACTACATTCATTCTACCAGACAAACTCTCTTTTATCTTATCACTGTTACATATTCTATTGTTGTAATATTCTTATTCGATTGTAAATATGCTTGTTTTATTGGTTATTTATTATGTAATATTTATTGGTTTATCTTTTTGTAATATGTAATCTTGTTCAATAGAAGTTTAACCGTACTGTGAATATGTTTATGTAAAAAAAAAAAAAAAAGAAAGAAAAAAAAAAGGAAAAAAAAAGGGAAAAAAGGAAAAGAAAAAGAGAAAAAAGTAATAAAAATAATGACGATGACGAAAATTCTTTAAGAGAATTTGCATAAATTGATTGACAAGGAAAAAAACAAGACAAAAATATCATCACACTTGAAAAATTGCATGTAAATAAGATATATATATATACACTCACACACATATGACGTATAGAAAGGAAAGAGGTAACGTGGTTGATTGCACTCAAGTGAATGCTACTCGCCTAATGGCTAATCCATGTAGTTATAGATAACACGTTAGTACAAGAAAGAACCACTGTGTCACTTCGATCGTATTTAGTCGATGGAATCGCGAATAGACTGGCACGTTCGTTCTATCTCGTATAGTTACATTTGGTTCAATGCCGGCTTATTTTATTAGTTATTGTTTTGATCGTTAGTACGTTTCATATATAGGACGATAAATTCAAATCGATCGATTAATCATTAATCATTACATTTTGTTATTTGTGCGTTTAGAGATTGGGACTCTTGTGCGAAAGCAAAGAAGAAGAAAAGGATTCGTTCGTGAAATTCAGTGCTTCGCTAATATTTTTCAATTTGTTTTCGCGGAAGGAAAAAGACGACGACAAGGTCGAACGCCGGAGTGACGTCTATAATTAGTCATCGACGAGAATTCTGATAACAATAACAACGGTCGTATTTAACGAATTTCACGCGAAGAAAAGAAGAAAGCAGCACACGTGTAACGCGCGTTTGATTATTTTTCTGTTTTTTTTTCTTTTTTTTTTTTTCTTTTTTTTTTGTAGAAGAGATCCAAAAGATATATCATCGATCGTCCTCGTGAATCATTCTTCTTTTTGTTAAATACATGTGCCTGTGTATATGTGCGTTTACGCGTATATACATATACACACATATACCATAATCGAAATTATCATCGAACTGAAAGTCGAACGTTCTTCTTGTTGCAATGTTTCGATAATCGTCGACAAGACGTCCGCGAAAGACGTTCCTTTGTGATCACTATAATCAGAGTTTAACCGAATACCAAAGGTGGCGTTAGAAATCGTAACCGTTAGAAGGAATCGTAACCGGCGATTAGAGATAAAGAGATAAAATATAGATCGTAGAGAGGAACGAAATAAGAAGGATCTTTTTTTCGAAGAACGATTGTACAAGGTATTTTAATTATTACATTGTTCCATTTAATGAACAAAGATTGATATGCGTTTATAGATACATACATACATACATATATACATACGTACGTACGTACGTATATACGTAGATGTATGCGTGTGTATGCGTACTTAAATCGTATTAAAGAATAGGATCATAATTTGACATTTTTTTTCTGTTCTCTAGAGAAAATAATCATTATGAGTTCGGTGATGTCTTATCTCGATGCGATTCAAGCGATTCCAGGTGACACACCTACCAAAAAATATCAATGGATATCGAAATTGATTAAAGATCGTATTAAAGTCGAAGGGCAGGAATTGGATTTGAATAACTGGGGGAACGATATACGTCAGCCGTTGATACCACTTGTGAAAATAATAGCTGGTAATATGTTAAAGAAGTACGATGTGATTACCGAAGCTTTAAAATCGGAAGATTTGTTTATCGTATCGAAAGCGTTAAAAGCTCGTTGGTATTTCGACGGACGTAATAAGAACATAGTAAACGTTAACTTCTTCTTCGAAAACATCTTACCGTACGTGTCCTTGAAAGCTAGAAAACGGATTATAAAGAGTTTGTCTTGTCATTTGGGAAGGAAGCATCCGGCCTTGGCCGAGGAATTCTTTTTAGCTTTATCGAAAGCTTACGGCGTGGACCAATCTATAGTTTTATTACGTGCATGTAACGAATCATTCATATACGATGTAATCGTTCGTCATAGAATCGTAATTTCGAACAACGTCTTGAAAAAATGGTATTTAACCAAGCCGGATCTTGTAATACGTTATTTGAAACTCGATCGGCCAAACGACGATCATTTAGTGCGAAACACTCACAAGGTATCCATTCACCAATACTCCAGCTTTTTACCGATGTTAATAAAAAAAAATCTAGAAGATTTCATCGAGATTTTCGAAAGGTACGAGAGTCATCCGCCGGTGGTCAATTTAAAGTTTAAATGCGCCAATATATTCCTTAAAAACGCTAAGGAAACGTTCCTAAATAAGCCAAAGTTATTCATCAATATGATACCTCTTAAGTTGATAGACGCTAATCGCATGGAGATTATATTCCCGAAATTGCTGCCAAAGGATATAAACAAGTTTAATACCAATCAGATGTTGAAGTATCTCGAGCATTATCCAGTTGAGAAGCAGGCGAACCTCTTGTTAAAATCTCACGAAGAAATTTATAAGAAGAGCTTGTTCGACAAAGTTTCCAACGTAACGTCAAATTTACTTTCTATATTGCCGGTCAATCAACGAATCATAGAGACCCGACGATTGATTTCTCAAAACTCGAACAATTACACGTACGATTTGAATTACAAGCGTGTATGGAGATGTTACTTACCAACGAAAGAGATAATACCAACGATCATAAGCGAAATAAACAAGGCCAAATTTAGTGCGGACAGGGTGGCCTCGTTAGTACAGATAATTTATTCCTGTAAGATAAATCAGGACGACGATGCATTATTCGAGATTTTAGAACACATCAATATAAGACACAAAAACGAGGACAGTTGGTTCTGGGCATCTTTGTTCGAAGGATTTCGTAATATCTATGATCTCTCGGATTTGAGTAGAAGACATTGGATCATTATAGACGAAATTATCGAAAGGAATTACATTAAAGAACAATTATCTACGTATTATCCGAGGAACAGGTTGCTCTTAGAATCCGCAATTCGTTTTAGATTGAAGAATCACTTGTCGTTGAAAAAGATTTTAGATATCTTCGTGGAAATAGAACTGCAAAATTGGAACAACAGGTGGATAATTCAGGATAACGCTGAATATCAGAAAAAGTGTTTGAATCATATACTTGAGATTATAGAAAAGAAATTCGAAACGAAGGATCCTCAATGGGAGAAAACAAGCATGTTAAGCATGGTAAACGATCTTTTACTCGCTATAAGCAATTACAATAGACGCCACGCAAAGAAGGGAACGAATCAGCAATTGAAAAAATTGTATTTGAAAAATTATCCGTGGCTTATGGAACAGACCCGATTGATAGTCACTAAAGTACCACCGATCGAGAGTTATCTCGTCGATGCTATAAAGAAGAATTTGAAGAAGGAGGACGAAGATCTGTACAAATTGTGGGTGGTAGAGGAAGAAAATGCTGGGAACATTGATTCTGGGAAAGCATTGGCACAATTGAAGAAGAATCCGGAATTCGTCTTGAAACAATTTACTGATTATTTGAACAATTGCGAGACGAGTAGGCACGTTAAAACTATGAAACGTTTTATAACTACCAGCCGTTGGTACAAGGACATACCGATAAAATTTATGGAAGAGGCTACGAGACGTTTAAAGGATGAGAATAAAGTGTATTATATACAATTCCTAGGTATGCTCCTTTATGGCGACACTTATTCGAAAATCGTCGATCCCTATATACCTAAGGACAAAATAATCGACATTCAACAGAACGATGCCAGTAACAAACACAAGCTATTGACGAACGCGTTAAAAGGCATACTTATGTCTGATCCACCGGTACCGATTGAAATAATCGCTAGAATATGCGAGGGTGATTACTTGTCGTTGGCTTTACGGGTTTTAACGAACGTATGCGATCGAACATCGCTAATAAAGATTAAATCCTTCGCCAAGGATTTAGCCAGTAAACGCGTCTCGGTTAGAAAACACGGAATCAGGCTAATCTGTAGAATCGAAACGCTCCAAGGCAGTTCGGATTTTCTTTTGTCGCAATGGAGAGAGGAGAAGCATCATTCGATTCGCGAAGTTATAATAATGAAAGCTTACAATATGTTCAAGAAGGAACCTGGACCTACTACTTGGTCAACCTTTAGAAATTGTCTACGTGAATTTAAATTGGAGGACTGGAAAAATAAGAAACCGTTTATGTTTTTAATAAAAGATATCCCGACGGAATATGTATGTGATTTCATTCGAGAGATCATCGATATGTCGGAAAAGGCCATTAAGATCGAAGAACTCGATGACGACAGTACGGCAAGGTGGTATATAGAGAATACTGTCAGCAAGATAGACGAGGCCGTTGCCAACATTCTACCGGACAAATTTTGCGAGGAGATCATCGAGAAATATCTATTCAATCCCGATTACGTTATGAAAGATACTTTTAGAAAATTCACGGTAAACAATTTTCTTTTATTGAGGAAGGACAAGATGGAATCGAGATTCGCTACGTTGACGGGTATCTTTGTAAAAGTTGTCAAAACTGGTTGGGACGTGGCACATCCGAAAAAGTCACATTTCTTTCCCGTTAATTACACAATACGCGCCATCATACACGACGTAATATCGCACCTATTGAGCGACACTAAATACGATTTGCAAATGATTAATGGAACGTTGAAATTATTCGATATGTGTATGACGCCGGATATGGATCTGACGACATACTTTTTGTTGGTTTTGACGAAGGAATAC
This sequence comes from Vespula vulgaris, assembly GCF_905475345.1. Taxonomy (NCBI): domain Eukaryota; kingdom Metazoa; phylum Arthropoda; class Insecta; order Hymenoptera; family Vespidae; genus Vespula; species Vespula vulgaris. Next base: position 1,422,957 of record NC_066606.1, read on the forward strand.
GTCGAATCGAACGAACCGAGCGTTTTCGCATCGAAATTGTGCGATAAAATACCTGAATTGGTCTGCGAGTACAGTCCCCTTTATCCGTCCAGCATCATCGATTCCCTTCAACATTTCTTTGCGATAATTCGTATCGAAAATCTCGAGGAATTCAAATTAATCATTATAGAACACCTCATCGAATGTCCGTCCATCTATGCTAATCTGGTTGCAGCATCGAGTTTACCAATTATTAAAATACCGGCCAATGTTGCAAGATACGATGCACTGGTAAATGTACTTCGTAATAGCGATAATCGTACGATTAAAAGTATAATGTACACGAAGATCAACGCGGCCGGCTTTTACAGCTGCAGCGTTGATCAATAAAAACTAATTAATAATTTAACTTTCATTTTAATATCTTAAGCAAGTATCTACATACTGCGACGTTAGATACATATTTTACACGTTCATAAGTCTCTTTAAAAACATTATAAAATCTTTAAAACATTCTGTAAATTAACTATCCTCGAGTACAAAGTTTTCACGTGTGCATATCGTAGAACGCGTATGTTCTTTAATAAGAGCCTCACAATTTTTTTTATTATTTTTTTTCTCTCTTTTTCCCTTTACGTTAATCTACCACTGTAAAGTCATTTCAATAGATCATACTTTTAGTATCGTATAGATATGTAAATAATGGATTAATAGTAGATAGTAATAAATGTGAACAAAAAGGAGAGTGATATTTTTATACGATTTATTTTTTTTCTTTTTACTTTTTTTTATTTTTTATATTTTCGTTTATATTTACTGCTAGATTCGTTTATTACTTTTGATACCATGTATAAGATGAGCGTATGTTAATTATATCTTATTAAAAAAAAACTTTGCACGTTCCTCATCGACTTATATTTATTTCCCATATAATTCCCAAAAATAAAAGAAAATACATTGGAATAGATACTTTTCATCTGGCTCACTTTTTATATATTTTATATATCTTCATATATACATATACCTACACACATACACACACACAATAAAACATTCTAATATTATTTATTGGATAATCCAATATCTATATATGTTTTCTATCATATTCGATTATATGAGTATATAACACGTTACAAATCAAAATTAAAGGTACTTACACGATGCGTCGAATCCCGTAATGAAATCAGGACAGGGAATGTAAGCGGTAGATCCGGCTGGTGTGTCGGGCCAACAAGACCATCCATCAAATATCGTAGGACAGAACGGTTCTAAAATGATAAAGAAAAATGACTGTGATAGTTTGCTGTTATTGAAAATTCCAATTCGATTTATGAAACACCCGGGAGATATATAATATAATTACTTAACGCGAAATCATAATAATCTTTTAAACCATTTATATTCGTTTAGAAAAAAAAATATGTAGCTCGTAATTCGTGTTAACATTAACATATATATTACAGATAAGAAATGTAATGAAGGCATTTGCCTATTTTTTCTTTTTTAAAAAAAAAAAAAAAAAAAAAAAAAAAAAGAAAGAAAAAAAATCCATAGTGTTGTACATAAAATACCAAATGTTCGTTCGATGCAAGATACAATAATTATTTATTCAGATATGAAATACTAAATATTCTCATGAAAAAAAAAAAGAAAGAAAAAGAAAGGATTACTAACGTTATTTATTTAAATATAAACAAAGTATGCGTACTTAAAAAATTTGATGAATCATTAAAAAAATTTGTTGAAAATAATGACAACGTGATATTAATAAGTTGAAAAGGAAAATTTAAACGTGCTCGAGTAAGGTCAGATAATATTATTAAAACGTGAATTATTTATCGTTCGATCTCTTGCTCATTAGAGAGTCACCATTATAAAATCGATTTATCCTAGGATATCGGTTCTAACGCGCAAGCGTTCTCCTTTACCATTCAATATACGTATTCCCAGGCGTTATCTATGCAATTGCAATTTCGAGATTCACGCAGAGCGAGCACTCTGCCGACGTTGAGAAGCCATCCGGAAGTTCGTTTCGTAAGGTAATAATGATTCCACGCACGTACGCCTTTGCGTCACGCGAAAGCTTTCACAGAAGTTCAAAAGTCCTTCTTACGTATACCTTTTCAAAATAAAAAAAAAATAAAATCGCCAGAGAAAGCTACTCCCTTTTTTTTTTATTCCATTCCTCTACCCTTCCAACCTTGATAATCACATTTTTTATTCGATATATAAAGTAGTAATAATAATAATAATAATAATAATAATAATAATAATAATAATGATGATGATGATGAAAATAATAACACAATTTTCAAAATATTTATAATAATTAAGTTGCAATGAAAAAAAAAAAGGAAAAGTAACAAAATTATTTCGTATCTACAATTCGTTATAATTAAAAAACCATATGACCGAATGTTAAGTCAATGAACGTGTATATATATATATATATATACGCGTACTATATTATATGTAATTTTCCTTTCTTTTTTTTTTTCCTCGCACATATGCAATTACATATTTTGTATGATATGCAGAAGTGACGATATAAAAGACGATATGTTTTCTGCATCCGACGACCGATGATTGTCGGAAATCGTCATTTCGTGCATCATTGTCACGGTTAAAAGAATCGTATAATATCGAAATGTTTCTTTCTCAATCCTGTATTACTGTGAAAACTCAGAACGAATCCATACTAAGTATAGTATTATACTAACCACATATCTATCTATGTATCCATGTATTGTGTGAATAAAAAAAAAATCAGAGCAAGGAAATAAAATATTATTATTGAGAGAAATTTAATCTGAGAAGTTAAAAGTTTTTCCGATTGATAAAAAAATCAATAAAACAGTTATCGTATCATTCTCTCATGTATCTCACTTATCCCCTTGAAGTATTGGAAAATTTTCAACTTTAAACAACGAAAGTTAGATAATCTATTATACGTAGAAAGATCTACTCTACGATTAAAGCTCATTTCGATTATTGTCTGATGCGTCTTATATATAACAGATGACTTAACATTTGTCATAATGACACATCTTTGCAATCCTTTATTTAAAGAAACAAAAAAAAAAAGAAGAAGAAAAACTTACAAATATATATAGTGTTTCAATGAGAGTGCATAAATTTGTTTTTCCTCATCCATGTCCTAATGTTATTATTACTGTTTGATATTTTACGTATGAATGCAGTATGTAATAGATACCAAATATAAATACGTCTATTACGCTAATGGAAATAAATGAGGAAAAGAAAAAAAAAAAAAAATTGTATCAAGGGTATGATAAAAAGAAAAAAAAAAGAAAAAAAAAGAAAAAAACAGAATGAGAAATCGTTAGGAAGACTAATAAATAATGTTGAAATTTTCAATAAATGTTGCTCATTTAAATGTGAAATATAGTGATAATGATGACATTAACCATTAATTAATAGAATCTAGCTAAAAATAAAAAAAAAAATAAAATTATCGATAAAGTGTCTGTAAAGGAATAAAGAGAAAAATATTATCAGTCGACGTATGTAACACCCGACCAAATCACAACTCTCGATTCATAATGATCTACTTTTCAAGCAATTAAATAATTTTTATAAGAATGTCTCATAAATTGTACTCGTATTGTTCTTTTTTATCTGATTTTTTAAATACGTATATATACATATTTTGTTTTCTTTTTAAGAAATTGTAAAATGGTAATACGCGATAGTAAGTTCTGTTTATCTCAACATATAATTTGTAAGTGTTTAATAATTTTTGTAAAAAAAGGAAAAAGAAAAGAGAAAAAAGAAAAAAGAAAAAGGGAGAAAGGAAAGAAAAAGAAAAAGAAAAAAAAGTGTTATTCACACCTTTTTTTTTTGTTGTTGTTTTTTTAATCCTTTCGCATCGAAAATTAAGAAGCGAGGAGGGGATACGATAGACATATTGGTAATTGGAAGAATATGGGAAGGGAGAGAGAGGGATATAATGCGATATCTTTACAAATCCGCATCATTTCGTTGAGAAATTCAACGATATTAACACGAACGTCAAGTTCTGTTAATAATATATAAACGTAGTATATATTTTCAAATATTATATAAACGTACAGTAGCAATAAAAGCAAGAGTCAACGTATATTCAATAACGTTAGAGCATGACTCATGGAAAAACGAAGGTTTCTTTATCCGTTAACAATCGGCAATCTTTCAGTTTGCAGTTGCATCTTCTGCAAGGAGATAGTCTATATCTCAAAATTTTTTCTCATGGTTGTGAGTACTCGGATATCGAATCTGTTCTATCGCGTGCTGCTTTTACAAACAAGGAAAAAAAAAAGAAAGGAAAATAATAACGTGAATAACAATATTTATCTTTAATTATATCTTCATTGTAATGCATCACAGTGCACCAATATTTTCAACAATATATCTTAAAGTGAAGAAACGGTAGAAAATATTTTAGTTTGTGTGAGAGGAGTTAATGACGAATAATTAAAGAAACGAAAAAAAAAGAAAAGAAAAGAAAACGAAGACAAAAGAAAAGGAAAGAAAAAAGAAAAAAGAAAAAAGAAGAAAGAAAAAAGAGAACAAAAACACATAGTCAGCCAGTCAATGCTGATTTCTGAACTTTACGTCATTTGCGATTGGACGTTTTGATATGTAAGTATATATATAAAGCGAAATGCATGGTGAGTTTAAGTTAAATAACATCGATTGGACGTAACGAGGGTATTTGTAGAAAAAAAAAAAGAAAAAAAAAACAACAACAAAAAGGGAGGAAAAAATAGAGAAAGAAAGGAAAAGAACGGAAAAGACAAATACAAGAAAAGAAAAGAAAAAAAGAGAGAAAAAGAGAAAGAGAAAAAGAGAAAAGGACACGAAGAGGAAAAATGAAGGTGTTACGGTACATTATTTTTTGGATGGCTTTGTGTCTCACGTTCTCTCAAGGATATCGGATACTCGGAGTTTTTCCGTTTCAAGGGAAAAGCCATTTTATCATGTTCGAAGCTTTGATGAAAAGTCTCGCTAAGAAGGGCCATCAGATCGACGCGATCACTTCGTTTCATTTGAAAAAACCATTGGTTAATATCACCGAATTGGTAGTGATACCATCGCAAATGAAATTGGTCAATAACATTTCCTATGATCAAATGAGAATAATACTAACCGGGCTTCCGGTACGAACAGTGGCAACCTTAGGTGGTAATGAAGTTTGTGAAAATTTGAGACTTCCGGAAATTCAAAAATTAATACACGAACCATCGAAGAATCCACCGTATGATGTCATTTTGATGGAGGTTCGTACATATATGTATTCCTTTTACCTTTTTATTCTTCTTTTTCGTGCCGTTTTCAAAATAGAAGAGATAAGTACGTTTTTGCGAGCTCGCATCGTCGAACGTCTTTTTAAAAAAAACGCTTTCTAAAAAAATATTTTAGCCCTTATGACGTATACATTTCGAAAATTTCAATAATACAATCACAAGAAGAAGAAAATTGATATCGAGTGAAAAATCAATTGGTTAAGAAAAGGAAAAGAAACACGAACAACGAACGAAAATCGGCGAACGATTAATTTATACATTTTTTCGTCGATCGTCGATCACAATTTATCTTACATTAAAAATAATCTCGTAGTTCGTTCCCGTTTTTTCATAAATGAAAGGTTGTACGAGAGATAAAATTTAGAAAAAAATAATTCGTTGTTTCGTCGGTCCAATCCTCTTCGTTCAGTCGTTGATCCTTTTAAGCCAAAATCGTTTTAAGCGATGATAAGTTACTCGTACTATCATTTATGAAGACCATTTTGTTGAAATTAATTAAATAAAACTATCCGAATGAATCGTGTATGTATGTTGATTGTTCCAAAAAAGTTTAATCGATCGAAAGGATCGTCATAAAATAATAATCTAAAAGATTTTTCACGATCATCGATTGCTTTTCTTTTCTATTTGCAAGAAATGTAATAGATTTAACGTTGACAACATTTACACGATAGAAAATTATTCTTCGTTTTAAAAAACACATTACTCCTCTTGTTTTTTCATGAAATAATTTTCTCTCTCTCTCTATTTTTCGTCTGTATGTGAGGCTTGTAAATATCTCCTACCGTCCTTGACCCCTTCATCAAAGTATCATTCCTATATTCCTCTCTTCTCCATTCTTTTCTCCATCTATCAACACCGAATTTCATGGAAACCAAGAGTTGCATTAATAACTAGAAACAAAATGAAAACGTAACGTGCACGTAACCATAACAATTTCGACGAAAAGAAATCGTGAATGAAGGAATTCTAAAAAAAAGTTTATTAGTTCATGAACGAGTAACAACGAACAATTAACAATGAAGATGAACAAATGAAACAATTAATGTCTCTCACAATAGAAATATTTATCTCCATTAAGAAACGTTCTAATTGATATTATCACATATTCGTAAATTCGTTTTTCTATATACTTTAAAGAGATCTAACAAATGATGTTTTTACGATAATATTTGCAATCTTTTGAGATAACAAAAATCTAATCAATTTGAACGATAAAATATAATGTACAGAAATTTACGAAATCGAAGAATTTATTCGCATAAACTTTTTCATCGTTTCGAGATCGCTATAAAACATATATATATATATCTTTCGTTAACAGTATCATTAAAATTAAAAAACGTAGAAATTTACGTCCCTGATAATCAATTGAAGAATCGTGTTAACATCGATATTGGGATACTCGTGCTTATAAATTTGTTTTGCTTTTAATTATTATCTTTACTATCAATTAATCGAAACTGCATATACTAGTTTACTTATATTCGTTGATGATCGAATCTTATCTAAAGTAAGTTATCGAATCACGTTCGTTCGTATAATCGTTATCTATAGAAAATACTTAACAGGTCGAATCAATTCCATCCAATTGTAAAAATATCTAATGATTGACACACACACACACACATATATATTATATATATATATATATATAAAAAGTGAAATAAATAAAAGATAAACAAAAGATAAATATTAAAGAACGACAACAAAAAAGAAACACCTATTGAAGATACGTATCAAATTTGTTAAACATTTTTATATCACATCATCAATAAATATCATTGTTGACTGTTATGATTAATTACCAAGGTTAACTGTTATTTTTGATTATCATCGTTGATCTTTATCATCGATTATCGTTGTTAAGTATATCTCCATATAAAAACGAAGGATACGAGTTACCCTTTGTCCTCTTGCTCACAATAATACGCAATTTGATGATACGTTGATATCGAGGATACGCAACAAGTGGATACGCACATTTATACATCGTCATTAATGTAATATAATCCGCGTAAAGTTTTTTCTCACCCAATTCGTAATTGTCGTCATATAACTGTATATTCGCAATATTTAAAATGAAGTTCCGTTAGAACGTTCGACTTCGTTTTTATATCTTAATGAATTCAGTTTTCAAAATAGATTTTTATAAAAAGAAGACAAAAATGTTGGAAACGTCAAACGAAAATTAATGTTATTTTGATAAGTCTTACGTCGTTTGGCACAAGGAAAGAAGAAGAAAGAAGAAAGAAGAAAGAAATAAAAAGAAAAAAAAATTTATTATAGATAAGTGTTGTCTTACAAATATTATGCAAAAGCGTAAATAGACTAGTAAAAATGTCAATGATTTTTGATTTATAGCGAGTCGGAATACTTTTTATTGCATCGCTATACGAGCTTGTGAGACGTTTTCCAAAGAGTTGAAAATAAATAAAAATAGTTCCAAGCGAGGAAAATAGATTTTGAAGTGTTCTTCGTAGATCCATCTTCGTAATACAAAGGATTTCGGGAAAATGAAAAGCTGAGAGGTTGGAGAAGAATTTTTGAACAATCGTTTATCTCGTCGCGAATTTTTGGATGAAGGCAAGTCGAGATCCTGCAGTGTATGTTTTATGTATGTGTATATCTGCAACGATCGTACATTCTTATCGTTATAAAATAGATGATGATAATGATGATGATTATAATAATGATTATAATAATAATCTCTTGCATATATTATATAAATACGTTTATACGTTTATTACGTTAATGGAAATAAAAGAAATATTATATCAAACTTAAAAAATATAAATAGAAAAAACAAAAAGAATGAATAAGCTTAGCCAATAAGTATAATATAATAAATAAAAATTTTCAATAAAAAAAAAAAGAAAGGAAAGGAAAAGAAAAGGAAAGAAAAAATACTATCTAATGCTGTTTTTCTTAAAACATAAAATAATGTAAACGTCATAAACTACGTCAATTGAAACTGATGAAAGATAATAAAAGTTGATTGTAACGAATTGACCTTAAAAAGAAAAAAAAAAAAAAAGAAAAAGAAGAAAATGCATCAAACCTATGTAACATTATGTAATTCACGCTTTTGATAAAGTATTAAATGTTACGTGATCTGCTTATGTCAGACTATAGTAGGATAATAATAATGAATCAATAATTGAAATAGTATCATGTTGGAATGATTAACATAACGTCGACAATTAATTTAATAATAAAATATTTTGGAATATTATTTATTAATGAATATCAAGATATATATTTAAAAATATCTCTGTATATATGATACGTATCAAACATGATTTTAATACGTCTACAAATTTTGAATGAAAAAAAAGTTAGAAGATTAATAAACCAATAATTGATTCAATCAAGAAAGATTTGATAATAAGTTAAAAACTTCTATTTCTAATTTCTACTACCGCATTTTTTTAACGCATTCATTTTTCCGGATTCTTTGTTATCATCATTCTTTCATATCATTTGGTTAATGAAATTCAACAATATGAATTAGCATATGAATTAGTTCCTTTATACACCGTTATATCTACTCGAAAAACTTGAGTCACGTTCGAACAATACTAATGCATGACTTTTCAAAACGACGAAGGTTTCTTTATCCTAAACGATCGACAATTTAACAGTTTACAATAAATATTTCTAGCAAAAGGCACGGTGAATGTTCGTTAAGGATCTCGTTTTGATATTTAAAAAAAATCAAAAGTATCTTTTGATCGTTGAAGCGTCATTATCATCTAAATAATCTATTCGAGTAGTTTATTATAATTACGAAAGAAAAAGGAATAAGAAAAAAGAAAGAAAAATGAAAAAAGAAAAAGAAAAGAAAAGATAAGACACGAAATAAAAAAGTAAAAAAAAAAAGCGTCACGATTAACGTAATCATTAATATTTATATATGTTACAAGGATATTGCAATTTTTGCAATTTAAGGTAACGATTGCAATGTAACTCTTTCTTTAAAATGTTCTCTTTTTTTTTGCTTCTACGTTTTAAAAAAAATAATACAACTATCAACACAATGAACTTTTCGTTATCGAACTTTAGCCATTATCGAGAGAATTTTTTTCGGTACGTATATATACATACACACACGCAAATATATTTTTAAAGAAAAAAAAATATATATATATAGAGAGAGAGAGAAATATATATATATATATATATAGAAAAAACGAACGTATAAATTGAACTAAATATCGTATAGAACAGAAGTGACGAAGGAATTTGCAGAAAGGAAAAAGTGGAGAAGGAAGGAAGAAGAAATAGGAAAAAATATTCGAAGAGGAAATATGAAACTGTTACAGTGTGTTATTTTTTGGGTGGCTCTGTGTCTCACGTTCTCTAAGGGATATCGAATACTCGGAGTTTTTCCAATAAATGTTAAGAGTCACTTTATTATGTTCGAAGTATTGATGAAAGGACTTGCTAAGAAGGGCCATCAGATTGACGTGATCAGTTCGTTCCCATTGGAAAAGCCGCTGGTTAATATCATCGAATTAGCTGTGTTAAAATCGCGAGTAACATTGATCAATAATCTTTCGTACGACGTTATGAGGACGAATTTCTCGAATAATGGGTTACGCACGATATCAACGAATTGTATTATCACTTGTGAACATTTGGCAAATCCACAAATCCAAAAATTAATACATAATCCAACAAAAGACGTATCATACGATATCATTTTGATAGAGGTATTATATTTGTTTCATGTACTTGTAAGTTTCATATACTTTTATTCTATTCGTTTTATATGATATGTCTCCTTCTTTCCTAAAATGCATATGCATTAAGCCTTCTTTATCCTCCTTTTATAAAATATGACTAACAAACATATTATTTACGACACGAAACGAAAATTCGCATATCTATGTATATTCATCTATAAGTAATCCATCTATTCGCATATCTATCTATAAGTAATATTTCTTTTACGACGCATTTCACATTAAACATGATAGATAATCGCGAAAAGAAAAAACAAAAAGGAAAAAAGAAGAAAAGAAAAAGAAAATAACCAGGAAATAGAACGATTAATCGTTAAACTGAACCCTTTCGATCGAGTACTTCAAAAACGACTACTTCAAAAACACTCGAGTTTCTTTGTTTCCGATCTTTAAAGAAGTATTAAAAAATAAAAGATCAGACTTGATAACTTCACGAAAAGTTGGTTAATCGTCTCGATCAATTTTATAGCGAAAAACGATCTAACGATAATAGTAAGAATTAGTTGCTCGAATGAAAATATACAATGTAAATAAATTCTTCGATGATTCGAAAAGTCCGATCGTTCCGACAAAAGAATCATTATCAAAAAATAATATTATAAAGAATTTCATAATAACTAGACTGTCCTTTTCATTTGTTGTAGATTTTTGGTGCCAACTGTTTTGCAGTACTCGGACATGTCCTCAACATACCGATTATCGGAGTCAGTTCTTCCGCTCTCTATCCATGGCACAATCACTTAATTGGAAATCCCGAAAACTTGGCTATCCTTCCTAACAATTTATTAAATTTCATCAATCAAATGAACTTTTGGCAACGAACGTATAACGTTCTAAACACTGTCTTCAACAAAAAGTATTTCAATCATTTGACCGAATATCAAGACGAACAAATAAGAAAGTACGTCGGTCCGAATTTACCGAGTGTTCGAGAATTAGAAAAGAGTATTTCTTTGATTCTGGTGAACTCATATTTCCCTATGAATGGAATCAGACCGATCACACAGGCTCATGTCGAAGTGGGTGGATTACATGTTCAAGATGACAACTCGAAATTACCATCGGTAAGTCAACGTATCACACTTTCTATCAAGGAAAACAAATTTAATCGTAAAAAAAATATATATACGAATGTTTCCTCAATGTGATGTAGTTTCTAATCATCATAGTATTTCTTCATTGAATTAACATTTTTTATTTCTCTTCTAATTCCATAATGCAGGAGCTGGAAAAATGGTTAGACGAGAGCAAAGACGGTTTCATCTATTTCTCGTTCGGATCGATGATCAAGATAGAATCTTTTCCAATACACATCCTTCATATATTCTATAAATCTTTCGGAAAGATATCGCCAGTAAAGGTACTAATGAAGATTCCAAATCCTGAAGAGTTACCACCTGGTTTGCCAAAGAACGTTCGCATTTCCCCGTGGTTACCGCAATTGAAAATTTTAAGTGAGTTTCATTATAATTCTATCGCTTGCAATATTTTTTAACAACTATAACAATTCTATAGGTAATTAGATTACATTCAAAAATGTTCATGTTTATATCGTATCTCACAATTCACGCAGGATCATTATATCGAATATATTTTTAGAACATCGGAACTTGAAGGCGTTTATTACTCACGGTGGTCTTATGGGGACACAGGAGGCCATTTCTTGCGGCGTTCCAATGATCGGAATACCTCTCTTCGCTGACCAATTTATAAATATCGATAACTACGTCAAAAAGAATATCGCGGTGAAACTAGATTACGAAAATTTGTCGGAAGATGATATGGATGCTGCATTGAACGCGATCTTGTATAATTCCACTTACAGGTACGAACCTTTATCTATTTTGAATATTCTTTTAAAACAAGAAACACGTTATTCTATCTGAAATTATTGTATATTTATTATTTATATATTATATATTATATTATATATTTATATATTTATATCTTTTCTAACATTCTGAATGACCAAGAAAATATATCTTTTAGAGAGATGGCACGTTTGATAGGACAGAAATTTTTAGATAGACCGTTGAACCCTATCGACACGGCTAATTTTTGGATCGAATATATCGTGAAATACGGAAAGGACGCTGTTCGTTCACCGGCCATGGACTTGAGTTGGTGGCAAATCGAACTTTTAGATGTATATGCATTCCTATTGTTGGTTACTGTCGTTACCATTTATATAACAATTCGTTTAATTCTAATGCTTCTGAACGTGTTTTCATCAAACGCGAACGCTAAAGTTTCACGCGCGAAAAAGATGAAATAACAATCTGTCTTACGGATGAAACAATTTCGTGAAGTCCTAAGGATGAATTTATTTGAATTTTTTTTTATATCAAAACAAATTCAATCTTGAAAAGAAATTTTCATGATCAATTTAACTTCATCTCCCGATGTCAATGTACGAATAAATTATATAGATCGAATTTTCTTTTTTTTTTATCAATGGCGACTCGCGAAAGTATTCGTACATCTATTACTTACAAATTTATTTTCAGCTATGTATATTGATTATTTTTTACTCTCTCGTTATTTACGACGAATTAGCCATTAAAAGGAATGGAATTTACAAAAGTTTCTTTCCAAAATTTTTTATTGTATATTTTAAAGAATTTGTTAAGCTATTGTTAATGCTTACCGGTTGATTTCGATATAAATACTCGACGTCTGAATATTTCTGTGGGCTATTGTTCACGATTTTTTTTTTTTTTTTCTTTTCAATGAAACGAAACGAAACGAATTATGAAAGATTTAAATGGTAGTGCTTATTTTTCTAAAAAAAAAAATAAATAAATAAATAAATAAACAAGAAAGAACAAATACTAAAAAGAAAAAACCAAAACGTTTGTATCGAAACGATCGATCATTTACTACGTTAGAAACAAAATACATAAGATAAAGTTACGTAGAAGTTAAGCCCCGATCAAGTGTCGGATACATAAAAGTGATATAAAGTTATAAGATGAGCCACATGTGAAGCGTAAACATGCAAAGTCACGGAAATAGTAACTTTATCTTCTTAATATCTCTTCTAAAAGGTTTAATAAACAGTGTACTCTTCTAACAGTATCATTGATAATACATAATTCTTTCATTAGAATAGCAACTGTTCATCTCCAGCTCTCGCTAAACGTTTCAGTAATAAGAACTTTACCAATCTTATTTAAACGTTTGGTCTATCATCATGCTCCCTTTCATGTTGATTTCTAATATATTCTAACTCTAGTTCGTCGAATTGTTTTGCACATTCCTTGTTCTCTCACTGGCTTCAACCTAACTTCGTGATATTTCTTGAAATCATATTTCAACAAAGAACGATAAATCAAAATCATTGCAACCGAAGAATCTTATCGTGAAATGAATAATTCGTTCCAACTGTATTAGATAGGTGACGGCCATTATATTAGACATAAATGCCAATCGATAAGTTCAGTCGGTCAGTAAGTACAATAAACTGGTGCAATGTGTGCTACCATTTACTATTATAATATAGTAATTATTTACCATCGAAAGCTATAGCAATACCAATTGGTATTATGTATTATAATATCATTATATAATAATTACGTTTGTTAGTTACAATTAATAGTTACAACTGTTATTCGTTAGTTTGTTGTTATTTGTTGTTCTTGTTAATAAATGTTATCGAAAGATCATTTCGATTATATTCATTTGCTCGCTTAAAACTTTGACGATATTAATTCAATCTCAAACGCGATTTCGATATATTGATAATAACTCGATAGTTACCTATATCGAAACAATTTAAAGCGTGAGCTCGCGAGAAACGAAGATATATTTGTGCATAAACGATCCAGGATCTAAGAGTTTAAAGTATGAAGTTTCTAACGGGTGATTATCAATATATTGAAATTAGTAATCTTCGTTGATCCTTTAGTAAAATACATTAATAGTGATGTTTACTCTTTGAGACCTTAAATATAGTCTCCGACCATTTTAGTCGTAATCATTCTGTTATCATCATGATGCCTTTACAAAAATAACAAAGAAGACTAAATTATCGTAAATGAGAATAATTTTCTCATAATAGCAAAAAAGTTATGGAAGTTTAAATATTATATTGAAATTCTTAATCGTCGGCCATTTACAAGATTGTCAAAAAATAGTTATTACATGTCATTATATAGAAAAATAATATGTTAGTATAGAAAGTAAATGTAAATGATAAATATTTATGACCGCTAACAATTAAAAACGCTAAATGCTCTTCTGGAATGTTATCAATTTCCGGCAATAAGAATCTATATAAAAGAACGAAGGAGTCAAAATAAACGTCATATCGAAAGAATAACACAACTTGCAGAAAAAAAAACGGAAAAGAAAAAAAGAAAAAAGAACAAAACGTGAAGTAGATTCTAAACAAGATGAAGGTGTTGCACTACATAATTTTTTCAATGGATTTATACGTCACGTTCTCTCAGGGATATCGAATTCTCGGAGTTTTTCCATTTCAAAGCAAGAGTCATTTTAACATGTTTGAAACATTGATGAAAGGTCTCTCTAGGAAGGGCCATCAGGTTGACGCGATCAGTTCGTTCCCACTGAAAAAACCGTTTCTTAATTATACCGATTTAATTGTGATACCATCGCAAATGAATCTTGTCAATAATCTTTCGTACAATACCATAAGGGAGGCTTGGATGGTAGATATGGTATCGATTTTAGGTGGTAATAATATTTGTGAGCACTTGGCACATCCAAAAATCCAGGAACTGATACATAATCCACCGGATGATCCACCGTACGACGTCGTTCTGATAGAGGTATTTCTTTAACCCTCTTGTTTTTCATTTTCTTTTTTATTTTTTTTTTTTTGCATATCTCCACGAAATATTCTGAATGACGCATACGTTTCAAGAAACGTTGCAATTCAAAAAAGATAATGAAAAGGAAATTAGCTGGCGAAAAGTAAAGAAAAAAAAAAAGAAAGAAAAAAAAATCGTGCAAACAGTTAAAGATTATATATTACAGTGACCTCGTTTTATCTTTGACAATGACTCGCTTTGCGAATTTCTGAATTTTACGCTCCCTAACTATTAAGTAGCATTTAGAAAAAATATCATAGGAGATAAATTAACGTGACGACAATTAATATCCTTTTTCAAAATCATCGCGAATAGTAATTTTAAGAGAATCGCATTTGTACGATAATTTTTTTCGTGTGATCGTAATTACGTAAATTAAAATGTATAAAGAAGGTGAAATACTGATAATTCGAAAAATGTAATCCGACAAAAGGATCATCATAAAACAATAATAATAAGAAAAATTTCTTAGTAACTAGATTATTTCTTCCATTTGCCGTAGATTTTTGGTGCCAACTGTTTTGCAGTACTCGGACATGTCCTCAATGTACCAGTTATCGGAGTCAGTTCCTCTGATCTCTATCCATGGCACCATCATTTAATTGGAAATCCTGAAAATTTGGCCATCTTTCCTAACAATTTATTAAAGTACAGTAATCGAATGAACTTTTGGCAACGAACGTATAACGTTCTAACAACTGTCTACAACAAGATATACTTCAATCATTTGACCGAATATCAAGACGAACAAATAAGAAAGTACGTCGGTCCGAATTTACCGGGTGTTCGAGAATTAGAAAGGAATATTTCTTTGATTCTGTTGAACACATATTTCTCTCTGAATGGAATCAGACCGATGACACAGGCTCTTATCGAAGTCGGTGGATTACATATTCAAGATGACGGCACGAAAATATCATCAGTAAGTCAATAAACGTATCTTCCACGAAATAAAAATATCAATTTGTAAGGAACGTGTACGAATGTTCCTCAGTGGGTAGGTTTTAATCATTGAAAAAGGATTTCTTCATTGAGTTAACATTCCTTTTCTAATTCCATAATACAGGAGCTACAAAAATGGCTCGATGAAAGCAAAGATGGTTTTATCTATTTCTCGTTCGGTTCGATGATCAAGATAGAATCGATTCCGAGACACGTTCTCGATATATTCTATAAATCTTTCGGAAAGATATCGCCAGTAAATGTTTTAATGAAGATTTCAAATTCTGAAGAGTTACCACCTGGTTTGTCAAAGAACGTTCGCATTTCGTCATGGCTACCGCAATTGAAAATTTTAAGTGAGTTTCATTACAATTCTATCGCCTGCAATATTTTTTAACAACTATAACAATTCTATAGGTAATTAGATTACATTCAAAAATGTTCATGTTTATATCGTATCTCACAATTCACGCAGGATCATTATATCAAATATATTTTTAGAACATCGGAACTTGAAGGCGTTTATTACTCACGGTGGTCTTATGGGGACACAGGAGGCCATTTCTTGCGGCGTTCCAATGATCGGAATACCTCTCTTCGCTGACCAATTTATAAATATCGATAAGTACGTAAGAAAGAATATCGCGGTGAAACTAGATTACGAAAATTTGTCGGAAGATAATATGGACGCTGCATTGAACGCGATCTTGTATAATTCTACGTACAGGTACGAACCAGAGATGAACACGTTCATTACTTTTTAACGTTTTGAAGCAAAAATCCAAAAGAAGTACAGAATGTATATATATGAATATATGTGTATTTTCATATTTTAAAAATATATTTTCCTGTCGCGTTCGAATAGTATTTTAAAAGAAAGAACACGATACACTAATGACTCAAATCGTATATACCTAACATATCATTATATATCCTGATAGCAATGACAATATATTTTTCAGAGAGGCGGCACGTAAGCTGTCACAACAATTTTTGGATAGGCCGTTGAAGCCAATCGACACAGCTAATTTTTGGATCGAATATATCGTGAAATATGGAAAGGACGCACTTCGTTCACCGGCCATGGACTTGAATTGGTGGCAAGTCGAACTTTTAGATGTATATGCATTTCTACTGTTAACTTCGATCGTTATCGTTTACATAATAATTCATTTAACTCTAATATTTCTGAACATGATATCATCAAAGGTAAACATCAAGGTTTCACGAGTGAAAAAGATGTTGTAACAAATCTAGTTTCAGATAACGATAATCCTATCATTTCTTAAAGAAAAATGCTTTATTTAAAATTTTCTTCATAACTTTTCTTCGATAATTATAAATAGGTGATAATTTTAGCAAGATATTTGAAATATAATCCTATATTAAAGTATAAATAAATCACAGATCGATAAGCTATATTCTTCAGAAAATAAATAGTTTTATTTGTAATAATTCGCGGAGATATTCCAACATTTATTATTATGAATATTAATACTTCCGTAAAACTCGATAAAGTAATCATTAAAAGGAACAAAAACACAAAACTCTTTTACAAAAGTTTCTTAACAAAATTTGTGCTTTTAATTGCAGCGAATTTATTCAATGATTTTAATAATTAGGTCGATTTAGATATAAATACTCGAAATTTCAATATTTCTGCGAGTCTTCTACGATTATTATCGATAAAACCAAACGAAAATACTACGAAAAACTCAAGCAGTAAGCTATATTTTTGTACAAAATAAAAGTCTCTATTGAAACGATCGATCAATTATTAAGAAAATCGACAATTCAATCACAAAACTAACTCGCGGCAAGTTAGGTCAATCAGTCAACATGATAGATAGAGCATACTATCGTTTACTATATAATATAGTAATTATTTTCCATCAAAAAGTAGTAGTACCAACTGCTACTCTGTGTTATAATATTATTATATAACAATTACGTTTGTTACGTTTTGTTTTTCTTCTTAATAAAAGTTATCGAAAAGTCACATCGTTTATATTCACTTATTCACTTAAACCTTTTACGGTATTAATTCAATCTTCCGATATATTAATAATAACTCGATAATTACCTACGTCCAATTAATTTAAAGCGCGAGTCTTCGAGAAAAGGAAGGTACATTTATTTATAACCGATCCATGATTCGGGAATTTAAATTATAAAGTCTTTAACAAGTGTTTTTCAAGACGTTAAAATTTGCGATTTTCGTTGATCATTAACGAAACAGATTAATAGTAACATTTCGAAAACACACGTTTTCGTTTATTCTCTGACGCCTTAAATATATTCACCGATCTCTTGAGTCGTTTCCATTCTGTTATCACGATGCATTTTCTTTAAACAAATAAACAAAAAGAATATGAATATTCTCCTGATAACCATAAAATATTAACCGAGGAAGTTACGTCAAAATTCTCACCCGTATAATAATAGTTGTTGATAATATATCCCAATATATTATTTTAGGTACGAAAAATGAATGTAAATGATAAGAACTTAATGAGAAACGTTGAATATTATCAATTGTTGCCGATACAAACCTATATAAAGAATCGGAGAAGTTAAAACAAATGTTAGATCGAAAGAAGGTAATAACGGAACTTGCAGAAAGTAAATGTAAAAAAAAAAAAGAAACAAATAAATAAAAGTGAAAAAAGGGAAATATCTCCGAAGAAAAATGAAGGTGTTGCGGTACATAATTTTTTGGATGGATTTGTGTTTCACGTTCTCTCAGGGATATCGAATTCTCGGAATTTTTCCATATCAATCGAAGAGCCATTTTAACATGTTCGAAACTTTGACGAAAGGTCTAGCTAAGAAGGGCCATCAAGTTGACGTGATTAGTCCGTTCCCACAGAAAAGACCGTTCGTCAATTATACCGATTTAATTGTGATACCACCACAATTAAATATCGTTAATAACATTTCTTACAATATCGCAAAAAATATCTGGACAGTACAAATAGTGTCAGTCATAGCTGGTAATGATATTTGTGAACACTTGGCACATCCAGATATTCAAAAACTAATCCACAATCCTCCGAAGGATCCACCCTACGACGTCGTTTTGATACAGGTATTTCTTTAATTTCTTTGTTTTTAATCTTCTTTTTTATCCGTTTTATACAATAAGATCGACAACTTGATTTCTTTTACACATCGAACGTGCAATCAAATATGCGCAAAGCGTTTTCAATGACGTACGTATTTCAATATAGCTCAAACAAGATAATGAGATGGAAACTAATTCGCGAAAAATAAAGAAAAATATATAAAAAAGAAGGAAAAATTATACAAACAGTTAACGATTATCTATTAGGCTGACCTTGTTCAATCCTTGATCATGACTTGTTTCATAAATTTTCAAATTTTATACTTTCGACTACGAGGTAGCATTCAGAAAAGAAAAATCATGCCTGATAAATTAACGCGACGTTAATTAATACGATCTATCAAAATCATCGCGAATAATAATTTTAAGATAATCGCATTCGTATAATAATTTTTCCGTGTAATCCGTGTTTCCGGAAAATATATAAAAAAGGTGAATAATGATAATTCGAAAAGTCTAATCGACCCAACGAAAGCGTCTCCCTAAAATAACAAATAACAATAAAAAAACGAAGGATTTCATAATAACTATATTGTTCACTCCACTTGTCATAGGTTTTTGCTGCCCATTGTTTTGCAATATTTGGACATCTTTTCAACGTACCAGTGATCGGCATCAGTCCTCCAAATCTTTATCCGTGGTACAATTCTTTCGTTGGTAATCCCAAAAATTTGGCTATCCTTCCCAATAATTTATTGCCTTTTGTGAATCCAATGAATTTTTGGCAACGAATATATAACACCCTAAGCACTGCCATCAATCAGATATACTTCAATCATTTGACCGAATATCAAGATGAACAAATAAGAAAGTACGTCGGTCCGAATCTACCGAGTGTGCGACAATTAGAAGCCAATATTTCCATGATTCTGGTGAATTCATATTTTAGTTTGGACGGAATCAGACCGTTAACACAGGCAATCATCGAAGTCGGTGGATTACATGTTCAAGACGACAACTCGAAATTACCACCAGTAAGTCAACGTACGAACCTACTACTAAGGAAAACAAATCCAATTGTAAAAACACATGTAAAAATGTGCCTCAACGAAAAAGAGTTTTTTCCTTGAATTATATTTTCTAATTGCATAACGCAGGAACTAAAGAAATGGATGAACGAGAGCAACGACGGTTTTGTCTATTTCTCATTCGGTTCGATGGTCAAAATCGAATCGTTTCCGAGACACATTCTCGATATATTCTATAAATCTTTCGGAAAGATATCGCCGGTAAATGTTCTAATAAAGATTGCAAATCCTAAGGAGTTACCACCTGGTTTGCCAAAGAACATTCGTATTTCGTCATGGCTACCGCAATTGAAAGTTTTAAGTGAGTTTTATTACACAAAATAAAACATTCAAACGATTTATTATAATTCTATCGTTTGCAATATCCTTTAACAACTATAACAATCTTATAAGTAATTAGATTACATTCAAGAATGTTCATGTTTATATCGTATCTCACAATTCACGAAGGATCATTATATCGAAT
Source organism: Vespula vulgaris (assembly GCF_905475345.1). NCBI lineage: Eukaryota > Metazoa > Arthropoda > Insecta > Hymenoptera > Vespidae > Vespula > Vespula vulgaris. The sequence goes on from NC_066606.1 coordinate 1,443,385, forward strand.
ATATTTTTAGAACATCGGAACGTGAAGGCGTTTATTACTCACGGAGGTCTTCTGGGGACACAGGAGGCCATTTCTTACGGCGTTCCAATGATCGGAATACCTCTTTTCTCCGATCAATTTACGAATATCGCTAATTACGTGAAGAAGAATATCGCGGTAAAACTAGATTACGAAAATTTGTCGGAAGATAATATGGACGCTGCATTGAACGCGATCTTGTATAATTCTACGTACAGGTACGAATCAGAGATGAACACGTTTATTACTTTTTAACGTTTCGAAGCAAAAATCCAAAAGATGTACAGAATGTATATATATGAATATATGTGTATTTTCATGTTTTAAAAATATATTTTCCTGTCGCGTTCGAATAGTATTTTGAAAGAAAGAACACGATACACTAATGACTCAAATCGTATATACCTAACATATCATTATATATTCTGATAGCAGTGACAATATATTTTTCAGAGAGGCGGCACGTAAGCTGGCACAACAATTTTTGGATAGGCCGTTGAAGCCAATCGACACGGCTAATTTTTGGATCGAATATATCGTGAAATATGGAAAGGACGCACTTCGTTCACCGGCCATGGACTTGAATTGGTGGCAAGTCGAACTTTTAGATGTATATGCATTTCTACTGTTCACTTCGATCGTTATCGTTTACATAACAATTCATTTAACTCTAATGTTTCTGAACATGATATCATCAAAGGTAAACATCAAGGTTTCACGCGTGAAAAAGATGTTGTAACAAATCTAGTTTCATATAATGATGATCCTATCATCTCTTAAAAAAAAAAAGCTTTATTTGAAATTTTTCTTCGTATGAGAGATGACAATTATCAATGTACAATAATTTTGTCGAGAGATTTCAAATTCAACTCGAATCGATATCGAAGCATGAATAAATTATAAATCGATTAGCCATTTTCTTTGTAATATGAATAAGATTTTATCTACGGTGACTTGCGGAAATGTTCGAACATCTTAAATTTATCTACTTAGATATCATACTTTTATGGTATCACTACTTAGGTATCATACCAAATTTATCTATACTTAGGTATCACAATATTTTATCGATATAGATACGAACATTGTTACCTCTGACGATATGACAGTCACTAAGATAAACAGAAATGCTTCTTTACAAAATAGTCAGCGCCTGAATATTTTTGCTAATCATTGCGATAATTCTCATCGTTAATAATGAAACGAAGCGAACTTCTAATAATTTAGATATTAATTTCTGTTCGTCTGACAAAATAAATTTCGTTTCGAAATCATCGTTTACTCGATAAGAAAATAAATCATTAGAAATAAAACAGATATACGATAAATTTGTATAGAAGTTATCGAATACGCAGAAATAAGATGATTCCATAAGACGTGATAGTTATTAAATAAAAACGTTTGAAGTCATAGAGATAATATCCTTATCTTCTTAACGTCTTCTAACGTCTAGAAAATTTGATGAATCATGAAAAAATATTCGGTACGATATCGTTTGTGGATATTTGTTAGAAATTGCTTATCAGTCGTTATCAAATGATATTATATCGATTTTTAAAAAAGATCCATTTATTTCTAACAAAGGATCAATTATTCCCGACGAAAGATCGACTATTTCTAACGAAAGTTGCTGATATGACACATAAAAATGTTAATTATCTATTTTTTAAGTTCGCTTCTAGTTATCAAGTCCAAATTACAAATTAACGTTAACACGTAACGAAACGAATATTCATGATTAGGAGAAAAGAAATTTCATTTGCAGATTGCGTGTTGTTGTATAAACTAAGAATAAAATCAGAGAAAAAGATCGTGTACGTTCCTTTCACTGTGGAAATACGATGATATATAGTCATTCGATGAAGAGGTCCCGTAAAAATTCGGTTCGGAAATACTGTTCTTTGTTTCATGCACATGCATGTGTGTATACACACACATACATATACATAATACAGAAAGTGTTGCATTTAAAACTTGAACGATGAGATATCTCACGAAGGGTAGCAGCTATAAAAAAAAAAAAAATAAGAAAAAAAAATATATATGTGTGTGTGATGTTTGTAGAAAAATTCTTTCTTACGAAAGATAGGACATAATACTATATATATTCTTTATAAAGTTTAGGATATTAAATTGACGTTGAAATGATGGATATCGATCGTTAAAATGGATCTAATTAATTTATTTAAATCGGCTTAACTTTTGAAAGATACTTTGCAAGCGAGTGAACGTTCTGTCGGTAAAGTAGATCTTTTGAAATGAATCTCGATGGAGGAAAGTGAAAAGGAAAATAAAAAGAGAAGAAAAGAGAAAGAGAGAGAGAGAGAAAGAGGAATAGAAAAAAAATAAATAAATGATGTTGTATCAATCTAGCGATTACAGCAAAAGAAATGTTTGTATCTTCGAACAAGTATAAAGTCCAAGATCGCAACACGCTGTAAGTTAGTCCTGCCTCTAGCGGGACATTTTATTGTTAGTCCAAATATTCAGATCTACCAAACGCATCAACGTTCTTTGTAAGAGATCAAACACGTCAGTCCATTTCCGTCCTCACAACGTGTAACAACAATCTCGTTCAATCTCCGTGTCGATAGTGACGACGACTGAATGCGTAAAAAAGAGTGAGTAAAATCATTCATTGGAGTTTCATTTACGTACGTTTTTTTCTTTTTTGTTTCCTTTTTTTTTTTGCTTTTTTTCCGTGTAACGTAATAAAATTTCAATCGTGCGGATTTCTATCGAAATCTTCAAAAAGGTTCGTACTACGTAATATTATCGTCTGGCGTTTCACAAATAATGAATTCCTCGTGAATGAAACATTATTAAAAATTAAACTAAATTGTAGTATAGAAATAAGTAAACAAATAAATATATATGTATGTATGCTGTATGTATGTATATATATATATATATATATATATATATATATATATATATGTATGTATGTATGTGTATGTATATATAGACACATATACATGTGTATGTATAAAGAAAGAAAGGAAAAATAAAATGAATATTTTAGAAATAGAAATTTTTTTGTACGTAATAATAAAGAAAATAATCGCTCCAAGATAATATCAGAATACTGATAAGAAAAACGATGGACAAATATCATATTATCGCACGTCCACTCTTATTATTAATGATAAACTGAGATAAGTACAATTCACATTGTATTATAATAATAAATCTTTTATCGAAGATAATTATTCACATATATGCTCTCTCCTATCAAGTTACCTTCGAAATGAAATTCGATTCGAAAAAATCGCGATGCTTCCGATTATTTATCCTTTATTAATCGATTAATCGAGCGATTATTTTTGCAGATAATTAACAAGTCCAAAGATGCGGCTCGTCCTATCATTTTTTCTGGCTTTTATAGCCTGCCAATGTTCCACCGATGGATATAGAATTTTGGGTGTGTTTCCAATTAATGGAAGAAGTCATTGGATCATGATGGAGGCACTGATGAAAGGACTCGCTGAACGCGGTCACCAAGTTGACGTAGTCACGCATTTTAAAACAAAGTCTACCAATCCCAATTATAGAGAGATTATTCTAGAGAACATTTTGGGATCAGCTGTGAACAACCTAACCGCGAAAGAAATCTTATATTTCGGCAGTATGAATATAGAACGTTTAACATATATGGCAGGTCTAAAATTATGCGAGCTGATGGAGCAACCGCGATTACAAGAAATTATAAAAAACCCGCCAAAAAATCCACCTTACGATCTCGTTATTACAGAGGTAATACGTTTGATTCATTATTATTCTTTCCATAACGTAAATCGTTATTTCGATTCGTTCTCGATCTAACTCGGTATGCGACTTTAAATCTTACGAGAGCAAATTTTCTCGACGCAGTTATCTATCCAATAAACCTTAAGTGCTATTAACGATGACTTAGCGAATAATCGCGTTAATATGGCCTTGAACTTATTAACGTAACCGACGCGTTTGAATTACGAAGAAGGAAATATTCTCGGGAAAATTACTAAGCACGTTTCAAACGTGACGACAGAATTACATAATGGATAGTATAAACATCAATCGTGCTAAACGTGAACACTGAATATAGAACGATACAACGATTTGTACAGTAGTGATATTTTCGATATCTCCAATGTCGATATTGGAAAATGTTGTTAACTCAAACTGATACTTTTGCAGCTGTTTGCCGGTCATTGTTATCTGGCGTTTGGTCGTCATCTGAAAGTACCGATGATTGGAATGATGAGTTCACCGTTTCACGATTGGGCTGCTCATCAAATAGGTGTACCGGACGAAACGTCTTACGTACCAAATATTTTCTCGGGTTACTCGCAACAGATGACATTCTGGGAGAGATTAATAAACACGATAACAATTCGTTATTTGCAAATGCAAATGGATTATTACACCAATTTACAAACAGAAATAGTGAAAAGATCTTTCGGTATAGACGCGACTATAAACGACCTCTTCAAAAATCTCTCATTGGTACTCGTCAATTCTCATCATAGTATGCACGGTATCAGACCATTTCCGCAATCGGTAGTCGAAGTCGGTGGATTGCATCTTACCAACGACATTGATCCACTCGCACCGGTGAGTTTAAAATATTTTTTCGTTAAATATTCGATCGATTATTATTGAAAATTGTTATTAACGAACTCGTTAATCGTTAAAAGGAAGTGCAAAAGTGGCTAGACGAAAGCAAACACGGATGCATTTATTTCACGTTCGGTTCTATGGTCAGAATCGAAACGTTTTCGAAAGAATTGATGGAAGCATTTTACAAAGCATTTGAAAAAATAGCGCCCGTGCGTGTATTAATGAAGGTGGCAAAGAAGGAAGAATTGTTACCAGGCTTACCGAAAAATGTGATGACGCAAAGCTGGTTTTCTCAGATACCGATATTGAGTAAGTAAAAAAACAAAAAGAAAAGAATTGTTTTTCTCTATTTCCAATTTTAAATAAATAAACATATATATATATATTATTCAATAGATTGTATATGGTAATATAAGAATTACCGCGATATTGAAATATATACAAGCGTCATAAATAACTCTAAATATCGATACATATTTTTAACTTGCTATTTAACTAACTTTACAATAAACTTTTTACGTAATTTAATATATTCAAATAATTATCGATACGATTCAGTTCCAACAAATATACTCCTTTTTTTTCATTTTTTGTTTTTATATTTTTTTTCCTGTTTCATATAGAGCACAAGAACACACGTGTGTTCATAACCCACGGTGGTCTTATGGGAACAACGGAATCGATATTCTGTGGGGTTCCAATGATAGGTATACCACTTTTCGGCGATCAGAAAGTAAATATACAAAATTATGTAAAAAGGAAGGTAGCCATTTCCCTTGGTTCGATTCATGAGGTCACCGAAGAAAAATTGACAAATGCTTTGGAAACTATCTTAAAAGATCCATCTTACACGTAAGTATAATCGATTTGGCTCTATAAAAATGATTTCTCGCGTTTCCGAAGAGGAAGAAAAAAAAAGGAAAAAGAGCAAAGAAAACTTATATACGTCATCGATAAAATGACGAAATTGATAGGTAATACATAAAATAAGTTTTTACGAGTTACGGACAAACTTTTGGAAATAAAATTGTTTCCGAGACGACGTTTAATATAATACGTGTCGTAAAATCAAATGGACGATCGATTCAAACGTTTCTCGAAACATTTTTTACTATATTTCTTATTATAAAACGAATAAACAACAAATATTTACACCGATTTAACGACATAATATAAGCTTAACAAAAAGATGCTTGAAACGTAACAATTATCATGCCGTTCACGTCATTAAGCGAATTGTGCACGTCATTCAAATAATTATTTACATTTTCATTTATCTTTTCTTCGCATACGATAAAAACGATTCTTATTAAACGCATGATTCTTATTATCTCGACAATTAGAGATTCTATTATCAATCTCTGTTTTCTATCCCACGGACATCAATATTATTCATATTTCAATAATTACAAAATCGATCATATTAATATTTCCGCTTGTTTAAGATGAATTCTAATTGTATTTGTTTGTTTCAAGGACAAACGTGAAAAAACTTTCTCAGTTATTCGTCGATCGGCCACAAACAGCGATGGATACGGCTACGTATTGGGTAGAATATGTTATAAAACACGGTAATATCTTGCAATCGCCGGCCATTCATTTACCTTGGTGGCAAAAAAGTTTGCTTGACATCTATGGAGCGTTACTACTTGCTATCATTATAACGCTCTATTTAATCATACTTGTTCTACGTGGACTAAAATATATTTATCAGCGTAATTTCGGAGATTCCGATAATAAGAAGAAAACGTCGAAATCGAAGAAATACAATTGATGAAATATCACGAGTGATATTTAAATGTGTATGAACATTTTTCGTAATATAAATAAGGGGATAAGATAAATTGTGATCGATCGAAAAAACAAAAAGAGAAAGAGAAAGAGAAAGTTCGATTTGCTTGCAAAAGACTATCTTTACGTACGTGTGCGTGTGCGTGTGTGTGTGTTTATATATAATGCATACATGTATATATATATATATATAATATGTTAAACGAGATAATCGAAAAAAATTTCGAGATCAAACAATTCATGTACAATAGTCTTCGATAATATCAAATATGATATTTATCTTGTTTTTCTTTTTTTGTTGACACAATGACGCGATAGACGCACATAGTTTTTTCCAAGATCATATTATCATTATAAGAGGATAATGTACAGTCATATTTTTGTTTCATAAAAAAAAATAAAATAAAATAAAATAAGAAAGAAGACAAAGAGAAAAACTTTCGATTTATCGAATCAATCAATGAAGTAAATTATAATATTTCAATGTTACTTCTCGACAATGTGAAAAGCGTTATACATAGCTTTATGAGATTTGACCGCAGTATCGATTAATCAAACGAAACAACATTTAATTAATTTAATTGAAAATTCCTCGAACATTTAAATTCATTCAAACGTGATATATCATATTATATATCCCCAAATAGTTTTACGACGAGTCAAATAGGCAAACACGATGTTAGAAAAATATTATATCCGTTAAAATTATGATATTATGATAATCTATGTCAACTTTCATATCGGGTTTTCTTTTCTTTTTTACTTTTTTCCTCCTTTTTTTTCTTTTTCTTCTCTTTTTTTTTTTTACTGCATACATTTTTCTGTTTGAATAGTCTAATCAATTACTTAATGCATCTACTAATGCATATTTTTAATAACTTCTTGGAAAATATTTAACGATAAGATCTAAGTATCCATGATGCATATACTATCAAAGATATTATCAAACACACACACACACACACACACACACACATATACACAGAACTGAGTAATCATAGGAAAGGTTTTCAGTTATATAATGTGACATAGCCTTTCTAGAACTCTTTTTTTTTTAGAAAAGCGTAAAAGTATTCATTTAATACGAGCTATATCATCGAATTTCTTTTTTTTATTTTTTACATTTAATCTTACCTGGCGGAGAAGTGGTGTTTACGGATTGTTGCTCGTAACATTCTTGTTCTCGTTCAAAAAGAATTCGATTGATCTCTTGATCGACGAGAATAGTACCTGCTGTTGCGTTCATTGACATCTAAAGAAAAAAAACAATAGACAAATACAATATACAGATATGTACATATACATAAAATATATATTATATCTATGTATGTACATATGTATGTGCGAGTTGTATGTACGTACATATGTATGTACACTTATGTGCGTACGTTTGTTAATATTTTCAGAGTATTATATTTCCTTTAGAAAAAGAGAAAAAAGAAAATAGAAAAACAAAAGGAATTAAAAAATAGAAAAGACAAATAAATCTAAAACACACAATATATAATTTTTCTATTTATTACTTATTCAATTGCAAGCGTGTAAAGATTCGTTCCCATTTCCAAGGATTAGCGATGAAATGATGAAAAAAAAAAAAAAAAGAAAAAATTTGACTCAATATACTTTCGACTTGATTGTTTTGTCGAAGAAACGGTTTGAAACATTGTTCCATTAGCGATATGAAGCTTATCGGATTAGCGAATTCTGATTTTCTTTTTTTTTTTTTTAGAAAAAAAAGAAAGAAAAAAAACAAAGAATAAAAAAAAAGAAAAAAAAAGAAAAAGAAAAGAAATTGAAACGGAAAGAAGAAAAAGAATTTTATCCGAGGATTAGCAACAATTCTCTCAAATCCTTCCTCCCACTTTTGATTTCTCGCGTGAATGAACTGCTTTTACCAAATTCGAGACCACGTGAGTGCTGAGTAATCCTCACTCTTCTATTACATCGGGGTATTAGTCTGGTATTACGATAGATTTTCGGTATTACTCCAATTCTAGTCCTAGTTAATGAGTGAACAATTAGGAGAAATTTCACAAACGTACGCACACAAACAAACATAGACACATAAATAAGAAAAATAATATCAATAACCATAAAAATATTAGTTAGATCCCCGAAGATCGATACGCGCACGAATTACCATGAATATCAAGAAAAATATCAAGAAAATTAATATTACCGTCACGAGATCGATCCTCTATGGGAAAACCTAATCGTTCCGGTATTTTCCGTTGTCGATGGATAACTGAAAATCAAAAAGAAAAAATAAAGGGGGTTTAATAGGGACGTGACATTTTTATCAAAAAATTTTAATGAAAGAGAAAAAAAGAATGATGATAACGACGATGATGATAGTAACGATACTCGATATATGTGAATACAGCTTGAGTGCGAGACGTCTCTTATAAACTAATTAAAATGTATGCATCAGATAAAATCAGTAATATCTCTATTAAATGATGTCTATAATTGAAATTGATGATATTGAAGTTTCAATCGATTTACTATTAATTACCGTTTATTATATCGCATAATCGCTCGAGACAAGAAGCTACTAGAAGATCAAAGTTAACTCCGATCTTTATTCAATAAGTTCTATCTGTCTTTCGTTCTCTTTTGCATACTTAAGTACTTACACACGTTTGAGATAATACTTATTCCGTCGTCTCTCTTGAATAATCGAATTGATTTGGCTAAGTATGTTAATGAAGGCTCAACAATTCATTCAAATAGATAATATCTTTAAAGAAAATCAAATGTTGATTTTTCTTTCGGATTCAACTTTTGTCCTTGAAAAATTATCTAAAATATTCCCGATAACGCACGCTGATGCTTCTCTTCTTTTCTTTTCTTTTCTTTTCTTTTTTAAGTAAAAAAAAACATTCTAGCACATGTTTAAAAAAAAAATGCTTTTCTAATCGTCAAGGACGACGGGTAGTTCACTCTTCGACGATCTTCACTACCGTCGTCAAGAGTCTCGGCTTTAGTGGGTCTCTCGTTCATACCAAATCGATATATCGATCCTTATTATTCATAAAAAGGATATGTTCGTCGTAGTATAACAGGAGGGGAAAAAATGATAAAGGATAACTTGTTATGGGCTTTTCCTTTTTTTTTCTTCTTTTCTATCCCTTTCCTCCTTTTTCCTTTTTTTTTCTTTTCTTCCTTTCTTTTCTATTTTTTTTTCCTTTTTTTTTTGCAAAAGAACCGATTGCTCGATTTCAGGCAATTGTAGGAATTATGTAAAAGCTGAACCGCCTTCATCGACGATTCCATCATCGAGGTAAATATTCTACCTTGCTCCATTTTGATCCACCTGCGACACACATATGCGTCCCACTTTTCCTCGTTACGTTTTTTCCGAACGTAATCTATGATAGTACAGAAAAACAAATAACTATTCTCAACGGATAAGGTACGATCCATTCTACTAATTAATTAATAACGTTAAATACATTACATATGTATATCTATATAAATACGTATATATATATATATTAAACGTTAAATTTCTCATTTATCTTCTCTCGCTTTTTCTGTTTTATAAATCTCATATTGCATGTACAGAATGAGATTCTTTTATTTTTCGTTCAGGTAGCGTGCATATCCTTCGTAAAAATAAATAATTCTTATGTAACCTTAATTATTCAACAAATTTTTATGGCGAATCCTTGAACATCGTCTTAGGTCACGGTAAAAGTTAAAGTCATTCTACGTTTCCAGAACTTGTATCTTTCTTTATTAAGTATTAAAATTTACATTACATACACACACACACACACACATGTAAAACATCCAACCATTTCTTTTCTCTCTCCCTCCCTCTCTCTCTCTCTCTCTCTCTCTGTTCTTTTATACTAACATATACCAAAGCTCCGTTTCTTCTTGTCATAAAAATTAAAATAGAATCGTGACAAAGTAGAAACCGTACGGGATGCGATAACAGTGACGGAAATCGAACACACGTGAGTATAATAGATCACCGTTGTGTCAAGTACGTATCGTTGGTGGTGCACTCACCTTCCGACACCTGTCATCCATGTGTGCCACCGTGGCACTCATTGGTAACTGTGTACAGTGTTTTTCCTTCTTTTTTTCTTTTTCTGACATTTCTAAATGTCAAACAAGTTCGTAAAAAATTTTAAATAATTTAAATGACACATCTCTATGCGTCTGTCCGTGAAGGTGTACAAAAAAAAAAAAACTTTCAGAAAAAGTATTCGAAATTTAACTCATTAACGATTAACCAAATGATCTTTTGTTGAATTATGTAAAAAAATAAATTTCTGTTTTTGTTTTTTTTCTGATTTTCTTTTTCTTTTTTTTTTCCTTTTTTATTTCTCTTTTTCCATTTCCAATCGAAACTACATGGATACATGATATATCGAAAATCAATAATTGTTACAAAATATTGTCTTTGAAAGATTAAGTACACGATACTAAAAGCGTTTTTGATATATCATTGAAGTGAAGTTATGTACGTAGGTATAGATATATACGATATAGATAAATTTTTGTTGTGGAAAAAAACAATTCTTTTTTCTTACGATTAAATATAAAAACGTTCATCAAATATTATTATTATTATTATTATTATTATTATTATTATTATTATTATTATCATCATCATCATCATCATCATCATTATTGTTATTATCATTATTATTTACACCATGCAGAACAGTGGATACCTACGAATTCCTACGTAAATTCCGAGGTTCAGCAAAATTCGGTATTTGCTATGTGGATTGTGAATACACACACACACAATCATACAAACATTTCATACAAATATATATATATATATATATATATATATATATATAATCGATTTCCGAAGGAATTATGTGAGAAACGAGAAATGAAACGAAGCTGTCATCATGCGGTCATTCAAAGACGTATTTCGCAGCTCGCTTCGTAGATCTGTTCGGCTTTTTTATGAGGGTCATTCGTCAATCCGTCGATCTGCTCTTTATGGGAATGACAGGATGTCGGTTGATCGTGGTTTATGACAAACGATAAACAGAGAAGTGGCCAACGAGATACTCTCGAAATACATCAAACAACGACGGTACGTGCCGTTCCTTTTAATGGAAAATATTTATACAAATTTGAAAATACATAAACCGACAATTTTATCGATAAAAAAAGCAATAGATTCAATATTTCAAGTTGGTAGACAAATAAAAAAAAAAAAAGAAATCGAAACGTCGAAAATAAAAAACAATTCTATTGACTATGATCGATTTTAATAGTGATCTTGTTAAAGGCTATATCGCTACGTTTTCTTTTTATTTTCTTTTTTTTTTGTTTCTTTTTCTATTTTTCTTTCTTTTTTTTTTTAATTTTTCTTCTCTTTCAATTTCATGCATAGAAACCAATTCGTTCGTGCTCAAAAGGGAATGTTTACGAATAATAAATAAACGAGTACCGATGATAGCGCACGAATATTTTGATTTTAACAGAGTCACAATATCAAATTTAACTGAACGGCATCAGAGCGTGCAATATCGTTTTAACATAGAGCGAGAAAATTTCATCGTTGGTTAAATATAATTATTTCTTTTTTGTTCTTCTTTATTCTTATTACCTCTCTCTTTCTGTTTCTCTCTTTGTGTCTTTCTCCACTTTCAAGATTTCATATAATGAAAATGAGATTTTCACTTTTTTCTGATTAAATAAACTTCATATTGCGTTTCCTTTTCTTTTCTTTTCTTTTCTCTTCTTTTTCTTTATATATATATATATATATATATATATATATATATATATATATATATATATATATAAATATATATCCGCGTTGTTCATGTTATTCGTAGCATTCACCCATCCTACAAAAGTATAAAGAATCCTATTCTGAAACTTGCTCGAGCTTATATTAAAATGTCCATATATGTGTGCACACGTCTGATCGATAATCGTGTATCTTCGTACGTATCTTAGAATGATACGTGATGTTCCCAGATTTTATTCGAATGAGAAGAGAAAAAATGAAATAAAGAAAGAAAAAGAAAAAAAAAAAAAAAGACAACAGAATAAAATAAAAAAATAAAATAAAAAAAAAAGGAATCGCAATATTATACGAATAAACATTTGCAGAAAGTTTCGTCGATAAATCTTTCTTAATTACTTTTATCTTTCTTCTTCTTCCTACATTTTTCTCATTTTTATCTTGTTGTCTTATCCTTCTAGTTTCTTTTTTTATTCTTTTATCCATAGATGGACGCTCGATAAATCGAATCATTTTCGTATGTACGTTGTACGAACAGTATGTAGTCACATAGAATAATCGATCGAGTGGAATCACGATTGCGATTCGGATAGATTATCGGTGATACCGCAAACTGGACAAACTCTCGTTCGAAAGAGCTCTTGAAATTGTTACATGGCTGCACTAAAAACAATCGATTATTTCTCTCTCTCTCTCTCTCTCTCTCTCTCTCTCTCTCTCTCTCTCTATCTATCTATCTCTTATCCTTTATCTCTTTTCCTCTTTTATGCAAGACACGAATATCACAAATCCAATCCCAAAGTCCTCATGACGTCCATGGGGTATAACAAATCGACCCTATTACTACCCAAGCATCGTTTCGGTCCAACGGAAACAACCTTTATATACATCGACATTTTCATGAAAAATGTTTCTTTTTTCCTATATAATATATATATATAAATATAAAAGAGCATTTCCGCAGTATTATATCCTTGGAGATCCATAAGAGTAACAGTATATAAAAATTAATTCTTTCCCTTTGGATCATCTGAAAATTCATTATTCACGTTCTCAAAGGAACAACGAATATAAAAAGGATTTAAAGCACAGACAAGCGACAACGAGGTAAAGGATGATCCTAAGAAAAGAATGCCAACTTGCTAACGCAGTATCGTTATTAATTAAATTACGGCATCACTCCGTTGAAACGCCGACAAGGTATCTCAGCGTGCAAATCTTTTCTTTCTTTTTTTTACGGCGATGTTCTTTATTATGACGTCACTAGAAGAAGCAAAGCTTAAGTTTTAAAAAAGGAAAGAAGAGAAGGAGAAAAAAATAAGAGAAAAAGAAAGGAAAGCAACAAAAATTATCCAATAATTATTATCCGCGGAAGTGATGATATTAGAAATGAAAGATATTTCATGGGATTTTTAAGATGTTCTTCTCAACTGAGAAGGAAGAAAAAAGTGAGAAAGTGAGAAAGAGAAAGAGAGAGAGAGAGAGAGAGAGAGAGAGAGAGAGAGGAAAAAGGTGGAAAAGAAAGAAAAGAAAAGACGATTGTCGTTCTCTTTCGAGGCGACACCAGGTGTTCGATACAACAAGACAGTTAACAAGTCTGTTGTTTCTAAAAGTTAAGCAATTTAATAAAAGAGAAAAAGTGCAAGTTTTCTTCGTATTCAGCGTTATCCGCATCGCTTAACTCTATCTTCTTCGAAGTGTTAGAAGAAATTTCAAAGTGCCGTTGAAAGGTCATCCGCAAACTAGTATCCGCAAAGTTAAAGGTTACGAAAATAACGACGAGTAAATTGGTTGAACTAGATCGATAAAAGGAAAACATGGAAATAGTTAGGAGAATAACGATAGATCGAATAACGATTTTTACTCGGTTAAGGGAAAATAAATATTGACATTATTTTGCGAGATCCTTAAGATCTTTCGTGATCCAACGAATCAACGATGAAATTTCTACGAGACAACCAGCTTGACAAGAAACAAGATACGTAGAAATATCGAGATACGTAGATATTATCTATTACGACAACTAGAGTTGACTATTGAAATTAAATACGAAACCAAGGAATCCCTTTCCTTTGTTCCGTTTGATAAGATCGTTTTACGATTATTAATCCTTTCTCAATTTTTATCTCAATTTTCTACGCGCGAACACAACTCTTATTTCATTTATTATTACTCGATAGAAATTTTGTTTTATATAAGTGAATCGTTTCATATTATGTTCATAAAAAATACATGAAGAAATAAAAAAAGAATATAATAGAATGAAATAAAAAATTCTTATAGCTTATATCCTACCATGTAAAGGAAAGTTTATATTTGTAGAAAGTAAATAATTCGTCGAGCAAGAAACGAAATAAATATATGCGTACATATATACATGATATACATGTATATGTACGTAAATAAATACATTATAATTATGTCTTATTATCGTTTGCCTTACAGGTCATATTAATAGTATCTACTTGCGATTTTGTCTCAACACTTGTCACGTAGAGACTAGTCCAGCTCCAATATTTTGATAATTAAATTCTCTTTACCTAAATGGAATCTAATTAAACGGAATTAGATTCTCGAGAATGAGGAAGAAAACTAACGTTGAACTGAACTCATTCTCTTCTTTTCTCTCTCTCTCTCTCTCTTTCTCTCTCTCTCTCTGTCTCTAATTATTATCGTATAAACCGTACGGAACAAGATAATGTTAAACTTGTGAAAACCATTCTATTTAATTTTACTGACTATGAAAATAATGTGGCAAATAGGATATATAAATAGATACGTTGATTAGCTTGAATTTAAAGAGTAACTTAAAGTCCTTCCTACGAGAGAAAATCTTATCAATGAAAGATCTTTCTTTCACACTAATCTATTAATCGATATATCGAGTTTATAAACGTAAGATTAACGAATCTTCTTTACTTTACCTTGCAGATATGTTGAAAAAAATTTATCGACAACCATTTCTTAAGAAATAGAAAATTTTTGTCGAATGCAGCGAACGAGGTCGAACTTGAAAAACCGTATTATTATTCCTTAATGACTTTTATGAAAGAAAAGGAAAAAAAGAAAGAAAGAAAAAGAAGAAAATACAATTAAATTAAACATCTCGAATTTGTGAAACCAAGATTTTGACAGAAAAAAAATTGTATAGCAACGAAAAAATTAAGAAAGAAAAAGAAAGGAGTAGTAACAAAAAAAAAATAGTTCATCATCGCTGTAACTATAGTCTTTTACGAACACGATCGATAACAGTTTCGTGTCATGAGCAAAGCCGCGAATGATTGTTCGTTCATTCTCGCACCCTCGATTGTCACAGTCAATGACAAAGAACCTGACCAAATTGGCTCGACCATCGGTTTCCGTTATTAATCGATCTATCGACGTACTTAAATGACGTCTTTTACCGATAGGAAGAGACACCCTTTTTTCCATTATTTTTCTTTTACTTTCCGTTTCCAATATATGTACACACACACACACACACACACACACACACACATAAAGAAAAAGAAAATAATTCTTAAACTTTCAACCAATAATAATTAAACTCGATTAGATTTAGCATAACAATGACGACGACGTTTTGAGTGGACGAGGTAGCATTAAACAAGGCGCTTATTTTAAATCCTTCAGTATAATCGGATAACTATAATCGGTATAACGTGCCCCGGCATTGTTTCATAATGATTAGAACACCAAAATAGAAATTTTGAGTAAGCACTAAAACCAATTGTAAGTTGTCCAAATCTAATTTAGAAAGGATGCTCTTTGTTTTTGCCCGCGTATTATATCTAACTGGATACATTCAAATATTTATAAAAAAACAACTTTAATAATAATAATAATAATAATAATAATAATAATAATAAATAAAAAAAGAACAAACGCTATTTAACTTTGCAAATAAAAAAAATAATAATAATAAACTTCAAACCATGATATCTGTTTTACATCAAACCTCAAAATTCAAAACGCGTCAGAAATGATACAGATAGTTTGAATTAACCTCGGAGAATCAAGTTGGGAATTCGTTTGGGGAGAATCGCAGATTACAAATTTTTCTGAATGTAGAGAGAAGAAAAAAAAAGAAAGAAAGAAAGAGAGAAAAAACAGGGATATACGTGTAATAACGTGGACGATTCTTACCCTTAAGCGTTGTCAATTTACATTTATTAACGTTATTATAAAAAACCACGGAAAAGGTGACTACGGTGTCTCGTTATTTTCGAGGTAGTATAAACTCGATGAATGGAAGGAGAATCAAGGTTCGCCGGAGGGATTCTAAAGTTCTCTATCATTTTTCTGCCGTATCATCCTCCTCCATTCAGTCGATAGTGCTTGTCCTCTTGCACTCTCAATTTCTTTTCTCCCTTTTTTTTCACTCTCACCGATCAATAAAGTGGCAGGCGGCATCATTATGCATCGCCAAACGTTCGTACGATATTTCGAGAAATTATTAGAAAATTAAAATGCCTTTTTCTTTTCGTTGATAAAAAATAATACAATATCTATTTTATCGACAGTTTAATTAATTAATAACATGTGAATAATGACAAACAAAATTGGACATTGTAATAAATTAATAATAGGAAATTATTAAAAAAAAAATGAGAGATGCAATATTAAAATTTATTACAGTGTTCTATTTTATTCGTCATTATTCATAATGTCCTGATATTAATCGCTTGGTCCGTAATATATATGTATATATATATATGTGTGTGTGTATGTATTATATATACGGTGTGCATATAATAAATCACTTTTTGTTATCTTTACAATTTAAAAAAAAATGAAAAAAAAGGAAAGAAATGTAACTTCCATAAGTCGCAATAACGACCATAGTACGCAGAAAGAAAATATTATAATATAATTTTTCTTCATATCTATTTACTTTTATTCGCTTATTTATTTATTTATTTATTTTTATTCTTTCCTTTTCGTTCATTTGAGAAAAATAATAAAAAGTATAAAAGATGAGCAATACTTGTCGTTGTTGATTGCATAACGATCACCGTCGCAAAAAGAAATCTTACGTAAGAAAATGTGCATCGTCCTATCGAACGAGAAAACAAATAAAAAAAAAAGGATTACAAAAAAATTGTAGTAGAACGAAAGAAAAAAATCAAAAAAAAAAAAAGAAAAAAGTAGTGACGGCTTATTCCGATCATTTTTATTTTTACACGCGAATCGATAAGTTTATTCAAAAGAAATTCAAAAAATATTTGATTGCATGAAACCATGAAACGGTACGTATAATTATATTTTTTTGTTTCATCAGTATATCATCATCATCATCATTATAATAAGTAATACATCTTTCGACTTTAATCGAGCCAAACTATACAAAAAATTATCAACACTCAATAACTTCAAATTCAATAAATTTAATTCGATGAAATTATTATCTATAAAATAATTATAAATAAATATAATTGAACTACGTTTAGGTAAGTTTAATCATATGATTTTATAACGTAAAGGATTACTTCATGAATTGATAATGTTTCAGAAAACGAAGATCACAATATTATATATAAGAATCGTCCTACGTTTAAAAGAAATTTTTTGTCACTTTAAAAATTTCTAAGTTTCTAGATTACTTGACCCAATTAATATTTATAATTATCTTAGTCATTGCTATGACTAAATGTTCTAGCTAGAACATTTCCTTCCTGCCTCCGGTGATAAAATTACTGTTGGATATCCGCACGCATACTATCCATGTGCGTGAGTAAACTTATATTATGTAAATACCTATCTATATATACACATATACAAACTTGAACACGTTATGTACCGTGTCTATTGGGCATATTGCATGCATCGATGTATCTACGTTATTAATAGATCAACGAACTGCTTTGAACTATGTATGAACGTATTGACGTCAGATTATATCCCATATCTATAATTTATCATGCAACCAAATTCTCTTATCTTCTTTCTTTTTTCTATTATTATTATTATTATTATTATTTTATTTTTATTTTCGAATGATCTCTGTGTCTTTCTCTTTCTTTCTCTCTCATAAATGACATCTCTCGCAAAATCTTGGATTAGATAGATGATATTCAATAAAAAAGAAAATATCTGGAAGACACATTTAATATGCACGCATCTCTCTCTCTCTCTCTCTCTCTCTCTCTCTCGGAATGATTTCTATCTCGACGTTTTAAAGTGTTCAAGCTGTTTTTTGGAACAATACTGAGGTTTCCGAAACCACGGGATGAATAATTTATAGAGTCATTTGTTAACCTCGGATTCTTCTCGCCTCTACTTCGTTGTAGAATAGAAAGGGATGTCAAGGAAATGATAGAACGAATGTATATATATAGATATACTACGATAGAGAAATCGATAACGTAAAATATATATTCTATCTTCATCTCCGTTATCGCTTTATATTTTATAATATTTTGTAAATATTATATGTTATATATTTATATAATATTGATAATAGTTATCTTATAAAAAATAAATTATATGCGTATATATATATATATAATTATAATTTATATAATTATATGAAGTTAAATTATTTATAGAACTATAAGGAAAAGCAAATAATATATATATATATATATATATATATATATATATATATATATATATATATTCAAAAATCTTGCAGTTATCGTATCCCCAACATTTCTTCATTCTTCGAGCGTAAAATAAATGTAACAGAACTAGCAGCTTTTATAATTAGACGTTGTTACCGAAACTGATATAATTAGACACAGAATTTGCAAATTTAATTAAATAATGCATAAGGCGTAACGTACGGAACATGTTTAATTAAAAATAATCCAACGTTGACCAGTGAAATTTTCGAAAATTTTCGGATCCTTCGAGTCACATTAATCACGAAAATAATAACAGCTAACAAACCGCTGTAAAAATGATAATATCGGATCAGTGCTTTCTACAAACGAACGTGATAACTAACCAAGGAGATTGTACGAAGGAGAAAAAAGAAAAAAATATCATTGTATATATGTAATTATATATATATATATATATATATATATATATATATATATACGTCGACGAAATTAAGTTACAACTTTGATGTGATCTACGATCTATTTTTTAACCTCCCCTCTCCCCCACTCCTCCCTTCTCCCACAATTAATTATAACTGGAATACGAGATAATCCAAAAAAATAACCGGCAATAAATAATTTGATTAAATTAAAACGCGTATCCCAACAGCAATGAACATTATAATTTACATACGTAAATACAAACATACAAACATCGTAGAAATTTCCAAGAGCTCTTATCAATATCAAAGTAATGATAAATAAATGAAGTATCACGTATAACTACATAGCTATATCAAATATTACATGTATACATTAAGAGTAAATCAATGGTTACACTATCTCAATTCTATTTATACGTAATTGGATCTTTCTATTTACCAATAATGTGATTCGAATACATATATCGATAAGCGACGTTTGTTAAGCGACAATACTCAAGTATTAAATTAAAAAGATATATAATTTCTGTTAGGTGTGCGTTGAATATCATGGATATCGTTTGCTTCTATTTTCTAATTTAATTAACGAACTAACAAACACGATTAAATTGAAATAAAATGTATAGACATGTTATAATGCATATTATAGAAGTTTATCAATTCATAGATCTGTTTGTAATAAAGCAATTATCATCGATTAAGCGTATCGATAGATCGTTTCCTAATAAATAATGTAATAATCAATTTAGAGTCTTCCTCGAAAGCTTTTTGGCTTATAGAACATTACTTCGAACAAGGATGTTATTAACGGAAGGCAGACGTACCTATCTACCGGCTGATCGGTCAATCCCGTTAGCCGTCAGCTACGATCATCACCGGTTACACTCATTGTCTACAACAATTCGAGGCGTTATCGTGCTCGAACGAACATCGAACGGGTGCACCAAAGTGTTTACAACATGTATCAACCTCGATATAACATTAAACGTAAAGACTTTTTCGATGTTACGATTTATCAATGTTACGGTACCACGAGAATACACCCGAGAATTTCTGATTAAATATTCCTTATTAAATTCATCCATTCGGTTTATTTCGAACGGATAATATTTGTTAAAGATCATTATCCTCGTTATTTATATATTTTACCACCTTCGCTTTCTTCTTTCTATATATGTTTTATCTTAATTTATTACCATTAACCTAATTTATGTATTTTCTTTTTATTTATACGTCCAATATCGTATGTTTATTCTTCTTGGCCGACATTCGCGTTCCAACGTTACTCAGAAACTCCTCGCGGGGGAAACTTTTATAAGCAGAAAAGAAGAGAACGAGAAAAAGAAAAAAAAAAAAAAGGAAACCAAAGAAATTTTCAATCCGTACGATCTCAAACGAAAATAGTCCGACACTTTGCTCTCGAGATTAGCATAGGTAACACACCCGTGGTAACTATTCGAAATGATTTATAATACGAATATTTTCACTGTTCATATACACCGTTATCGCTTAAGATCTCCACTCAGAAGATTTATTACATCCGACTTAATGGTAGATATAGATCGAAAGCAGATGCGTTAGGATTAGTTGTATGCCATTATGTTACTAGTCGGTTAATAAATCTAATCGGATTAATAAATGCATCGACTTATTAACGAGAATAAAATATAATGATGCAAAATGCGAAACAATAGGGAAGGGGATGAAAGAGAGAGGGGGATATTTGTCGTATAATATAATATTAAAATTAAAGTCAACTCTTACTAAATTGACTTTGCTCATATCTCTCTCTCTCTCTCTCTCTCTCTCTCTCTCTCTCTCTCTCTTTTCTTTCTAACGGTTAATCATGAGTTTAATATAAACCCACGTCCTTATTATGCATGAATAAATCCTAGTAAGCTCGTCGATCAACGCTAACGGATACAAAGGATCGCGATTAGAAGTGCAAGAAGAAAAAAAAACAAAAGAAAAAAGGAAAAGAAAGGAAAAAAGTACTTTAAACGAAACAAATAGCTATGTCGTCGTGTGTATTTTCAAATTTACTTTTCGACGTCACGGTTGTTTTAAGGTTATCTTTACTTATCTACAGTGCATAGTAATGAATTATTGATATAAATTATAAATTGCATACGTATCTACCACCTACATGATTATTATTCACCTTTATCAAATTTTATCAGAAATAACAAATAGTTCATTTGTCTCAACACGACCTCAGCTACCTTAAATTCACGATCTAATGATTTATTTCCAGGTAAATTTATTTCAACCAATCTATTATAGAAATCGTACTGACAATGATTAAAAATTTTTTAACTTTTTTCGTTTTCTCTCTCTCTCTCTCTCTCTCTATTTTTTCTTCCTTTTTTTTTCTTTTTTTCTTTTCCCCGAACGATATACAGACTCACATAGGAAAATACGCGTCAGCAAGTAATACTCGACGTTATAAAGAATTTATTATGCGAAAGGATGATAAATTCCGTATTTAATCGGATGAAATGCAATAATTTCAAAATGGCTTTAACGCCATATAATTGTGAGTTATAAACGCAACGTTTCATACAATCCAATGGGCGATCACGCAACTATTCGATTATACATATATATATATATACATATATGTATATATATATATATTATATATATATATATATACACACACGCATACATAAATTTTATCTCCAAATCGTATTTTATTAAATATAATATCAGAACCGGTACCTTAAGAAATTTTCATGAAAATTTACGCATCCCCAAGATTATAATATTATATTGTAAAACTTATAACCCTCAATAATATTTCATTTGAAAAATAATTTCATTGATTCGCAACTTCTTTCCCCCTCCTCTTCCTTCCTACTGCCGCCATCGATAAATTACATACATATATATATATATATATATATATATATATATATATATATCGATCAAAGCCGATTTGTTATTGTATTGATAATAATGATATCAAGAAAGGAGAAGAATATTACACGTTCATATTACACCAACGAATTGCTAATAGAATCAATTCAATATACATATCTAGGCATTAATAAAATCAATTCAAAACAATGTACCTCAGTTTGCGCATCCATATTGATGATGGAATTAAATACGGAACAGGCTAGGACGATATCCTCGAGCTCCCTTGAAGCCTGAAACAAAAGGGGCAACGTAAATCGTTATTGAAGAATTTATCGATTCATCGAATGCATGCGACGACTTTACCGTCGAGATAGTTATTGAAATATCGTTCGTTCGTAACAGAGCCGTGCTATGGAATATTAGATAGAATATATATATATATATATTTTCATTCCTCCATTTTTGCTTTTCCTCCCTCCTCTTCTTTTCTTTTCTTTTATATATTTTTTTCCTTCTTTTTTAATTTCTTTCTTTTTTCTTCTTTTTTTTTTAAGACGCGTTTCACCGATAAGCTAGCTAAATAAAAAAGAAGGATAAGCGATATACTTCGGACGAATTTCATTCTCGACATTTCGTTTTATTTTTAAGACACAGTTTATTTTTAAGAATTGGGTGACACATTCAACGACTATAATTCTCTTCGATTCAGTGTTTTGGTTGCGATATTAGAGTAGACGGAAAGGGCGATGGAGGGCGAAGAAGGAAGAAGAAGAAGAAAAAGAAGAAGAAGAAGAAGAAGAAGTAAGAAAGAAAAGAAAGATGAGGAGGTTTCGTTCTAATTTTTCCATGCTCCCGTTACGAATCCCATTTAGCTTAGATCCCTTCTTCCTCGTCGAGAAACAAATCGATTTAATTTTCATTCCGTTAAAATGAGACCCGTCGTGCCGTCGTTCTGCCGTTCGAAAAACTAATCGTACGTCTACCGTGAAACAATAAGTTAACTTCCGAGATCAGAGAGAAAGACAGAGAGAAAGAGAGAGATAGCTTGAAAGGATTTGTGCGTTCGCTTTCGTTTCCTAATAATGAAAAATATTATCTTACGTTAGTTTTACTCGATATAAAACTTCAGCTTTCATTTATCTTTTTCAATCATAAATTAAAAAGAAACAAAGAAGAAAAAAAGAAATGAAAAAAATTGAAAAAAAAAAAAACATTTTTCCTTCGTTAATTATAATCTACAACTTTTATCGATCATCAAGAATTGTTCTTATACGTAAATATTTTTTTTAAAGAGATCCAATGTACTTTATTGAGAAACATTAAAAGTTAAATAATTTCGACGATTATAAACGTGTATAAAAGACGTGTATAAAAAAAAAAAAAAGAGAAAGAAAGAAAAATGTAAATGAAAGGAAAACGAAATTATTAAATAACACTTGTTAGATAATATCAGGTTGAAATTGTCATCTTTCAGATTTGTCATCGGAAGCTTTTGCAAATAGGAAATATATCATAGGAGGAAATTTGCGGCCATTCCAAGTACCATCTGGCAATTTGCTAACCACTGACGGATTACCCGTTGACCACGACTTTGGAATATCAATCTAACGTTTACCACAATGACCAGTTAATAAGGACATCTGTATCGACGATCTGAGAATATCAACAGCTAATAGATTATTATTGATCCTTGCCGATATATACTAACGTCTGTACAATATTGTAAAATTAACAACATTGAACAAATAAAAAACCAAAAGAAAAGAGAAAAAGAAAAGAAAGAATTCCACAAAATAAAAAATGGTCTAAGAAAGGACGAAGATAATTGGTTTTATTTTAGCAGGACGTTTCGAACAAAAACTAACGAGAAAAGTTTCCAAATCATTGAAAGGAGGAGAAGGAAACGAGAGGGTTGAAAGAATGCGCGAGGATGAGATGGTAAGGAAGGTAAAGAGAGAGAGAGTTTTCTGACTGTTTAACGTGAAAGTTATAGAAACACTTTTGCCCTGAGGTACTATTCAAGTTGCTTATCCTTATCCGAACAGTAAGCTTTCGTTGAAAGTGTTTGTTATCACGTCGGTCTTTAGAATCGCGAACGCGTGTTTAAAAAACGCTTTCATCGAGCGAGTAAAAATTTTGTCAGAAATCTCTGCTTTTTTTATAAGTGTATGTGTGTGTATGTGTTTATTCTCTCTCTTTCTCGCTCTCTCTCTCTCTCTCTCTCTCTCTCTCTCTCTCTCTCTCTCTCTCTCTCTATCTTTTTCTATGTATATATATAAATATATTTCTTCTACTTTTCTTTTGCCTTCTTTTTCTTCTTCTTTTTATAAACGTCAAGAGATCAAAAGACTCCTATTTGTACTTTCGAACTAACAAGCACAGAAATAAAAAAACTGCACGAAAGATTTCCGATTTCATTGAACGTCATCTAACGGGTAATACTCATTAAAATATCGCGAATTCCAGAATGACTAAGAAAAACGTAGATAAAAATAGATATAGATGGGAGTATGGACGAGCGAGAATGAGTCGTTCGTTGTTAAATAACTAAAAGCGCGTCGCCAAAACCGAGAAAATTAGATTTTCCGAAATAAAAATGTTCGACGTCGAAAATTATATCGTTCGTTGATAGGACAAATGAAACTTAACTGCGAAAAGTTAGGTACATACTATTACAAGAACATTGGCTAACGGAGATACCCATCTTTAACTTCTTTGTTCGACTAACGAAATGTACGAAGGAGTTTGGTTATGAAAATAGAATTTACGAGCGTGGCAAATGGCCAGAAAAGCATACGATGTGTGTACATACATACATACAGCCTTGCTAGGAGTGAAACATTAATTTCTCTCTTGTAAAATATCGCTTGAT
The DNA here is from genome assembly GCF_905475345.1 of Vespula vulgaris. Classification (NCBI taxonomy): domain Eukaryota; kingdom Metazoa; phylum Arthropoda; class Insecta; order Hymenoptera; family Vespidae; genus Vespula; species Vespula vulgaris. The sequence goes on from NC_066606.1 coordinate 1,468,249, forward strand.
AACACCATAGATATTCGCCGAGTACCTACAATGTGAATACCATTCGTGTAAAAAGAATTGTGAGAGAAAAAAGCAAGAAAGAAGGAAAGAGAGACAGAAAAAAATAACTAAGCCACATTTATATTTAGATTTATGTATATATATATAAAACTATAAATAAATATAACTTCAGTTTCCTATTTAAAAAAATGGAAGAAAATAATAAATGTTATCGGACGGTAATGACCGTAATGAACGATAAAGAAAAAGAGAGAGAAAAAGGAAGAAATATAAAAGAGAAAAAAAAAATACATTTCTTTTAACGTTAACTACGATAAGATCGATAACTTTGTTTTTACTCATGCAAATAACTCGCACCTTTCATAGATAAAAGTAATTAATGCGACGATTATAACGTGTTCGTCGTTTTATAAAATAAATTATACTTTGCAATATAGAATAAGTTATGACTTCATTAACACTAGTACATAATGTATACGTTGCTATAGATAGAATGATTAATACGCATATTATGAATAATGACGAACAAAATCGATCACTGTAATATATTAATTATAAAAAACAAAAAAAGATAAAGAAGAAGAAGGAATAGAAAGAGAGAGAGAAAGAGAGAGAGAGAGAGAAATACACGTGCAATCTTACATCGAAATTTATGATAATGTCCGATTTTCTTTATCATTATTTATAATATCAATATTGATCACTTATAATCAATCCATAATATATTTATATATATACACATACATACACAAATATATATGTATATAATATATTTAACTTGCCTTATTCATTTTTATTATTACATTCACAGTTATTATATATATATATATATATATATATATATATATATATATATATCAGTCAAATACGAAACTCGCGTGTTACAATGGATCCCTCGTGTGTTCGTAATCGTAATCGTTCGAACAATTGATAATACAGTGAAGGATAACCACAAGATGAAACGTCGCGATGTAACGATCACGATCGTGTATTCGTATTAAATTGGCCTTGACCGTCTGCCGTGAAATATACACGTATGCAGATATCTGATTATTGTCGTGCTTTTCGTGTACATAAAAAAAAAGTAAAGAAAAAAGGAAAAAAAAAAGGAAAATAAAAATGGAAAAGTCGATCAAACTACAAATCGAATTCGATCGGACCGATCTCATTTTCTTTTCTCTTCTTCGTCTTCTCCTTCATTTTCTTTTCTCGCTTTAGACTGCGTACAATACAAACGAACGCAATGTTTTCGTAGGCATTAAATATTTATCCGATTCTAAATCAAATGAAAATTTTAGATTCCACTATGTTTGATTATTGATTGTAATAGTAAGGAAGTTATCAAATTGGAAGATATACGATGGGTTGAGTAATTCTAAGATTAATTCGACGATTTTTTTCTTTTTTATTTATGTACACGAATAAGAGAAATAAATAATGATGGGATTGATACGAGAAGAAAAAAAGAAAAAGAAAGGGAAAAAAAGAAAATAAGAAAGAAAAAGAAAGGAAAGGAAAGAAAAAAGAAAACCTTTCGACGGTGGTACAGGTCAACGAAGAAATCAGAAAAGCAAACCGACTAAGATCAAATACACACACATATACTATACATACATACATACATACATATATACATATATATATATGAACTCGACTAGAGAGAAATAAAGATAAATGTTATCTTCTTGTGGAACAGAAATCAATTAATCTTGACGTCATATCATTCTCTCACTCTATCTCTATCTCTTCCCTCCCCCCCCCTCCTCTCTCTCTCTCTCTCTCTCTTTCTCGAATTTTCTTTCATAGTAATAAAGAAGATTTAACGAGGTACATTTCTCCTTTTCCTTTCATTTTCTATTCCGAGTATCTAGCAGTGACTTTATGCGAAACATGTCAACTAAGTTAATATTTCCCTTTCATACCTTGATCTTAGCTTTAAATAGAACTATAAATCATCTTACGTATGTACGTACACACATAAGATATATATATAATACGTGTATTTCGTAAAAATATATATAATAATTATGAAACACATACGTACATATATGTATCCTATTGTTCCGCATCCTAGTTAATACAAAAGAAAATTAATATCAGAATTAATATCGTATATTGAATCTATAATGAAACGTTATATAGCAACGAATAAAGGGCCTCCTCGAGTCATATATTCATTTTTGATGTTATTACAAATAGATACACGTCGTATCTGGCTAAATTATTCAAACGATTTTCATCCTATTAGATGGGAATAATACTCGACAGGAACTGTCAAGTATAAATTTCAGTTTACAACGTTGACTACGCGTTCTGAATACGAAGCCTTCTCGGACACCTATCTATGTATGTAAATTACGCTTATATATAATATCTTGCGGTATCGCATATGTACGTATATATATATATACACACATGTCCCGTGTATACGAGATACTTAAGTAGAAACAATTCGATTCTTCCCTCTTTCTCTTTCTCATGAGATTTATATACGATACATAAAATCGCGTTTATTTATTGAAAATATTTTTTATTCGTAGATATTGGTTTGGACAAATAAATAATGTCGACGTATGTATCTATCGATAATTTATATATAGATAAATAACTAGCTAGTTATATCGGACGAAAATCTTTAATATATTTTATATTTGAACAAACAAACATTATGTAATAATATTGTACAGTACTAATCCTTCTCCCTTTTTTTTTTTTTATTATAACATAAATAACACTTGTATAAAGTATTCAATCGAAACATTTTTCTTTTTTCTATTTTATATCATAAAATCTTATTCTCATCTTTTTTTTTATCTACGTCTTATGCTTTATCCAAAATTAAAGAGGGAAAATAAAAAAAAATCTTGAATTAATTTAATTACACAAACGTCACGATTTAATTTCATCGAAAGGAATAATCATTTATTTTCATTGATTCGTTTATATACGATAAAGAAACAATCGTTTAATCATCGACGTCGGATTATTATTTGTCCACCGTAGGTGGCCTTCTATATGATCTAGTGCATACATACAAATACATACGTACGTACGTACATACACATATAATCATATTTTCCTCCGCGAAATAACTTTATCCATGAAAATACTTTCCGACTGTTAAATGTGGATGAGCAAAAGAAAACCCATAAGTATATACACATGAGAGTATGCCTGTAAGAAAATAAGCTTTCGACTTGCGTACATCAATGTGAATGTTATATGTGTATACCAATTTTCAAAATGTTTCTATTTCAAACAAAACGAAAACATCTATTTTTTATCGTATCTTATAATAAATGTAAAATCAATTCTTATATATTTTTTTTTTTTTTCTATATAACTTGTTCTTTCTTTTTTCTTTCCCCCTTTTTTTTTAGAATGATGTAAATTCAACTCCGAAAACAAATGAGTCAAAGTTAGGTAATTATTCAGTTTCAGCTACAGATGGAGAAAAAGAAAGAGAGAGAGAGAGAGAGAGATACACACTATTTATATTTATAATAGCAAAGTAAATACAGTATAATATCCTCATGAATTAGTCAAAAGAAGTTTGGCTGTTAAATGAGATTACATAAATGGTTTTTCTTTTCTTTTTCTCTCTCTATCTTCTTTTTTTCTTGTTAAACTGGTAAAAGCCCATTTGCATGGATGAATGAATTCATTAGTTGTGTTAGCAAAACTCTTTATTATATATTCATATATATATATATATTCATACACACACACACACACACGCGCGCACGAGCTGTAATATTTTTAAAAAGTTCTTTTCTTTTTTTTTTTATTTTTATTAAACTTATTACAATACTATTATTTTCAGACTCAGTTTATCGAATGTATTTTTACATTCAATAATACAGCTTCTTTTTTCTTATTATGATTTTAAAATGAAAAAAAAAAAAAAAACAAATAAGAAATGTCTACTTCGATTAAAAATTTAAAATATAAATTTAATCACATTCAACAATTTTAACAATTCATTATTTTTCCAAGTGATCTACTTGCGATTAATTAAAAAAAAAAGATTTCCTTTAAAGAATATTCATTAAAATGGTTACATTAAAAAACCAAACATATTATGTCTCCTTAAATATGGCAAACAAGCTTTTTGACGTTTAACAATATATTTAAATGCATACGTTAAAATGCATATAGTAAAAAATCTTGAAACAATGTGAAGTGGACTTATACCAGTAAAAAAAAAAAAATAGAAAGAAAGAAAAAAAAACAAAAATAAAAATATAGGACAGCATATATGACATGCAAACGAAAGAAGTAGAAGAAAGAAAGAATGTATGTTTACATTACATACATACACATATATATATATTTTTTATACGAATATATGTATATTATATGGTTACACTTTGTGGTATATGTGCACGTTATCTGCGAGTAGACGTGTATGTAAAAATAAGAGTTCGTTGAAAATTTAATGAATCTCGATGTTCGTACTACTTCCGTATTATTTTATAAACTTTTTTCTTTTATCAATTAAATGGAACTGAATGATCCTTGAAGACCAAACTCTACGAATATCTCGATTTACTTAACAATGGTACTTACTAATAATGTGTAACTTTTATACTTTCACAGAAAGCACTTCATTGAAACCGGTAGCCGTGTAATGGTGCTTGTAACATCTACATATATTCTTTTATGACTCGGCTCAACCAATATATTTTTGATGTATATATATATGTGTGTGTGTGAATATGTGTGTGTATATATATATATATAATTTACTTTACCGAGCAACAGGTGTCGAAACCCATAGATATCAACGAGCTCGAATTCTTTCTCGTTTGAAACTAACGCGATTAAGAATAGGTTTACGTAAAACAGTAGAAAATATTTATACTTAAGAGGAACAATAGGTTTATACTAATTATAAGTAAAATCCGATCGTAACGAATGGAATATTTCAAGTATCTTATAAGATATTTCGAACAATTCTGAAAATGCGATATCAAGATCAATATAAAAATATTGTTAATAATTTAAGAACGAAATTATATTATTTAACAAAGTAATAAGAATAAATTCGTCGTCGTCTAACTATTAATATTTCAGGGAAATAAAAATGTGGTTTTATGTAGTAATAACGCTATCGTAGCACGTTAAAGAAAACCCTTTGAAAAAGCTTTTGTCCCTAGAGAAAGAGAGAGAAAGAGAGAGAAAAAAAGAGAAAAAAGAGAGAGAGGGACGACAAGTGCTAGGTTGAAAAATAAAAGCCCCATGGTACGTATACAAAAGAAGTAAAAGTACAGGACAAACAAGGTAGCAACCAACAGCGTTACGCTTGGTATCGTTTTTCAAGTAAGAAAAGCCTTTCCCGACGACGACGACACCGACGACACCAACGACACTGACACCAAAAAGAAAACTCGTTGAGAGAAATAAATATCTCGAATACTCGCTATCGTACTTTTCCATCTTACAAACATTGTGGAAGGTATCACAGTTTGTTTTCAAGACGCAAGGATGAGAAAAAATAGCAAGAAAGTTTAAAATCGTTTTCAAGAGTTTCCTCGTTAGGATCGTGTTAGACTTGGAATCAATGAAAAGTGACAAACAAGTAAATAGGTACATCTATGCAGTTATCCAGTTATTATTTTTAACGTCGGCACGTGACACAAAATCATCCTCTTTCGTACGAAGAAATAAGAAAAAGAAAGAAAGAAATAAAGAGAAAGAAAAAAAAATATTAAAGAAGAAGAGATACATCGTTTTCTTTACGTAAAGATCTAGAAAATTTAACATACAATCGATAGTGGTACATTTTCTAATATATTTTTGCGCACGTTTCTTTATTGATTCGATTAATTAATGAAAAGTATCGCTTTATAATATCAATTTACGATTTATGTATTTAATATCTATTAAAATGAAAACCTGTGATACAGACAGAAACTCGAAATACGTGTTAAATGTTAGATGATAATTTCATTTTGAATATAAACAAATCGAACATTTATTTAAATCTTTCTGTTTGACTCTGTCCCTACGAATCGTCGTCGATAATTATTTATTAATCGACAACTTATGAAAAAGCGATAGGATCGCCGATAGAAATCTGAACCGAAAGGAAATTTATAATGCGAAGAGAAATCGTAAATCATGATTCGTTCTATTTCTATAGGGAGAAAGAAAGAAAAAAAAAAGAAGAAGAAGAAAAGGAAGAAAAAAAAATAGGAAGTTTTCATACTTTTTATACGACAGAGAAACGTTTTAATTCCTCCTTCGTATTTTTCCAATAAAATTTATGACATTCTATTGAGATGTTTTTTCGATCGAGTTGACGGAAAAAAAATTAAAAAAAAAAAAATAACAGAGAGAGAAAAACAGAAAAGAAAAAAAAATCGTTGAATAGATAAATTAATAGCACATTTACTTCGAGGGAGTTAAGATATGCATATTTATTTAGAAATGAATCTCATTATCTTTCGAGAAATTTTACGTGAGAACAATAAATATAAGCTGAAAAACTAAACGTACGAGTAAAAGAAAAAAGAAAAAAAAAAGAAAAGAAAAGAAAAAATATGACAAAAAATATATGTCGGAAAATAAAAGGAGGTTAAAGAAAAAAGAAAGATAAAAAAAAACAATAAATAAAAAGAATAATAAAATCGAGAGTCGAATGATTTAACAACCCCAAAGGTGACTTATCACGGTAGCGTAAGTAACGATAAAAGGGTATTAACTTTAATCGACGAGTTTGAAACTTCTTCTTATTCTTCTTCTTCCTTCTCTTCCTTAAGGATACCTAGAGGAGTATATCAAAGTTTCTAGGCGATCGAAATACACGGGGACACGATGCGGTACGAATTCTTCGCAGAAAGTAAGTAGAAAGTTAAGGACGAAAACTTTGCAATAAGATTTCGGTAAGTTCTCTTTGATAAACTCGAAAGAGTATCTAAGTGTACCGTTTGATTTCGAATTCTCGATAAATTCAGTACTTAAGAGACTTAATGACACCACTCTCTTGAACTTGACGAATATTTATTTTTCTATGTCGAAAATAACGAGAGAGAGAGAAAGAGAGAAAGAGAGAAAGAGAGAAAGAGAGAGAGAGAAGAAAAAAGAAAAAAAAGAATTTAAGGAATGAAAGGAGTAGTACGAAAGACAGCTTTCAATCGATTTTCTTCACATTCACGTTATCACAACGGAACGAGGATTCTCGAGGAAAGGGTTGAAGATAGAAAAGGGTTGTATTAGAAAACATCACGAACATACACACACACACACACAGAGAGAAGGAGCAATGTAATAATAAAACTCTGTTCAGTCCTCTCCTCTCTTAGGTTTTGCTACTGTAATTAAATTTAAGACGGCGGCCTGGTTTATCAAGCGATAAATTAATTAAAGCCGTTAATGATCTCCCCGAAAGTGAATAAAAGTAAATTCAAGTTCGCCTTCGTAGGAATTTCACTTTGTTCTAGTTGTAACTAATCGAGCTGAAATTGAAACAGTTTCGAAGATGTAACTTCGATGTATTATATTTAAAGTGAAGGTATTAAATTACGAAAATTTTAAAGGAGCATTGACAAAGGAAGACAACGAGAGAGAGAGAGAGAGAGAGAGAGAGAGTGGGGAGGGGGAGGAATTCAAGGTAGTAGAAAAGGTGATAGGAAAGTACACGTATACGTGAGATAGATGATACATCCCTTCAAAAATGTTCCCAAGAGGAAAACTTTTACTCGTTTCGAAATCGTTGCACCATCGATAAGAGGTAGTAAGCTTTCCGCTTCGTTGACAATCACGTCTACCATGTCGATATGTAAGCTTCTTGTCGACTTTGAATACGAGATCAAAATACTACGTCGTCGTTTATCACTTTATCTATTTCCATAAAATTTTTTATCGTGTTTCAAAGAAAGAAAGAAAGAAAGAAAGAAAGAAAGAAAAGGAAAGAAAACGAAAATAATAAAGAAAAAAAAGAACAAATTCAGACTCGTAGAAAATTTCTTTTGCAAATAAGATCGATCATTATTTCTATATTTTAACAATCGAGAAGAGACAGACAGAATCGAGGAACGATTGCTACGACGTCGTTACGACGAACTAATCCTTTCTCGAATTTTGTCTAATTACACAAGGGGAAAATAAAAAAAAAGAAAAAAGAAAAAGGAAGAAAAGGAAAAAGAAAGTGTCGATAAAACATGATCGTTAAATTCGTTTGGATACGATTTCAATCATGCTGATTAACCATTAAGAAAACATTTGGTTGATTATTCGCGTGCCTAATTCGCGTGCCATTAACCTCGATAATCGAGAACATGCTGTGTTCTAATATACCTACTACCTGCCTACTACAACCTATCTAATTTAACACGAGCAAAGACTCAAAGATTAAATCGTACCGACTGAAAGACCCACCCTATCGAAAATTTGATCAAACTTATACATATGTACGTACGTATGTACATACATACATACATACATACATACGATAAATCGCCTACGGTCACAGGATCGATGCAAACGAGACCATCTGTTTTATGTTACTATTCGTCGATCAAGTTCGAAAGGATCGAAAGTGTCTAAACTTATCTTAGATCTTTACACCATGCTGGCTTATTTAAATTAAGGTCAATGAATGTACCTATCTTCCGTCTACTTTGATTAACTTCAAAGACAAATTTTCGTCTACGTGTCAAAGAGATAGATCGAGTTAGATAAAAAGAGGGAGAGAGAGAGAGAGAGAGAAAAGAGGAAGAATATTTAATCGAGAATATAAAAATATCTGAATGATGAAAAATACGAAGGAAATAAAAGATCTTAGACTTTTAATATTTTTTCTAAAAGAAAATCTTCTAAAAATTTGCTCGTATCTAACTTGCTCGAGTTCACTCGTACAAAATCAAGCTTTCATTACAATTGAAAGCATCGATCGGTTAACTCTCGTGAGAAAAAAGCCAGAAGAATGATGAGAGTATATGTGTGTGTATTTTCGTATATAATCTATCCGTAACAACGTTTCTGAAAGTTCAGATTAAATGGCACGAATAATCGTCTCTCATAAATTTTTTAAAATCGTCGCCAAAGTCTCGCACGAGAAAGTCTCCTTTCTACTTCAAATTAATTCAAAAAATATATTTATTCTTAAAATATGAAATATAGTATCACGAATCAATTGTCTAGTCGGACACCGTGAAAATAACATCATTTCTTTTTCCTTTCTTGTATTTAAAACGAGTTCCCAAATATCTCTTATATTCAGTTACCTGTTGACCTACATATATGTATGTGGTAAATAATCTCAATAGAAAAGCTCGATCAAACGAGTGCTGTGCAAACACAGATGTAAACTTTTTAAATCGAAAAGAGGGAGATCCTGCTCGAAAAAAAGAAAAGAGAGAAAAAGAAAAAAAAAAGATAAATTTGATTTCGACAAATTTTATTATGTAATAAATATATACGTAAATAATATATGTGTATATATATAAATATATATATATATATATATGTATAAATATATAAAATATTTACATATGTAAATAATTTCTTTTATATATATATATATGTTTATACAAATACAAATAATATTATTATACCCGTAACTGGCAATTTCTTGATATAGTACGCGTTCGTCGTTTTTCTTCTTTACTAAACCGTCAATAACGATCGCTTTTGATCATTCTGCGTTTCCCAAAGCGCGTTTTCTCGCTTTTACATGATGAAAAAGCGACAACGATTACTTTGAACTTCGCTACAATTTCCAAAGCCTTGTAAAATTCAGTCGCGCGTAAACGTTTACACGTTTCTAGTTTGAAATGCGATACTGCATCAATGAATCGAAAAGATTCAAAAAATCACGTGCATTTTGATCTCTCTTAATGCGTGTGTGTATGTGTATATATGAAACGCGTGTACGTGCTATGTTTCTATAATATTGATAATAATTAAATAATTCATTGAAGCGAAAAAGTAAGGAAACTTCGATATATCGAAATAAATACGTACGTAACGAGTTCAAAGGATGATCATTGCTCGAATGTTCAATCGAAGAAAATAATACGTATATATATATACATATCTATGCATTTAAATTAAATAATTATAAATCTCTCTCTCTCTCTCTCTCTCTCTCTCTCTCTCTCTCTCTCTCTCTCTCTTTCTCTCTCTAATGTTTCTACGTGTTATTTCGAGTTAAAAAAAAAAAGAAAGAAAAAAGAAAAAAAAAGACAGGAAAAAAAACGTAGAAGACGTTTTGAAATAGAGAATATAAAATGAAGAGAGAATCGAGGAAAGAAAACTGTCTGGAAGTTATCGCGAGAATTTTAAATTTAAGAAGACAGATGTTTTCCGAACGAACTCTGCTTTTCAATTTGCAAACGCGTACCTTCACGAAAATGAGAATATTTCCAGGGGATTAAACTCACGAGATATATCGTTAGATACAACAAAGAGAAATTCAAGATTGTTTTTTTTTTTTTTCTTATTCCCATCACCCTCATATTTTTTTTTTTTTTAATGTGACAAATGAAACAAATGAAACGGAAAATTTCCGTTCTCCATATTAGAAAGGCTCGTTGATAATAATGAAAGGCGCGACTACGATTGTTAAAATATTTGGTAAAACGAGGAGACGAAATTATTACTCATGATAGGTTTTTATTCAATTCGCACTAATGAAATTGTACACATCATCAACCTCCCACATCTCTTAATCTATATTCTTTTCTACGTTCTTTATCTGTGATGTAAGTACATATGTTCGTTTATGTACATATTTGAGTAAATATTATAACTTCGAATTTCTAAAAGAAATCAATTTGCTCGGAACTAATTTGAGGGACTAATTAAATTTAATCATTACGTAAAACCGATTAATATCATACGGAATAAATATTTTTTCACTTCTTTTTTTTTTTTTCTTTTTTGTATTAGTAAAAACTTAATAAGATTTTAGAGACTTCGTTCTAGGAAGATTTTAATTTTTAACATATTCTCGTTCTACTAAATTAATTCCGTAAAATCGTCAAAGTTTTTATATTAATATATGACAAAAAAAATAATAGAGCTCTAACATAATATTATATATATATATATATATATATATATATATATATATATATATCGTTATATTATTTCTCATCGTACGTCAGAAAGATTTAAAACGTCGATTGGAAATCGACGACAATTCGCCGTAGGTTAGATAATTCTCAGTACAGTCGATCATTGGACGAATTTATCGATTTAAGATGACTCTATAGTTAGAAACAACGAACTGCATCGTAAATTGTTTCGTAGAAATGATCGGAGTTAGAACTCTCTTTCGTAGAAAATCAATAAATGCTTGAAGGTACTTTCTTTTTTCTTTTTTTCTTTCTTTTTCTTTTTAATGAAAAGCATAATAGATAGCTATCTACGATCTTGTTGGAAGAACGTAACTGAACGTATTTTCCTCGATAAACAAAAACTATTATTAGCTATAAGCGAACAATTCGATCTCTGTATCGTCAAAAATACCATCGACGAATACGATTACAAACAAGGAAGAGAATAACGCGACTGACAAAACTTTCTGGCGCCAATCGAAATACGATTTCCGCGATTGTAAACACGATTTATCTTTTTAGATAAAGGATTAACGAAAACTAAAATACATTGTTTGTCGAATAAATTATGTAAGAACTCTTTCGAATAACGTAAGATATCATTGTACAATTAAATTTTTATTGGATCGATCAAGGTCGAAATTTTTAATAAAGACTTCAATAAAATCAATTACGCTTAATTCCCCATTAATGCACGGTAGATTGATTCCAGAAAAAAAGTAAAAAAAAAAAAGAGAGAAAGAGAGAGAGAGAGAGAAATAAGAAACAAATCATGTAAAAATCTTATAAAGAAAGAATTGGTTGACGTGTATACTCTTCTCTGAGACTTTTTGGAGATTAATTTTTTTTCTGTTTTTCTTTTTTTTTTCTTTTTTTCACATTGTTAGAAAATTCCTACGCTAGCGATTTTGCACTGTGAAAAGAAAAAGTTAGTCTACAATATTTGACAAAAAAAAAGACAAAGAAAAGTAATCGATTTTTAAAATCGTTTAGAGAAATCGTGGCTCATTCCGTATTAAAAATTCCAACATTTATTATTGACCAAACTAGATACAATTTGTTAGGTTAAAAATTTATATCGGTCTTTTAATTCCGAGTTTTGCATTCTTTTTCTATAATAAATAAAGTTCATTCTGTATTCTTCTGTTGAACGATAAAACCGTAAACACCTACGATCGACTTTCAATCCAATTTAAACTCGACCAGTTTTTATACATGTCCACATACGTTAAATATGAAGAATGCTGTCCCTCTCGAAAAATAAAAATAAAAAAAAAAAAAAAGAAAAAGAAAGAAAGAGAAAATATACATTGAAATATCTATAATTTTATAAAAGAAGCGATCGTTTAAAACGACGAAAGCTTTATTGATACCGTACGTAGAATACGTATGGTCTATGAAGTGAAATTTAAAAAGCACTCCATGTCGTTATCGTAAAAACGTCCAATGTCATTACTTAATCTCATAAACGATAGAAAAGATAATGGTAGACAAGAACTGAATTATGTATTGAATTTCTCAACAAAACTATCGATGCTTTTAGGCGATCTAATATAATTGAATAGCACGAGGAAAGAGATAATTGATCTTGCGAATGAATATGTCAATTGAAAAATTTGCAAACAAAAAAGGAATAACTTTTAACGTTATTAACGATATAAAAATATTTTTATTTAAATTTCCGCTTACACTCCATCAAATTTTAATTAGAATATCGTCCGTTGAGAACATTACCGTGTTAGTTAGGTTAATCGAACTTAATAGGTTATTTCATAATTCTCGTTTTTCGTATAAATTTCATTAAAAAAGGAGAGAAAAAAAGTAAAAAAATATATATATACATATAATAGAAATACGATCGATCAGATAATTTAATAAAAACAATGTTTACGAAATAAATAAATAATAAATGGAAAAAAATAGAACAAAGGAACAACGAACGACGAAACGACGAAGCTACGAAGTTTAATGAATTATTGAAAAATGTTCTCAAAGGAAGAAATAACATTTATAATATATATGTCATTATAATGTTTACGATCCTTTTACGATTAGTCTTGTAATTATTGTTATTTTAACGTATCACACGTAGGTAACTAATAGAGACTCGATAATAGAAAACGATCGTCTCGTTTAATACGTATATTGGAAATTGACGGGTTTACATGAAATAATTATTTCTGTCCGACATGTATCATTTATAATATTAGTATTTTCATATAATTGATAAATAATCCAACGACGAGTCGATGCTAGGAATGAATTCGTTTATAGAGACGATGTGTAACGACGTTAAATTATTACGATACTTAACCTCACTCCACACACATACTTACAGCTTTATACATTATACGTCATAATTGAATAAAACTATTTTATTACGAGGTTATTACGACGATATCACGACGATATTTCCAAATAATAAAATAGTTCCAATAATTTTCCGAAAAATAAATCTTATTCTATCCGTGTACGCGTACTTAAGAATTAAACGCGATACGTTTGTCGAATTTATCTATATATATATTGTGTGTGTGTGTGTGTGTGTGTGTGTGTGTGTGTGTGTGTGTAATATACAAAATATGTATGCAATAGGAAAATATATTTTCAATCGAAAAAAAAATCTCATTCTTCGAACGATCTTCGAAATTCGTAGAAATTTATATGACTATACGATAAAACGATTTCTTCTTCGAAATAACGCAAAAAGAAAAAGAAAGAAAGAAGAAAAAAAAAGAAAAATTCGGTGTTACGCATAACCTATAAATATGTATATTGCTCGAACATAACAAATGGATGAAAAGACGAATATACGAAAATACTCACTCGATTAGGACGATGTTTTTAACGACGTCGAAGAGTATTGTATAATTCGAACTTCTTTGAATCTTTGATCAAAGCACACGAAGATCTCGTCGAAAAGTCTTCTTCGAGAAAGAGACACGGACTAACGTTCGATACGACGATGACTTCCGTCGTTGTAACTACGCCAAGAATACTAGTTTCTTACTTTTCGTATACACTATTCTTTCTCCTTTTCTTTTCAATCTTCTTCTTCTTCTTCCTTTTTCTCTTCCTTTCTTTTTCTTATTTCTCTTCTATGTAACACTGCAACGCGACAAAAAAAAGAAAAACTCACGGTCGACTTTTGAAAAGTTAACAAAGCCTCAGAGAACACATTCTTGACTTTTTGAATAAGAGTAATATGAGGCGATCGTCACTCGTTTTCGCGGGCTCTTTGTGTCGGTGACATTACGAATATATTTCACGTAGCTTTGTGCTACGCACGCACACACACACACACACACACATATACATATATATATATATATTGCAGAAATATTATGGAAGGAAAGTAAAAATGGAGATGAGAAAATATGTCGTGAATATGAGAAAGATAAAAGTGAATGTGATAGAGGACGTGAAAAAGAAATATATATATATATGATATATATGTATATATATGTACGTGTATGCGTGTGTAGGGAATTATCCTGTCAAAATACACGTTTACTAAGAGAAGATACGAACCAACCGAAAAAGTCGACGAATGCACGCGGCCGCACGGCGGCTACTGAACTCGCGGGTGCTCCCTCGAAACGTGACTCGAAGTGCGCGCGCATTCACAGCTCGCGGCCAATTAAAACACGTCGTTTTTGGTGCATGCGCGCCAAATCCTCCGCGCGCGCAAAATAACACCCTCCGGTCAATTGCGTGATTCGTTGAATAATTTCAAACGAGTTTTGTTAATGCGAAATGAATAGAAAAAAAAAGAGAAATTAAAAAAAGAAAGAAATCAAAAAAAAAGGTAGACCTAAAAAAGATGAATGTAACCTTGAATATCTACGAAGAGCTAACGAAATTTTAATATTTCTTTATATAAATAATTCTCAGTGAGGTTGACATTAATCATATATCGTTGAACAATTTGACACGTTTCATTTATTATCTGCTGTTAATGTTTTCTTCGTTTTCTCTTTTCTTTTTCTTCTTCTTCTTCTTTTCTCTTTTTCTTAGATAACATTTCACGCATAATGACTGCTTTTTATAATTACTCAAGTATTGAATATTCGAAGGTTATTCATTACGTAGAAGTTGGCATCGTCGCTCAACAGGTTGCCCTATCTTTCTCTGTATTAACGACCCACTACTACCAATCGACAGAAAAAAAATGATCATTTAAATAAAACGAATCTGAATGTAAAAGAATATTTTTCCTTATATTACTTTTTTGAAGAAATTATGCTGTCCATCGATATATTTATGTATTCTTCGCGACGAATTTGATTATTGTATTTAGAGGCACGATTTCTTACATAATCCCAAGAAAAAAAGAAAAAAAAAAGAGGAAAGAAGAAAAAGAAGAAAAAATAACACTGTTTTTAACGGAGGTTATAAAAAGACGACATAAATTTCTTTAAAGATCTTAATAGAGGCGATTTCGGTAAGACAAAATTCGAAGAAAAATAATGTGCGGGACTTATTTATTTGCCTATAATAATAATAATAATAATAATAATAATAATAATAATAATAATAATAATAATAATAATAATAATAATAATAATGATCGTAATAAATTTTGCAGAATTAATAAATCGGTGAAGATGTAAAGAGTTATGAATTATGTCATATGACGTGAAATGAGGTGACACGTAAGTACATTAGAATGTATGCACGTTGTATATCTAATCTTAGCGCAGAAGCGTTGAACCTTTTTACCTCGTAAAACCTTTAGAGATCATAACTCATAATAATATCCATCTTATTGATCTCACAAGAGTCGCGAGAGTCTTGTGTATATGACTACGTAAAAACTGAAAGTCAAGAACCCGAAGGGTAGTAATTTTAGTACATAAATTTATCGTCGAGTCATTGTCTCGATAGTATCGAACTTTAAATCCTTGTCGTTACGGGAACCCTTTCTATGCCGAAGACATTAAACGTCAAGAGGCGTGCTAATAATGGCCCTACGATTAACTCTCTTATTCCTTTAACTTTAACGAGTCTTTACCACGTAAATACATACGTTTCTAAGATCGAAAGTCGAGCAGATAATTAATAGCGATTTCCTGCTTTTTCTTTCCTTAATTATACCACTTAAATGCAACAATACGCGCCACCAACCGGCGGTCTCTAAACTGTCTCGAATCGTGTTGCACGAAAGAACTTCCTGACAACGTTAATAGACGCCATTATTCATATCCATTGACGATAGAAAATCCGATCATTAGATATTGAGAAGAGAATATTTTAATTTCCTTAATCCTAAACTCGATTTTTAGAAGGATATCTTACGAACGATCCGTTCTTTCTTTTTTTCTTCTTTTTTCTTTTCCTTTCTCCTCTTTTCTTTTTCTTTATATTAGCTACCTACTTGAAGAATATTGAACCGTGCAAGTGGTACACAAATTTAAAGTAGGTCGCGAACGCAATAAAGAACTAGTCTAAAACGATATTGGCTGGAAAGAAAAATCTTCTCTTTGGAAACGAATGTATGTTAGGATCGTGATGTTACGAAACAACACGAAAATATATTACGTTTTAACTCGTCAGTTCGAACAAATTAACTCGTTAAAAAAATATCTTAAACTCAACGCTCGTAATAAAATATAATTTATTATATATTTACCCGAAGTGATCGTTGTCTTTAGAGTAATTAATAAAATAATTATATTTTGTATAAAAAGTAGATTACGTTCGCAGCTGCACGCTTTCGATAAATAATAAAAAAAAAAAAAAAAGAAAGAAACTAAAATAAAATAAAGAAAGAGTACATAAAAAGAGATATCGAGGTCTTCGCTTAAAAAAAAAAGAAAAACAGAAAAATCGAAATCCAATAGTCCTCGATAGTCGTTCGATTTCTAAGGAGTTATTTATGATTACGATTAAACAAAACTGCGGGTAGAAAAGTTTTCATAAGCATCATCGATTTATTCACAATGTTACACGCACAATCATACATAGAACAACCTTGCCTAGGTATACATATTTATTCGCGATACGTATAGAAAGGGCCTCATTAAATCGATTTAAGTCGTTATCTGTATGCCATGTCCGTGTTCATATCCTATCGAATCTGCGAATGATAAGTATCTTATTTGTAAACGTAAAAGGGATTTAAATAAATGAGTAGGAGAAAGGATAATTTAATGTATAATACCGAGAATGGTGATAGAAATGAAAAGATAAAGGAGAGGAAAAGGAAGAGAAAAAGAGAGATAGAGAAAGAGAAAGAATAAGGAAAGGGAATAAACAAGGATAGATAAGTCTTACTATCTTTTCGTATTAAAAATATTACATACATTATATTCGATACGTGGCTGGCATCAGAAGTTTATTTTACAAATTGAAAGAAAAAAGGAAAGAAAAGATTTGCGCAACCATGTATCCTTTGGGAGAATGTACAGGGAAACGAGAAAGTAGAAATAAGAATAGGAAAAGGATTAAATGATAAAGAAAAGAAAAATAAATATAGAAAGAATTGAGGAAAGAAAAAAGAGAGAAAGGAATAAAAAGAAAGAATAAAAGAAGAATTAGGTGCGAGTAACTTATAGAAAAGAAAATCTTACATACATCGATCAACAATGAAATTTGAATTCGATTGGCCGAGATCAGCTCGAAAGTAGAGTATCGAAAATCGAATCTATTGCGTAGCATCAATATCGACAAACACGAAACACGTGTAAGCACGCGTGTGTTGTGTGATGTATATCATCTATTACTTTGTTCCATGTACATATATACATAATAAGTTAGATCGAACTCGAATCCAAAAATGACCGACTCACTTTTTCTCTTAACTCCCCCACTTTCTATTTCCCTCCTCACACGAATATTTTAATATGAACTCGTTTAGTGCAACGAGGAGTTGCAGACTAACACCCTTATCTATAGAGAATAATTTATCGTTTCTTTTTTTTCTCTCTTTTTCTCTTTTTCTTTTTTTTTTTCTTTTTCTTTTTTTTCACTTTTTTTATATTATCTTTATCACACTAGTTGTAAAAGGAATTTATGAAAAATCTGGTAGACGATGAAGTCGATACGCGCGTTATATTTTTTTACGTTGTCATTATTATCATTATAATCGTCGTCGTCATCGCCGTCATCGTCTTCCTCGACTTTTTCATTCTGGTCTTCTAGCTCGTTTCACACACACACCACACACACGCGCGCGCGCGCGCGCGCGTGTGTGTGTGTGTATATGTATATGTATATATGTATAATCTCTCCGCCCCTTTGACGATTATGCGGCACAACTTTCTAAAAGTTAGTTAAATATTAAAGGGAGGTTGAGACTATGTTTTTTGCTTCGAGCTATAAGACATACGATGAAAAGAAGATAGAAAGGATCGTTCTTCGAAGGATCGTGTCGAAGACACCCTCACAATCTTCTCTTTTTTCGTTTAATGGAGATTGATTTTTTTTTTTTCTTTGTTGTTTATATCGCAAAGAATTTTTCTTTCTTTCACACGAACACTTATACCTAGAACGATACACGTGTACGTACATAGAAAGCATACGCACGATATATATTCTATAAATTAAAGATACGCAAACTCTCTTTTTCATCTAAATAATACATACGTTCAACACGATAATCTTTCGTTCATCCACACGCACGTAAGACACAAACGCACACGGACAACACATGTAGAAATCTTCATTCGTCCTTCTTTGATAGATTTGTTCATTTATATATATATATATATATATATATATATATGTATGTGTGGTATGTATATATATATATACATGTACAAGATAGTGATTAAAAAAGTGAAAATAAATTAAAAAAAAAAAAAAAAGAAATTTATCACATAAATCGTATAATTAATTATGTAATAAATCAATTCTTTTCTTTTTAATTTTTTACTTAAATTACTTTTATAATCACCGACTCATATGTATATCTATATATCTATATATATATATATATATATATATATATATATATATGTATGTATATATACATATATGCGTGTATGTATATATCTTTTTTCTCCTCTATCATTATAGATCGCACAACGATCACACATCTAGCAATTTATTATCTTCGTTCATTTGACAATTGAAAAAGATACTAATAACGGTGATGGTAGTCCGAGTGGACGTTATGAAAAAAAAAAAATGCATTTTAGATTTTCTCTCTATCTCTCTCGACGTTCGCTCGTTCGCTCGTTCGCTCGTTCATAAAACCTTGTACCTAGTTCCGCTTTAAAATCGCGGAAACCTAAATACACAAACGCAGTCTTTTGTAAGAGCCAAATCATAAATATACATACATACATACATACATACATGCATACGTATGTATGTATATGTACGTCGTATGTCGTATGGACAAATCGTCGGAAGCTCGAATCGCACGCAATTAATCCTTTTCTATAATAAATTCTTTTCTACCACTTTCTTTTCATTCTGTTCCATCCTTTTCTTCTTTCTTTGAATAGTGTAAAAAAAGGGTAGAAGTTATAAATAAACGCTTTCACGTAGATTGGACGCGCATGTACATTTAAATAATCACAGAGGTATACGCAAGGATAGCCTCGCAGCAGTATATAAAGGGCAAAATCGGCTCGTTTCGTAATAGATTATTGTATTTTTCTCGTTTATCTTTTCGAAACGAGCTTTGTCCCGAGCGCTCTCTCTTTCTTACTCTTTCTCTTTAGTTTATGATCCGGAGATATATATTTACATATATATATATATATATATATATATATATATATATGTATGTATATATATATAAATAAATTAACAAAAAAAAAAAAAATCTCCGTTTGTAAGAATACTGTTCGTGTTAACATTCTAATAACGCAGGTTCATTACACGCATATACAATTCTATACTTTGCATGTAAATAATGCTTATTTTCCAAAATGTGAAAAACGAGTGCCAATTGTTGAATGTAAGTGTGCGTGTCTTTCTTCCTGTGTGTGTGTGTGTGTGTATTGTATTGTGTGTGTGTGTGTGTATGTATGGAGGTTTATACGTTGTTGCAAAAATGAGTCGCAACCCAGACAACCATGATTCTTCTAAAAAGTATGGCGTCTATGTAAGTTAAATTTTTTTCATTTTTCATTTATTTTCGTCGAAAAATCTCGCACGATCGCGTCAATACTCTTATTATCTCTCATTTTCATTCATGTTCCTTCAGACGTCTTGACTTTTTTCTTTTTCTCTTTTTTCTTTAGTCGTTTCTTACAAAGTTTTGTACTGTCGATTTTGTATTCAAGCACGCGTCACAGCACGTTTCATCGCAACGGAAACGTATCTCTTTTGCGGCCCCTGTTTTTTAAGCTACCGTGGATACGTATGTATATCCACACGACCACGTGTCTAAAAGAGAAAATAAAAAAATAAAACGAAAGAAAGTACTAAGAGAGATAGTTGACACGTAGGACACGAAATGTATTAAGAAGAAGAATATATCACAGATTATCCGTCGAATTACCGTAGTAATGTCTAAAAGAAATCTTACGATAGTAATCGTAATTAATATGACCTGATCGTAACTCTATACAATAGTTTTTACTCTCAAAAAAATCGTCGATATGCATACATCATAATTTTTTTTTTTGTATCCTTACGAGATCATCGTAGTTTTTTTCTTTCTCTCTTTCTTTAAGAGTTATGTGTTCTTAAAATATATCTATTATAAATTTGTCGTGCGCATGAACAAAATCGACCTTTGGAAATAGCGAAGGAACGAATTTATATTATCTATGAACGAATCTTGATCTTTGAAAAAAAAGAAAAGACAACAAACGAAAGTCTTCGAATAGTAGCGCAAAATGACGTGCACGCACGTATACGCATAATGCACGTTGCATGATCATTCACTTTTTTTCCCCTTTTTTCACTTTTCCCATTGTTTCTTTTCCTGGTTTTTTTTCCTTTTTTGTTTTTCGTAATGTTTCGGTTTTCAGATAGCCTCATATTCAATGACGTAAACGTACAATTCGAAGTTGAATATACACACGTGTAATATGCTTCTTAGTCCCATGACATATACTAATGATTAACCATACGCATATAAATGATGCTTATGAATTTATGAGCTACCATATTAAAGAAAAAACATACACCATTGAAAGATTATATTATTTTGCGATCGTATATTATGATTATTAGAATACGATCGCCAAAAGCTAAATTTGCATTGTGCATATATTGGTAGAGAGATGTAACGTTGGTTGCGAGCAAAGAGAATAGTAAACTGCATATTTAATTGCATATTAAACTGCATATTAATTGTTTTATCTCTCGTGTGTTTCTTCCTTTTCTTTTATTTTCTTTTCTTTTTTTTCATTTTATTAAAATTCGAACTTATAATTGCGTCCTTCTCTCATCGCATCATTCATATCATTATACCTCCAGCTCTGACTTTACATCGCAGCGTTACACCGCTGTCACCTTCATACGATTTAATTATAAATAGTGAAGCACATTAAAAACATAGCTGTAAACCTAAGTATTACTGTAAATACTGGAAAACTTCCCACTAAATCTATGCAAAGTATAGCTTGTAGTAGAATACCATTCGTTAAGAGTAGAACTTGTATTACAAGACATCACGAACTTCTCTTAACTTAATCTTTCTTTCATTTTCTCCTTGTTTCGTTTTATTTCATAGTATTCACCGATCAGATTCAACGTACACGACGTGTACGCGATAGTTTCGTACCCGTTTGTTCGCAAAAATTCGAAACTTCCGCGCGACACGTGCCGGCACAGCCTTACTTTCGTCCACGTTGAAAATTGACGCGAGATTCGAAAATAAGTTAGGTCGGAATATGTTCCTCGACCGTATTTATATTTTATAATATAAGATGTATGACTATAATTTCTTTTCATCTGCGCTTACAATTTATTTACAGTTTGATAAATTAGTTACAGATTATTTTTCTTCATTTTTTTTTCTTTTTTCGTTTCTCGTTTCATTTTTCTTCTTTTTCTTTTTTTTTGTTTTTTTTGTTTTTTTTTATTATTATTATTTTTTTCATCGCTCGCATATATCCGCAACAATGATAAATTATGCCACATTATTGTTATAGTCAAACTTTTTAAGCGCTGTCCCCTGCCGTGTCACTTATTTATTACGTATTAGAAAATTTTAGCAATGTTTCGATTTATTTTTCGTTTAATCAAGTTGATAACGAAACGATCGCCTAATCTGCGAATTCCTATTCTTACGAACTCATTCAAATACCGATTATCCCCTATCGGCATCTACACCACATCAATTGTTATCATGATTCAGATTCGGATTGAATCAACAATTGAAATCATTTTTACCGCAGCTTTCACGCGAGGTTATAAAGGATTCATACGATTATATGAATAAATTCGATATGGATGAGTCGCACCTTACGTAGGAAAACAAAAACTCTTCGATATAAGAGACTTTTTTGGATATTACTTGTACTGTATCTGGATTAAATATCGAAGCGTAAAAAGAACAAAATCGAGTCCCATCAATTTCCAAAGTCACATTTCCACAGTACAAGTTCCAGTTTTCGTTGATAAAATGTTTGGTGGAACGATAGAAAAAAGGATCGTTGATAAACACCGTTACATTACTTATTGAATCTCGGTGGTCTTCTCAAACGTGGCATCAACTCGGTTCTGACTGCTCTGGCATAAGTTGGAGCATATTGATCCGCTACGTTTATTGGGCTTTGCATGTTTTGGATGTACACCGGTGAATCTTGTATTTGACCAACTGCTGCAGGTTGATATTGATATTGATTGCTCGCCATATCAGCAGCCGCATAATGATTCGGTTGCACGAATTGAGGAGGATTCTCGTATTGCGGATATGGCATAGAATTTTCTGCTGAAAATTCCGCTGAGAATTGAGGAATCACCGGATTAACGTTCACCGAAGTAGAAGCAAAATTACCAGGATCATAAGTTTGATACTGATTTAGTTGACCAATTTGCGTCGTACTGAATGGAGAAGATTGAGGAAACTGTGCTGTTTCTGGGAACAGCACGTTAGCAACGGTCGGCTGAGGATATGAATCGGGCGTATGGTATGTCGAAATGTTTGCCGTAACGTTACTTATATTCTGAACACTCGGGACGCTGGCAATTTGCGAGGTATCATAATTATGAAAAATTTGCTCGCTTTGTTCCAAATCTTTCATGCCACTTTCGTGCAAAGAGCTTGGTACGTTCAATTTTGACTTCATATTGGAAGTGCTCATCTCGTTGTGCTTTATTCTAGCTTCGGTTACAGATGGATGTCGCACGTTTACTATGCTCTGTGGTGCACGCAATGGAGGAAAATTAATTGGTGCCATTGCCACTGCTGAATTTTGTCGCTCCAAGGCCTTTCTTATTACCGAAAATGCTGTATTATCGTTTCTAGGCACTGGACGAGAATGCACATTAGAAGTCATATGATTTTCTCGTTGCAAAGCTTGGATGGACATTTGATTAGAAAATCTTATAGGCAAATTGGTCATCGTGTTACTACTTCGATTTCTGTAATCCTGATTAGTTACAGACTTTTCATTATAATCCCGCTGCATTTGATAATTATTTAATTTCGAATCCATTTCTTTAGAATACTTTTTTACGGAATAATCCTGTACTGTTCCAGTACTTTCGTGACTCACTTTACCGACGCAGCTATTAATTCTTCGCATGCTAGCAAACGTAGTACTTGTCTGATTCGTCACAACGATCGACGAACTTTTAATCAATGCTTGATCGTTTGATTGTAAGTCATCTTTATTGTCATTACTTTTCTTTATCGAAGAGCTCATTCTAGTAACGGTGACAGCAACATCCGTTGTTGTGGTTATAGAATTTAAAATCGAATCTTTATTACCTACTGCAGCGTTTATCGATTTCATTGATGCTTTTAACGTTCTACCTTTTCTCATATGTTCGAGTTTTTGCACATTTTTGTTTTTTTCTGGAACTTGACTGTTTTGTGACATCATTTTAGTATCTGTATTATTATTCTGATTTTTTGGTAATAAATTATTACGAGACTTGCAGTTTATAGTGACAGCTGGCAGGAGCGAAGCGCTGGCTCACTTCTTGGTCATGATCTTGAGATATTCAAGAGCGTTTTGAGCAGCACTGGCTTGAGCATCTTTACTGGTTACACCGCAACCATAGCAAACTGCCACTGGCAATGTGGACAGTTGCACAAGGCACTGGCATTTACCTACAATTTTATTATGAAGTAAAACAAATGTACATATATTAAACTAATAATAATTATTTTACTAAGTTGAAAAAGAAATTGTTTTTATTCAACTAATATAATGAAAAAAATAATAAAACGAAAAGTATGTAGTCAACTCAAAAAACATATTCTGATGAATGTATTATGTAAAAAAAAAAAAAAAAAAAAAAAAAAGAAAGAAAAAAAAACATTTTCCCTTTATATGAGAATATTATAAAGATGAGATGTATTATATGAATTTTTTTCTATTATTATAATTATGCTCAAAATCGTAAAACATCTTATGTAAATAATTGTTTATCTCCTAAAAAATATACTTATCTAATTGTAAGTATTTTAAAGCATATCATTGGGTACATTGTACAAAGCAAGATAATATGGCAACCATGAAATCTTTGAAGGATGCATTACGAAAAGAAATGAGTAATATTATTTTAAATATCACTGATGAAGAAAAAGCACGACAATCTTCAAGAATATTTGAAAAAGTACGGTAAATTATTTTCTATATAAGTATCTCAATAAATAAAAAACTTGCCAGTCAAGAGGTTATGTCACATACATTCGTACAGTATTGAAATAATATAATGATTTGTACAAACATTATTTCCAGTTGAAAGCATTACCACAATATCAAAACAGTAAAAGAATTTCCGTGTATCTTAGTACTAAAAACGAAATTGACACAACACTTATTTTGACAGACATATTTGAAAAAGGAAAGGAAGTATTTATTCCTAGATGCGATGGTAAAGTGATGGAAATGGTTAAATTATCTTCTATGAATGATTATGAAAAATTGCCATTAACAAAATGGAATTTTAAACAACCAGATATTTCTGAAGCTAGAGAAAATGCTTTTCAAAATGGTAAATGAAAAGATAAAATAAATAAATTGTATAATGCAAAATAAATATCGCATAGAAAAATTAATAACGAATAAAAATATTTTTCTCTTGCAGGTGAATTAGATCTCATTCTCTTACCAGGAGTAGCATTTACTTATAATGGTAAATTATTTTACTTTATATTTGCAAATTACATATACCATATATCAGATTTAACTATACTACTGCATTTATATTTTTTTATTAGGAAAACGCTTAGGCCATGGTAAGGGATATTATGATAAATTCTTAGAAGATACTTTCCAGAAACAGCAAAAAAAACCACATTTGATAGCAATAGCATTTAATGAACAAATAAAAAATGACATACCAACAACTGAAAGAGATGTAGTACTTGACATGGTACTTACAGAAAAATAAAAAAAAAAAAAAAAACAATTTTGCAAATATTTAATAAATCAATTATATTAAATTATGTGCTTACAAATGTATACTTTCAAAAATAAAATATATTGGCACAAAATTTAATTATAACTACTTTTTATAATTTGTTTTAATTAACTACTTTTTATAAATTTTTAAGCATATCAAATTATTTTGTTTTCTTCTTTACTTTATAGATTTTTTTTTCAAAAATCATAAACATTATAATAAATATCATGAAATAATGTTGATCATGCAATGAACAAAAATTCATAAAAATAAAATGAAATAAATAAAAAATTGTAGCTTTAGAAAAATATGCCCCATAAGTTCAATAATTTGATACATGTAAATGTATTATGAACTCACCACTAATAGACTTTTCTTCAATGTCAACATACGTTACTTCAAATTGTTGTTCTGAAGCAATCTCTTGCAAGAATTGTACCAAATTTACATCTCCATCATTCAAACAAGTATTCTGAAACAAAAAACAATAGCAATTTATTTATAATTATAAATGTACAAGAAAAATATGATAAATTGAAATCTCTTGATAATTTGATTTCATTCTTTAAATGTCATGAAATATTATACAAACCTGCAATTCAAAAAGTTTTACACCTGTGGAAGACTTGAGGTTCTTGTGAAATAGTGAAACTTTATGACTATGAGGCGTTGTTAATGTTGAAATTTTGCTACCTTTCAGGTCGGCATAACGGGCATTTACATTTGCAGACTTTTGCACAATCTATAACGGACAATTAATCAATAATTTAATTAAACATTTATGAAATTTTTCTACTATGGAATATGCTACCTGCATCAAAAGCAAAATGAAGTGGAAATGACTTAAATATAGATGCTTCAAGAAAACCAATCTATAATTTTGTAATTCATAAATCTATGATTCATAAATAATTCTTGCAGCATTCATTTCATCATATCAATATCGTCCGCTATAGATTAAAAATGATCAGAAAGGTAGCTTTTTGCAAATATAATGACTAATAAAACAATTGTATAATTGTTAAAAATCACTTCCACTTCACTGTTCTTTCACACATGCACATACACACAAACACATACATCACATGCATACATATTGTATTTTGTAAAATTGAATTTGTTTAGTATAGTTAGAGACTATACGTGAATAAAAAATTAACAACAATAACATGTCGTTAATATTTATATTCTTTAAGAATCTCCTTAGATTATACAATATTATCATTTATATAAATTATTATTATACCCTATAGAAAGTCTTATCTCTTCTTATATATATATGGGTAGTCTTACCTCATCTCCATCCATAATCGAAGCTTGATTGTTTGTATCATGAAGAGTAAGCCACATTTTATGAGCTGCATGTCTCTTTGCAATTTTTTTACTTTTACCATAGCCGACTTCACGAAAACTCAAAATAGAACAAACAATAGTAAATTTTCTCTCGTGTGGTAATCCCTCTTCACCTTCCATTGTATATTTTGGTGGTGGCCAATGACGAGACATACACATTTCTTGCAAAACTCCAATTGGATTGGTTAAACCTTTTTCTTCTCCATATCCTTCAAGTTCTGGTATGCTTTGAGAACTATATGTACAATGTTCAATAAAAGTTACATATTATCAAAATTCTATCAATATTTATAACAGCTATTTTGCTTCCAATATCATAATACGTTATTTAAATAGTTAT
The DNA here is from genome assembly GCF_905475345.1 of Vespula vulgaris. Classification (NCBI taxonomy): domain Eukaryota; kingdom Metazoa; phylum Arthropoda; class Insecta; order Hymenoptera; family Vespidae; genus Vespula; species Vespula vulgaris. The sequence goes on from NC_066606.1 coordinate 1,495,498, forward strand.
TCTTACTCTAAACTTTTTGGAATAGGAGATTCGGCAGACTCAATATTCGCTCCAATTAATTTATCTAAAACAGCTTTAGCTGCAGCATGTTTGGCTTCTTTTTTAGATCTACCAGTCCCCATTGCTGAAACAATTGGATCTACTTGAATAGCATAGTAGTTACAAAATGTAAGTTTTTCTAATATCATTTTTTCCTTATTTCCTAATAATATATATCTTATACTATAAGAAAATATTAAAATGATGTATATGTACCATTAATCAAAATTATGTATATGTTATTTTGGTACAAACCGACGACATCAGCCACAGTAACACGATAACGAAATGTAGGTTCATGTATAACACCTTCCACTTGAACTAATTCATATTTAGGTATTGTACCCCTTCGAGATAATAGTTCTTGAAGAACCGAGACAGGCGTCTTACTAGGTAATGATTCCATTTCTAAACGAGCTGCTTCAGGTAATGATAATGTTTCTGACATCATAGCGTGTAATGTTACTCTTGCTCTACTGCGGCGATGGGTATTATTTGAATGGTTCGGAACGTTGCCTACATTAGATAGCATAGTAGGCCCAACCTGTTGTGATTGACGCATTTCTTCCATCTTACAAGTCTAAAAATAAATGATATTTATGTTAATTTAAAGCATTTTATAAAAATACTTATTTATATTACTTAATGTATACACTTATTTAAGAATAATATCAAAATAAATAAAATATTCAATGATTTCAAATACAATATTTTGCAACATTCCAACTTTATTAATAATATCATAAAGCAATTGTACTTTTATAATGTAATATGTAAACACTATAAGAATATCAATACTACATTATTTATAAACTTTGCTTTATCAATATTTCTTATAATTGATGATTATAAATTAAGGATATCATAAATAAAACGGAATATCCTTATTAATTTGACAAAATGTATAGTTATCATCCGAAGTAATATAATTAAAAAATAAAATGAAAAGGACTTGTAAATCAAAACTTTGTTATAACGATATTGTAACAATATAATAAACTAAACATCTTTATTCATTGTCAAGCATTCATCGTGCTTATCAAAAACTTGATATTTTTGATACAAAAATATATTTATTTTAAATGACATATTAAATTGACAAACGTATACAAGAAATATTAAATATACCAACATTATATTTGTAATAGATAAAAACATCAAATAATGAATAATTTTCTATTTCAATTTTATGCTTAGAAAGATTACAAATGCTTTTGGAGATAAATAGAACTTAGATATTCATTACTTTCTTCAATCTTTTTTTTCGCAAGACGACAAGTCGTTATGCAACGAAATATACGTTGTTATAGAAGTGTATATTAATGCACGGTATGATAATGAAATTAATGAATGCAAATAAAATGAACGGAAATTAAAATATAAGCAAATATTTCTAAACGAATAGAATCTTTGCGAAGTATAAAGCAATAGTAAAACCGGCTGGTAGCCATGATAGGTGTACAATTCATCGATCAATTTTAGTATATTATGTTCAGAAACTAAGTAATTGTTCTTCATTGATGAAATTAAATTTTAACATTACTTTACTCGAGTCCTGAAAGTCTTTGAAATATAAACAAAGTTTCGTTTAAAGTTATAAACGGATCGTAGAGGTTGACCGGTCATAGACATCATCTGCTACGCAAATTCGTATAACTCACCGCTTTTACTTACAATTTTTAAAGGTTCTATGCGACTAAGCTGGACTCCTTTCAACAGGCCAATTCCTATACGAAAAGCGAATCCCGCTTTTTGTGATCGATCCAAATTTCACAAAAAGCTTGATCCGTTTGACGACAGAAAAATGGTTCGCCAACTACCGGAGAATCCTTCCTCTGATCTGTGACTCTGCGGCAATACTCGATACGAACAATTTTTGTAGACGCATGACTACGCGCAGCTTTCTGCGCAGATACAACACTGGCGGTTTTGTTTATACAAAATTCCAAAATTTCTATAACAAAATCGAATTTTAAACAAAAAGAAAAAAATTTTACTTTTCATGGAAAATTATTTGTTTATACAGTGAATTTATAATTATTACAATAACTTTTCTATCGTTGTATTAAATTATACTGTAATATTCTCTAGGGATTTTTTATTAAATCGTTATAATTTCGAATTTGTGGTAAACCATATGAAATTTATTCATTTACGAGAAAAACAATAAATGAACTTCGACGAATCAGGCAAGTCTTCCATCTTCTTTCGTAAAGCGCATTTTTATTTCACTGACCGAAGCGACACGTGCTATGTTTTTAAAACGCAATTTTTACTTTATTGTTTGTAATTGCGATATAACAAAATAAACGTATTAAATGTTATAAATTAGAAATTAAATTTATTGATTCTGTTTCTTAGAACGATTAAAAAAGATTTATAAACGTGGAATTTGTATCGCTGAAAAATTCGGACTTTTTCCTTGTAAACTTAACTAGATATCGTATTTGAAGAAATATCGTCGTTCAAATCTATTCGCACGTAAAATTTGAAATAGTATTGCCTACAGCGCCAAACTACCGTCCAATCCGATTCTTCGTTTCTTAGCAACGCCGGATGTTGGCGTTTTCATAGGTTCTATCGAGCAATATCACCATTTCCGTTCGTTATCCATTGTAACGCCCGAAAGCGAGGATCGTTCGCCATTATTATATACCGACGCCACGAAAAATCGTTCTTTCGATTTCGATTTTTATCTCAGGTTTTTCTTTTCTTGACCAGTTTCCAGTTTGGAATTAAAAATGAGTGACATTGAAGTAAGTATTATATTTTAAATCGCTTATTCTTTTCGGCTATCAATTAGAAATATTTAACAAATATGTTAACATGCGGCCAACTGCAGCCATTATCGATCAATAACGTTCTACGCACGTCGCGTGTAATTTTGTTTAGAATAATATTATTTATTAATGCCAATACAATGTATATTCTCACACTATTTACTCAGTGAAAATTTCCTTTACGAATACTTACAATACAAATCTTATTGCATGCTTTTCTAACACAAGATCATATATACGTGAGAGTTTGAAATTGTAGAGCATTTTTTGTTTCTCTAGATACGTTTATATTTTGTTTGTGTTTTTTTCTATCTTTCACGTATTAAATATTGCCATATAATTGATACTATGATGATCAACTCAGCTCGCTTTGATACAATGCTGAAGAAAATACAATTGTTCCCTAAAGTTTTAAAATCTGATTGTGAAAACATATTATTGTTTATATGTGACGTTTTATTATTATTCACAACTGATGTTTGTTTTCTTCGACTTTCAGAGAAGTGGTAGTCGAAGTTCAAGTCCACGCCGACCACGTACTGCAGATGGAGGATTAAGAGACTCGCGGTCACATTCAAGGTCACGCAAATCTCGTGAACGGAAAGAATCACACAGGGCAGTTAAAGAATACTCTAGATCAAGGAGTCGTTCTCTTTCGCGTAGCCGAAAGTCTTACCGGAGTAACAAATACGCTAGTGCTGGGCATCGTGGAAGCAGTCGCAGTCGCAGTCGTTCTCTTTATAGAGGCGGTAGATACTCTCGCAGCAGATCTCGATCATACTCACGTTCCCGCTATTCTCGAGAACGTGACAGGAATATCTATCGCTCACATTCTCGAAGCCCAATGTCAACAAGAAGACGTCATGTTGGTAACAGAGACAATCCTTCTCCTTCTCGATGTTTAGGTGTATTTGGGCTTTCCATATTTACTACAGAACAACAAATTCATCACATCTTCTCAAAGCATGGTCCAGTTGAAAGTGTACAAATTGTTATTGATGCTAAGGTATTTTCGTAATTTTCGTTTTTTATTATTTGTAACGTGCATTTCTTTTTATAGACTCACGAATATATTGTAAAAGCAAATTTTTATCCCTTGTGGATACATTTTTTTTCTAAAGGGAATATTAAATTCTGCCAGAGATTTAGAACGCTCTTACTATTGAGTGAATGTAGAACGTTAAAGGCCTCTGGCTACAAGTATTTTGAATCCTAAGAAATTATTCATATAAGAATTCAAAGTTCCTTCAAATATGTATTAAATTAATAAATTTTATTTACAGACAGGACGATCCAAAGGATTTTGCTTTGTGTATTATGAATCATCCGAGGATGCTAAAGTAGCAAAAGAACAATGCACAGGAATGGAAATTGACGGACGACGAATAAGAGTAGACTATTCTATCACACAAAGAGCCCACACACCTACACCTGGTATTTATATGGGAAAACCGACGCATCTACCTGACCGAGGATGGGATGGACCAAGACGTAGAGAGTCAGTATATGTATTCTTTAAAATTAAAAATTACATATCAATGTAGAAAATAGATATATTAAAAAAAAAAAATAACCTTTCTGAATTATATCTAACATGTTATTTTGAACGTAGGAGCAGTTACAGAGGAAGCTATCGCCGTTCTCCAAGTCCATATTACAGCCGACGACGATCACGTTATGACAGGTCTAGATCACGCTCCTATTCTCCACGTAAGTCTTATTTCAATTTTACTTAGAAGTATAATATAAGCAGTCTACATGGATATGTGTCTCCTTTGAAATAATATGTGCTGCGTATCATGCGTTATACATAAAACAGATCAATAGTCCAGTAAAAAAAATTCATTATCTTTTTATAATTATAATAATAGTAATAATGATAATAACACTCTCATTGATTTGATATTGTATGATACGGTAATTTGTCATAAACCCTTACACATATGCACCTGCAGAACATTTCATATCATCATACATTCTTAAAAATAAACTAATATGACAGATTCGTTGAAATTGTCATGACAAAGTTATATAAGATTAATAAACACATAACATGTTTGGAAGGGGGGGAAATATTGTTGGTATTATGAGAAAAACCTTAATGCTATCGTGAGATAGTGAAGCAAACAGCATAAATCCTTTTGTCTTACAAATTATATATTTCTAATTGATTGACTCTCGTATTTTGTTTAATTGTATTAATTGTTATATAATGATTGTGCACAACTTTATTTTTATTTTTCTACATAAAAGTATAAGAATAGTTGTGCTGCGTGGTTAACAAGTACAAATCGTGGTATACTAGGTATATTTATTGTGCATTTTCAAGAGATATAAAAAGAGTAGTAAAAAGCTTCTTTTTTTTTTTTAAACCAAAAAAACAGTGTATATTTCTTTCACAGATTCATATTTCCGTAGACCGCTTATATTCAGTCCAAAGTATAAGATGAAATAAGAATCTACGTAAATTATCAAGAATCGATGGCAGACGCATCAAGAAATGCATCGAATAAATCGTACGGTAGTAACTAAGTGCACCCTGTACCCTGGGTCGAACAATCATGGTTTTTGTTGCTTAATGAATTTCAGGTCGATATTAAGTGACCGAGTGTGATGCGAGAGGCCAGGTGTTTGGGAGCCATTTGTGTGACTTGACCCTATGACCCCAAATTTCTTCTAACTATACCGTACCGGGTCAAAAATGCAAACGCTACATTCTTACTGCTGTTCTTACCTTACCTATTTCTGCATTATACGCGATTAAATATATAACATTTACGTTATATTATACAATATCAATTAATGAGATAACATTTAATATGCAAAGGAGTCTAGCATATTCTTTGCATGAAACAGTAAGGTTGGAATGGACACAATAGTTAATTTTCTTTTTCGATAATATTATGAAGAATAGGTTTAAGTTACTCATACTATAATTATCATGTGAAGGTTGGAATATGATTGAGTTATGAATTTAATTTGAATATTTAATAATTTGCTTAAAGTTGTATTCCAGCCGTTGGACACTAGATACCACTCTCTAACTACTAAACATGGTAGAAATCGGGAAATCTGGTATTCCTATCCGTTTATGAAACAAAAAAAAACAAAAAACAAAACAAAAAAAAGCAAAAAAAATACAAAAACAAAAAAATAAACCTGAAAATAGAAGTAAGGTCTCTAACCTGTTTGTTTGTTTATAAGGTTTTGAATCAAGAGGTATTGGATGATAGAGGGAAGTTTGAAGTTTCACTCTGAAAAAATGAAAGTTTTGAAAAATTGAAGACAAGATTTCTGAAGATGTTTGTCTTGCTCGCATTTCAAGATATGAAGGTTTTTCGCGCATGTGACAAAGAATATGATCCGAATCGCATTCATTTCCGGCTGAGAAGTCTCAAGCCTAGAAGATCAGCAAGTACTATAAAGCAAGCCTCAAGAGTCAGAATCGTTGGCCCCCGACCTGGACAAATCAGTGGTTGGGGGTGAAACTGGCTGAACGTTTCAGAAAATGTTCAGGAAGCATCGAAATCTTTTCTAAATAGGGAAGAGCGTAAGGTGCTCCAAGGTTTATACTGATCATATTCTTTCTCAGTTGATTTGATTTACAATACAATATTCGCTATTAGATTCTCCTGAAATAAATAAAATGTTTATACCTCCATCCATCCCATCCCTCCACCATCCTAAAACCTCCATCTCCACGAAGGCAAATTTTTTGATTTTATACGCAGATAAAACATTAAATATAAATTGAAAAATTAATAAATATGAATTTTTATATATATATGTACCTATGATTTGCTATGTCTTTAATTTTTTTTCGTTGCCATGATTAATTTGAAAAAAGACAATTTTCTGTAAAAAAAAAAAAGAAAGAAAGAAAAAGTTTTTTTTTTTTAATTACTTAACGTCGCATAGACCGCTTCTATCGATTATTAGCAAAGTAGGAAGCAAAGTTTATAGTTTATTATGCGGTTTGGTGTGCTTTAGGTAATGTAAATGACCTTTTTGTAGGTTCTATGTTCTTTAAGATTATTCTTATGTTTAAGTTCTGTTTATAAAAGAAGTATCTTCAGCAATACAAGATAATATGTTTCAATTATGTGTTCTGGATTGCTTGTAGTTTGGTCAAATATAAAAATAGATAAAGATAGAAGATTGCCGAAGATACCTGAAGAGTACTAAAAACATCCGAAGATACCCGATGAAATTTCCTGCAATACTGCAATCCTATCTGATTTATTCGACCCTATTCAATCTTATTCAATTCTATTTGACTTTATTCGACCCTATTTGATCCTATTAAGTCCACCTGCTGATTTTATTATGACAAATTGGATTGTTCGGGGTCTTACGTAATTATATATTATCTATAATGACATTGGATTGTCCTTTTTTTTATTAATCCTTATTCAAAAAAATACTGGAAAAGTGTTATAAAAAATAGAAATTTTCAATAAAATCAAGATTACTATCGACTATGTGATAAAAAAAAAAAAAAAATTATTGAAGCGCGAAAAAAATTACATTTCGATTAATTATAAAGTTATATATAGAACTCGAACAAATATAAATTTACGTAAAAAATATGCTTACTTGTATTTGAATTTGTGTTGTATTTACCGATACATTTGATAAAATTGATTACTTTTATCATTTTATTTTAATTCTCTTATGAATGAATAAAAAAATTGAAATATAATAAGAATTTAAATATAGTTAAAAAAAAATGATAAAATTAGTATCGACAATTAGTTATTTTCGTATTTTTTCTTATCCTTGCTATTTTTTGAAATTTTTTCTAAATTCGATAGGTTATTTTTGTAGAGATATGTTTTCTAACATATACGTAATTATTTTTTGTATTGATCGATAATATCGATTATGAAAGCTTTATTTGATAATTAGATAACAAATACGTTAGATAACAAATAAAGCGATTATGTGTATCATCTATATTTTTTAAGTAAAAGAAATTGTATCATTTAAAAGTTGTAATCTTTTTCAATAAAAAACACAAATTTAATTGTTTTTTAATACATATTAAAAATTTGTCGAATATTTTTATGAATAAGAACTGTCTAAAAGCAGTTACTTTATTATTGGTAACACTGTCAGAGATCTGTGTACTACTTCAGCGCATTTCAACATCTTTAGGTTAAGAATCGGTAAATACAAACATGCGACGACACGATTTCGTAACAAAAATAATCTTATTATACATCGTGATAATATGTAAAAATGTAACAGTAGTAGCTATACAAGACGATCAATATCAAAGTTATCCTGCTCAAGGTTTGTACAATGCCAGTGATAATGTGGTAGTATTAAATGCTTCTAATTTTAAAACTAGTGTTTATGGAGATTCGAAAGGATGGTTAGTTGAATTTTATAATAGTTGGTGTGGATTCTGTTATCGTTTTGCACCTACATGGAAGGCTTTTGCAAGTAATGTTTATTGTAAGTGTTGTTTCTCTAAAATGATTATTCAAATAAATTGTGATTTTTTTAATTACATAAAATAAATAATTTATAATCTACGTTTTATTTTATGCATTCAATATATTTTCCAGCTTGGAGAGATATTGTTGTCATTGCAGCCATAGATTGTGCTGTAGATGACAATAATCCAATTTGTCGTGAATATGAAATTATGCATTATCCAACGCTTAAATATTTTCCTATTAATGCACATTCTTCTTTCATGGGTATAGTAGTTGATAAAGGTGATAGCGTTGATGATGTTAGGCATAATTTGATTAAAAGACTGGAAAAGGAGCAAGAGGAAGGACGTGGTATAACGTGGCCTAATATTACACCTTATAGGTAAAAGTTGATTTAATTGTAAAATCATTTTGTATAGTATTTTTATTATTTCTTTAATAGAGTAATAATTTATCTACTATCAATTTATAATTTATTAATTTATTTATAATTTATAGAAATGCAGAGATAAAAGATATATGGAAAGTTGTACCAAAAACTGTAAAATACTTTTTTTTATTATTTGAGAAAACAGACTCTCATATGGGAACTGAAGTCATATTAGATATGCATAAAATTTCAAGTCTGCAAATACGTAGAGTTATATCTGACAATGAATTACTATGCGTAACAAGTAAAATCACCAAATTTCCAAGTCTAATTGTAATGAGCCAAACGGAATCGCAAAAGCTATTAAATATTAGAATTCCAACAAGAGAAGGTATTATACAAACAATCAAAACCTATATGAACTCAAAGAGTATAAATATAGATGAACAAATTATTGGGAACCGCAATAGAGAATTGCTAATTCAGAAACCAAATGCAATAAGTAATACTAAATCAAAGTCTCTGCAACAACAGCAATATAACTCTGGCACATTTGAAGATCATTTATATCAATTAGATTTGGAAACAGCTCTGCGATATTCCATTTACCATGAAGTACCAATGACTAAAATGATAGAAGGAGAAAAGATGGAGGCATTGAAATTATACTTAGATGCAATAGCCAAATATTTTCCAATGAGATTCAATGGTATTTTTCTTGACGTAATTCGTAATATAATCAATACAAAAGAAACGATATCCGGAGAAGAATTCGTACATTTATTAAAATCTACAGAGGATGAAATGTTGCCTGTATTCTCAGGCCCACAGCAATGGATTGCATGTAAAGGAAGTAAAGAAATATATAGAGGATATCCTTGTGGATTATGGACAATGTTTCACATGTTAACCGTTAATTTTGGAATGGAAAATAAAGATAAAAAACATTATAATCCCATTGAAGTGTTACAAGCTATGTATGAGTATATAAAAAATTTCTTTGGTTGTGCTGATTGTTCAAAACATTTTATAGAAATGGCAACAAGAAACAAAATATTTGAAGTACAGAATGGAGATGATAATATATTATGGTTGTGGAAAGCTCATAATGAAGTTAATGCAAGATTGGCAGGAGATGAAACGGAGGATCCTAAACATAAAAAAATACAGTATCCATCGCAAGACCATTGTTCAGAGTGCAGATATCCAAATCAAACTTGGAATGAAGCTCAAGTTTTATACTATCTTAAAAGAAAATATAGTTATGCAGGAATTAATTATTATGGATCTAGTGAAAAATATAGTAACTTACAAAATAGTAGATCAAAAAGAAGATTAGAACTAGCTCCTAACAAATATATAAATCTTAAAAAATTGGGTTGGGATTTTACTGTATTTGATATAAGTATTTGTGTTGTATTATATGTTACATCTGCTACAATACTCACACTTGTTTGCATTAAATTTGCTGTGAGAAGAACTTACAGAAAAAAAGCATACCTAAACTCATTTGGTAAAGTATAAATTCTTGTGAAGAACAGATTCACAGATTCATTATAGGCATGTATATTGTAGGCAATACATTTTTTAAGATATTGTATATATACGTCTGTGTATTCGTCTGTATATATTATTGATATTATTTAATAATCTAGTTCTTCTATATGCATATCTGCATTTTTATATGTCATCAACTGAACAGAAGTTCTCGTGCTATTATCAATAGAATTTTTTACAGAAATTGTACAGATCATATGTATACATGTATTTGTATTACATTTCGTTAGATTTCGTTAGATTTGTGTTATAAAATTATTCTTTTAAAAGTTTAAAATTAAACACGTCATGATCAATTGTATACTGTTATGCTATGTTAAGCTAAATTTTTTAACAAAAAAATTTGTATGATTATTATATTAAATACTTTTTTTTTTATGATAAATCCAACAAAAAAATTTCATAATTATGACAATCTCAATGAAAGTGAGTGTTTGTCAAATCGTTGTTAATTGTAAATATCTATTATTTTAAAGTTGAATTTAAATTTTGCATAATTACGTAAATATAAATATACATAAAAAAAATTTCTACATGGATATATAAATATATCATACATATATATTTTAGAAATTTTCTGTATAATCGATTTAAGAAAGCAAAAAATAACGATTAAATTTTATTAGCAGCTACAAGGATCAACTTGTATTCAAGTTGATCTTATTTGACTAAATATAGTAGATCCAAATCATTACTCCGTATAAGTTTTATATATGTATATGTATATATTTATACAGCACAATATCATAACTTTCAATTACTAATATAGAATATTTATAGAAGATAATACAGATTACTCATTATTGATATAATGTACAATTTTAAAAGTTCCATATTGACATAATTTATTTATTAGTTCTTTAAAAGAATTTTTACTTTAAGTAGAAATGTCTGACATGGCAACTTAATAAATTTTTATTTATAACAATGTGCAAAATAGGAAATACATTTTCTTTTTTTTAAAACACATTTATATATTTCATTAAATATTTATATATCTATATATAAAAAGAGAGAGAGAGAGAGAAAGAAAATATACATTATTCTTAGCATATATTATTATTCAAAATTAAGAAATTTCATTGTGTAATATGCATAAATGTGTGTATATAACAACTTTTTGGTATGACTGTATGATCATGATATGTTACAAAATATTTATAAAATACAGTTCAGCTTTTATAACTTGCAATTTCATAATTAATAAAGAAAAATTAGTAAAAAAAAAATTTCAAGTTGGAATGATTGGTCAACTGCATTTCAAGTGAACAAATGCATATAAATTCATTTATTCTTTATATTATTAATTTCCCATGTACTTTTCGTATCCCATGTAATACCATCGTGCGGTAATTTTGATTTCATATATGGAATCAACCATGTTAAAAACCATCGTTCACCAAGAACTTCTTTTATATTCTGTTGCCAACCAAGATCATAAGTATCCCTATTTTTATTACTTTCATCTGCTACGCATCCACTAAAAACTAATCTAAAATGATAAACGCATAAAACACCTGTAAATAACATTCCTATAACAGAAACAATATAAAGTAATAAATAGAATTGTTCAATAGAACCATCAAACCCAAAAACAAATATTGCCAATGGAAATATAATTTTTATAATGGTCATTGGAAACTCAAAATTTATTCTAGCCCAGATAAAATAGTTATTATAACAAAAAGCATAGACTGTAGCAATGAATAAATACAAAAGGAACATTAAAAAGTATCTGTGATTAAAATAACCAATACAACAGCCAGTAAAGATACAATGATGATCACGCTTTAGAATACATGTTCTACATGTTGAACAGTGCCATGAACGAGGAGGAGCAAGTATTTCACATGTTGTACATAACCTCCATCCATTCTTAGGAGTTGCTGTGCTTACCGGTACAATAGTTCTATTAATACTAGTATCGCACAATATTGTATAGGTAAAGTTACCCACAATATTTAACATTATAAAATTACCTATAGTAAAATGGATGAAATATGGTATTGTGTTGTACTTATACAATGCGGGTAATACTACCCATAGTTCGAACCAATATATTAATGGTACAATTGTTAATATAAATATCATAGAAAAAAAGTCACTTAATGTGTGAGGCCAAATCGTTTTACGAATGATCATTTTGACAATTGTCACTGTATAATTTTTATCCACACATTCACTACTGATCTTTTCAATAGATTCACAATAAAGTTAATTAAAATTATGTCAACAACGATATTCCCTTGTGCCCTTGATAATAGACGTTTTATTATCCTTATTTACACGGACAAATATATCAAACTTACAGGTCGACATATTTCTTTTATATATTTCTTGTTCGTTCTTTTTAACTTCTGTTGCTTGCAGAAATGGTTAGATATTCCTAATATCCAATTGAATAGGGAAGAAACTCGTGAGTCTCCAGCATTTATCTTTAATATTATCCATAACTTCGTCAAAGGTTTCTTCTCTCTTTTTTTTTAAATGTTAACTTTAAAAACGTGATGAAAAAATATGGAACATACTTTTTTCTGTTCCTATTCACGATGCAATGCGTTGAATTCATTCAAATCTTGTGCAATTTGATACGATTTAGATCTTAAACAAAGCACGTGATTGATTCTATAGCATTGAAACAACATCTAAGATGTGGGATAAATTTATTATTTATCGAGCGAACCATCAACGCCATCTGACGTGGCAAATACGGAATTAAAATCGTAGATAGTTTTTTGCCTATAATTTTATATCCGATTATGCTCGCTTCGAATAAACTTAATGGAGGGGAGTAAAGCATAGACAGCAAGGAAAGAATATATGTTGATGACAAATTCAAAGGAACTATCGTGAATAGCGCCACTTAAAAAGTTCCTCGTTAATCGTGTCAATTGTGATATCTTGCGTATTTATTTATTACAAACATGTCGAAATATAAGATTGTTATGGTTCGCCATGGTGAGAGCGAATGGAATAAATTAAATCTATTTTGTGGATGGTACGATGCTAATTTATCCGAGAAAGGTAGGATTATAAATGATGTCGAAAATCTTCGCAAGGGCAAAAGGTCATGAGATCTTAAAAAAATATTTTTTTTTCAAGATGTATAAAAAAATTAAGACATTTAAGTTCTTTATAATTTTTTTTTAACCGTCGCAACGAGATACATGTCTTAAAATGCGAACCAATAAAATTTATTATAAAAAATTCTTTTTTTAAATTTGTACGATATATCATTGCATTCATTCATCTAATTACTTGTTCATTCATACGTATGGGTGTTCGTAATCTTATATAAAAAATATTTTTCAGGTAAAAGCGAAGCTGTATCAGCTGGAAAAGCTATTAAAACGGAAGGTCTTTGTTTTGATGTTGCTCATACATCTGTTTTGACAAGAGCTCAAGAAACTTTGAAAGCTATTTTGAAAGAAATCAATCAGGAAAATATTCCTACTTTTAAAACGTGGCGATTGAATGAACGTCATTATGGTGGTCTAACTGGCATGAATAAAGCAGAAACAGCAGCAAAATATGGAGAGGAACAAGTACAAATCTGGAGAAGGTCTTTTGATGTACCACCTCCTCCTATGGAATCTGATCATAAGTATTATGAAACAATAACTAAGGATCCTAGATATGCTAATGAGCCCAAGCCCGAGGAATTTCCTAAATTCGAATCCTTGAAACTAACTATAGAAAGGACTCTGCCTTATTGGAACGATGTTATCATACCACAGTTGAAAGAAGGAAAAAGAATCATTATAGCTGCACATGGAAATAGCTTGCGAGGAATAGTGAAGCATCTTGATGGTACATATATTCATTGTGTAAACTATTCTTCTTGTAGAACGTACGATAAAAGAATTTTGTTTTATTTACAGAAATGACAAATGATCAAATCATGACTTTAAATCTACCGACTGGTATTCCTTTCATATACGAATTGGATGAGAATTTCAAACCAGTTATTTCTATGAAATTCTTGGGTGATGAAGAAACTGTTAAAGCAGCAATAGCCTCAGTTGCTGCACAAGGAAAAGCAAAATGAAGTATTGAAGAGAATTGAATTCTCAAATATTAATTTTCAGTTAAACATTGTATCAAAATTAAGATTTCAAATAATTCAAAGTATTGATTAAACAAAATATAAGTAGATGAAGAAACTAAGAAATTAGAAATAAGAACACTAAAATGTCTAATTATTAATGATTACATTAATGCCCAAAGTCCTTAACAAATTTTATTTTTTGTAAAGCATGTACATAATGTATATTTATGTACATATTACAAGATATTATGACAATATAATACCCTAAGTATAATTTTGGCAATGAAAAGTACAAGCAAATTCATAGTTATCTATTTTAGAAAATCCTTTATTTATTCTTTTATTATTTAAAATATATATGATATAATAATTACTCTTTATGTATTGTACCTCCTTTATGAGAATAGTATAAATTAAACATTACATAAACCAATATAAAATAACACTGTACTTATTTGCATCCATTTTTAAAAATTAGTTGGTAATGGTAAGGTAGCATGAAAACATACCTTTCATGTTTAGTCTGACAAATAACACTAGAAAAAGATATAAAGTAACTTTTTAATTTAAAAGAATCGATTATGAAAAAAAAATATTAAAAAAGTATAAAGTGGTGAGTGAAATCGTGACAGTGTGTACAGCTCATTTTTAGTAGTAAAAGAATTTTCAATTTTGTCTTTCTATATAGGTTATATCTCAATGGATTCTTACCAATTTCGTTATCTACCTAATACAGGTTAATGCGTCACAAATCGTTTGCTGCAATACGATCCTTAATTTTTTTAATTGGTGAAATCGTAAAAAGTTAAGATATATATCTTCGAAAATTCGGATAATTATATTTACAAGAAATCAAATCAGTGACATACAATGAGTTCAGATAATGAAGAATTAATGTTGACAAACGAAGAAGATGATCTTCTTGATGAAATATTATGTATGAATACGAATTTAAAACCACATGCACAATCGAAAAAGCATGTAAAAATAGAAGATAAATCAACAAATAAAAATAATTGTATAAATGAACCTGAATGTCAAACAAAAGAATTAAAAATTCATGATGCTTCACAAACTAAAAAAAATCCAAATAGCGGAGAATGCCCTAAATATAAAAACAGTGAACAATCTAGCAAACATGAGGATAATGCTGCATCAATTCATCAAAATGTAAACAAAAGGCCAAGAGATACGTCAACATTGGATACACGAAATCCTAAAATCTCATGTCTTAGACATCGCGATGATTCAAGTTCTACAACTAATAATACCAAATTATATTCAGGAGAAAACAATAAAAAACATGTAGAATATGAAACTGATCCTACAATACTTGCACGCAGACAAAAAGAAATAGATTATGGAAAAAATACTATTGGATATGATCGATACATTCAAACTATTCCTAAGTAATACATTCAATTAACAAAATTAATCAGTGATTTTTATAAATTTTCGTTTTATTTTATTAGTGATGAGTATTGTATTTGATGTATAATACTTCATATTGTTTTATTTCAGAGAGCAACGTACAAGAGAACATCCAAGAACTCCTCCAA
Source organism: Vespula vulgaris (assembly GCF_905475345.1). NCBI lineage: Eukaryota > Metazoa > Arthropoda > Insecta > Hymenoptera > Vespidae > Vespula > Vespula vulgaris. The sequence goes on from NC_066606.1 coordinate 1,511,295, forward strand.
AATACATTAAATATAGCAGAAGAGGATGGGATGGAATGATTAAATTATGGAGGAAACAGCTTCACAATTGGGATCCTCCACAAGAAAATGAAAGTAATGATAGTTAATAAAATTGGTCATTTTTATAAGAATACAATAGAAATAAGATACTGAGATATAATTAAAACAGTATTATGTTATGATAAATTATGAAACTATATACAAAATTGTTCATAAATATTGTCATTTTAACTTCATTTCAAGCTTCTCAAGTATAGCATCTAATTTTCGATTAATATTCTGTTCAATTTCATTTAATCTATGCATAGTTCTTGTTTCCATTTCATGAAACTTGTTATTAATATATGTTTCAATGTTTGTAATTTCTACATTTTTACAATCACCTTTGCAATTAAGATCCAATTTTTTGGTCTCTTCAATTACATTTTTATTATTATTTTGAACTTGTGAAGTGTTGGAAATAATAGTCATAAGATTTCTTAAAGGTATAATTTCATCATTTTTAGCATTTGTTTCTTGTTTAACAGATTCTAATATTATATTAGCTAAAGTTGCTTTTTGTTGTGTTGAACCATTTAAGTTATTCAGGAAATTTGTTATTGTATAATCAAGTATTTCTGATTCATTTTCTTTAACAGATTCTGTTAATATAAGTTTTATACCGAATATCCATAACATAGGTTCTGTATTTTTTATTTTCGTAAACTGAAAGATAAAAAATAAGAAGCTGCAATTCAGTAAGAAAACAAGTGTTTTTATAAAATAAAATTATTTATTACTTTAATACTGGCCTCAGTAGTAGGATGTTCTAAAGTCACTTCTGCTAAATATATAGTACTTCCTATAAACTCATCTACTTGCTCTGCAAATACTGTAGTTGCATATTCTCCATATTGTTTAAAAAATTCTATGACATATGCTTCAGAGAGAATTATGATGCGTGATATTTTTTGATTATTTGTTAATTTTATGTCCAATGTACATGGTTCTGTCACTTGTTCCGTAGAACGTAAATAAATACATGTATCCAAGGAAATTATATCATCTAATTCTATACTACAACACAAATTTTAGTATGACTAATTTATACTTTTTTTCTACCAAAAAACATATTTATTACCTCTCTGGAGCAAGGGATAATGGCATTGTGGTAATAGTATCTACATAACATTTCTTTCTATCAACCATCCAATTAGATGAAACTTGTATAAAATCTTTTATTGAAGGTGTTGAGGTTAATATGTGACAGTTTTCTTCCATTGTTGCCTCCATTTCTACTCTAAATTATTTAATAAATATGTAGAATTTTCATTATATTCTTCGCATAAAAAATCAAAACGGATAAAAATATATATTAGATTACATATTTACTTTAATTTTTTACAAATAATATTAAATAATTAATTAACACAGGACGTTAATCGAATACTTCGTAAAAATGGAAACTTATTACGCGCCGACAACTACGAATGAGATACATAACCTTTTTGTACAATATTACGATTAATCTTTACGACCGAGGTTTGCGATATTCTCGACAAAACAGTTTTACTATTACGTTCGTACACCGAGATATCCTCGACACGAATAAAGGACTGTTGCTCAAGATTGTTTACCATCTTTCCTTCGAAGCGACTTCAGCGACGAACTCGGATGAAATATGAACTATAAGGGAAACAATGTACCTATTTTATCAATATGCAAGTTTAATTAAATTAAAAGTCTTATGCATAACATATTATACTTCTCCGAAGATAGATTACTTGAAAAATGTCTATTAATTAGAGAAACCACATTTTGTGTTTTTAATTAAAGTTATATATGTAACTACAGTTCATGAAAGTAATATTATTTATGACGAAATGTGACAAATATTACATCGAAAGAAATATCACGTATGCATTATTAATGAATAAAATTAATAAGGAAAGTAGATTTTTAAAACGAATTAATACGAATGAGTATAAATAAGAAATATAACTATAGAGGCTAACCAGTGAGAAGGCGAAGTTAATAAAATAGGAATCTTCATCAGATGTTAAAACAGGAATCTTTTGTATCAACCGAAGTAGATGGTAAAGTAGATAAATTTTTTAAATCTACGCGCCTATATATAGTCAAACATTTACTTTTAAGTAGTACAAATCAATCACTCATAGTTGGTTAGATATTTTTTTTTACATATTTTTTTTAGCATTTAACATAGAACATGAAGAATTTTAAATTTAAATATTTAGTGCAAGGTATTATAGAAATTAAAAAAAACAGGAAAAAAATTTGGTCTTCGTTTGATTTTTAGAGATATCGGGCGACTGCTCTAGCCATCTGAGCTAGCGAGAAACTTCAGCCCAAATTTTCCTTACGGAAACACATTTATCTACTGCGACTCGGGATGAAAGGAGAAATGACACGTCCATTCCGGCCCCCAACCATAACTAAATTAATTCGATCTTCTTTGGACGTCTACGCACATTTATTCCTCGACCTATGGCAGTACATAAATCGAGGAATTAGCGCTTACAGCGCTAAGCTAACTTAACTTAAACCCCATATATATTGCCCTAAGGGCAAGATACAAAGAAGATAGAGAGGTTAAGAAAGCGACGTCATTAATTGTGGTTTTCTTCCCCCTCAGATGTGGACTTTTCCATAACACAGGAGAATATGTTGCATGTAGGTTCTTCCTGGCTGTACTAAGCCCAAAGGATGTGGTAACCTATTTTTAACTAAGAACACACACAATTATATATATAGGTCAACACTTTAACATTTTACCTAATTTACTTATATAAACTACTAATTATCTATATATATATAATCAAATTTAAAATTCATATAAGCAACTGTTCAACCTGTGGGAGAAGGTGAGGGTAAGGAGAGGGGGATAGGCACAAGTGGAATAGAAATTATTATTAGGCCCCACCCCAATCCCCGAGAAATAAACGGTTTCTGTAAGAAATTTTTGAGCGTCGGTTCCTCGACCGGGATTCGAACCCAGGACCTTTCGCTTTCCGATCAAACGCTCTACTACTTGAGCTACGAAGACCTACGTATAAATCAGTGTTTAAATATATTTATATACGAAAGAATTTCCTAATATGTATATTAAATTTTACATAATTTAACGAAAAATGATCTTTTTCCGATCATAACTTATTTTAATGATATGTTTTATTTAGTATTAAATGTTTCTTTTAAAAATAAAATTTTGGTTAATATTATATTAATATATATAATTACGTGTTATGTTTGAATTTCGTGCCATTCACGAATAATTACGGAAGAAGCCGAATTGTTTTCAAAGATAACAGAAATTTAAAGTCATAAAAGTATAGTTAGTAAATCTTTTATGAATAGCGTTATGTTATATTTTTCTAATTTGCTTTTACTAATACTTATGTATACATATGCATAGATCTATACTTAGTCTATGGTTTAATTAATTACTAAATATATATACTTCATCTTTTTTTCATTCTCTGATTTTGTCAAAAATGATGGATATATCTTAAAATTTTATCTCACTCATATAAGTAATTTCAATCATATAAGTATCTTAAAAAACTACTCAAATAAAATATTTATAGTATATAGGTATATGTAATTTTTTTGTTGAAAGTATAATAAAAGCATATAAAGGTACATGTGTATGAATATTTCAATGTAAAGAAAAAATAAAATAAGAACAATATATTTCTTTCCAAACATTTAGATTTATTTTGACAAGTGACTATCAAATATATTATTAATCCTTAATAATAATTCATTAAAATTAAGAAACAATTAATTCTTTAAAAATATGAAAATAAATTGGGAACATATTAAAAATAAAAGCATTGGATCATCTATCAGAGCATTCTCAAATTTGTATGACGATTGTCAATATTTTGTAAAAGGTTTATTATTTATAAAAAATTGAAAGTAATTAATAACCTAATAATTGTGTTGCAAAACAAATCCTGAATTAGAAGTAAATAATAATCTAATAATTGTATTTCAAAATAATATAAGAATTGGAAATAAGTAATAATCTAATAATTGCGTTTCAAAATCAGGACTTAATAATACCAGTGTTAACAACGAAAATCACACCTCTAAAGTTATCATTAAATGAGATCAACAGTATGATTTTATTAAAACAAAATTGTATTGGGAAAGAAAATGTCAAAACAAATTGAAAATATATTAAAAATAAAAGCATTAGATTTCCTACACGTGCACCACATCAAATTTGTATCAATGGCATTATTTTTAACATAACAATCGACAAAATTATCGTATAGGAATTACTCGCTGACAATAAGTAATAATCTAATAATTGCGTTAAAAAATCAGGACTTAATATCAATGATTAATACTAATAGGATCTGTAAAAATCATATGCGTAATATTAAAAAATCTTAACGTTGAATAAGATATCACAAATAAAAATAATCGACTGATATAATACTTAGGAGATAAATTCTAGCGAAAAAGGAATTATTCTACATTGATATTAGAAGGAATTGATTTATTTAACAGATCGATATCTAACGAATTGCATATCACAGAAATAATATAACCTAAGAAATATGGATTCAATGAATTTCAATAAATTTAATTCAATTAACAGCAACGATAACAGCTTTATAATTATATTATTACATTGTTGTTTTCCTTCAATATCCTGTGTCGAATATTTATCGTTATCAAATACTTTTTCTTATTTTCGTTCGTTATCTCGTATGATCCTTTATACTCTGGCAATTTCTTTCTTCCACTTGTCGCTGATATGTATCTCTAAGGAGTTAAATCATACAATTGTTCGAAACTGTTTCTAAAAATGTTTTCAAAAAATCATCCAATAATTTTCTATAACATTTACAATTGTTGGTTAGATATTTGAAAACATAGAAATAATTTTTAATTAAAAAAAAAATTGTTAATTCATTAGAAATTCACTTTCGGAAGTTGACTCTCTAAAAGAAAGAAAATTATCGCTAAAAGAAAGAAAATGATCGCATTGATTAACATTCCTGAAATAAAAAGTCGAAAGATATTAATAAGCTATACTATTACATGTCGTAGGGAGAAATAACGAAAGACAAAATTTACGAAAAAATAAAATCTTTTCTTCGATAAAATAACTAATCGAAAAAATCATATATCCAGTAAAACAAAAACAAAAAGAATTCTGTGAACGATTCTGTAATACGAACGAATTCTGTAATAGTAACAGTAATTGTGTAATTTTTTCGGCTGCTACTGACAAGGTTAGGAAAATCTTTTTCGAGAAAGACGCTTTTAAAGTTACAGTAATTTATACAAAAATAAGAAATAAAACTAATTAACTTACTCCTTTCAATTTCTTAATCAATTATCCTTAGATCATATAAAAACTGCTCAGATTAGAATTTTCGTCTTCGTCGTTGGTTAATGCGTTGTATGTCCATTGAAGTACGATATCGATTTTCGCTTATTGTCTATCATCGAATAATGTTATAACAATGTTAACAATAATTCCTACTGAAAAGTGACGTTAAACGCTAAACGTTAAACGATATTTTCGTCGCAAACTTTCGAATAACTAACGTTCAAATTCCTATTATTACTTCGACTAAAAATATATAAAAATCATTCAGGAAGAATATCTCTATTAAAGATTTCATACACGAATTTATTTGTTTAAAATTTTCTTCCTGCGAATGAAACGATACGTTATTATTAGTCACGTTTATTGTCGTTCGCTCACCTTCGTTCGATCCCGATCGTTCTTTTTTGTTTTCAGTATTGATATTCTAAATCATTATTGATTATATCTGTCGTTATTTTTCTCACGAATATTTACTATCGTTGTCCTTTAATGTTATCGACATTTCTTGTTCATTCGCAAATAAATTGTTTGTACTTTCCTTTCTCCTTGGTGTGTCCAAGAGTTGCTTGATTGTTCCTTCATCTTCTTCTTTAATCGTATTCATAAATATTTAATTAATATTTTACGTATATCTATCGATAGTATTTTGACGACAATTAGATGATTTTCGGTATAACGCAAATATCTACCGGAATAATAATTACGTGATAATAATTACGCAGTTTTAATCATGTGTATATTTTACAAAGAAAATTTCGTAATGTTAAATTTATATATAGTACATATACTTTCTTATTTGATATTTCACTTCTAGTAATTTATCAGATTTTTATTAGAAACGAATTAATGTATAGAATATAATAAAACGTACGATCAAAAATGACGCACTCCCTTCGACTGCCAAATCACGACTGACTTCGATTCTCACGGATATGTTACATATTAGTTGTAGATGTCGCTACTTTCGATTTCCATAGCGTTCCGCGCAATTTGATTGGTGTACGTATAAATAGAAGCGAACTTCCTTAACCACTTAGATCGTCGCATATTGGCGCCAAATTGAAAAAGCGATCATTCGATGAATCCAGTTATAATCGAACATGGAGAATAAATGATTTATATTTATATCTATAAAAGATGATGGATAAAATATTGATGACTATAACTATCGATATATTTTTTTATTAAACAACGCTGTCATTAAAATTCGAATGTTTCGTGAGAAATATCGTAGTAATAAAAATACGGATAAAAAAAAGAAAAAAAAAATTAGATCTTCGTTAGATCTTCAAATCTATCTGAGCTATCTAGGAAACTTTCAACCCAAATATATATTCTTCTTTCGAACACCTCCTACCTCTACTTACTCTCCCTTCCATTCGTGAGAAATAAAATTAAGATACTCCATTTCCATTCCCCTAACAAATGCTAAAATTTTATTGTTATGGCTTACATCTTACGTCAAAAAATGTAAAGGATCATCTCTGATTAATGAACTTTTTGCGGCTTCATTATTAAGTTCTATGTAGATATGTGTGCAAAGGTTTTTACACTCACGATTGAATTGTTTTATACTTACAATGCCGGCCAACTCTGCCATAACGAAAGGATTAATAAAGAAACGCCATTATCAATGGTTTCACAACATTGAAGGTCAAAATAAGCATTTAATAAAACGTCCGATCGACATTGAAATCATGCATTTTACGTTACGATTTTCTAACATCTTTTTTTTCTTTTTTTTTTTTTTCGTTAAAATGAAAGTTATTTGTAAAACTAATAATAACGTGATTAATACTATAATAAGCATGCTGTAAATATATTAAGGGCTATCATTATTGGTAATAACGATGATAGTGATAATGATGATTATGATAATGATAATGATGATGATGATGATGATGATGATGATAATGACAATGAGGATGATGATCATAACGATGAAATTAATTAGCAATAACACTTTTTTTTCCAAAATCACATACGTTTTCAAATAAAAAATATCTAATAATTACTATAGTCGAAGGTGATGTGTTGATGATGACAGTAATAAAAGTGTGAAATTAACACACAAATCAATGTTATTATATAACATAAATCATCTCGACGAAGAAGAACGAAAGAATTGGATGATATCACTTCGTGATTACAATCGAATAGAGGATAGGTCGTTTATACATATTATCCGAAAGGCCCCATTCGATGTGCATGTAACTTTAGTAGTCGCCAGTTTATATAATGCACTACACACTTACGCGCTAAATCCTTCAAAAATTACAAAAAGCACCAAATATATTATGTCCGAAATTTTGCACTCCGCCAATTTTCCCAATAGGAGGCTCCGACGATTCTTTTATTTCATTATATTTAAAAAGAAATTATAATTAAATTAAAAAAATGGCAACGATCGTTAACGTTGCGCGCTTTTTCCTACATTCTTCTTTTTTTTTTACAATATTCTCTCACGTTACAAATTCAACGACAGGGAAATCGTTTACAGTTCTTAAAATAATCTCTTTGTCATTTTTTATTTCGATTAAACTTTTTACTTATTTTTTTTTTTCTTTTCTTTTCTTTTTTTGCTAATCCTTCCTACTACTCTTTCTTCCTTCCTATATCGTACTTACACGTTTCGCGCGTATTATTTCAAAAAGAAAAAAAAATAAAGAAAGAAAGACGAGGAACAGATATTCTCTCTGTATAATATTATATGTATATATCTTTCAACATTCCATCATTTATTCGAGCTTCTTAGAAGTACTCCGTACGATCGTAAATAATATACACGCTGAATTACTCTATTTTACATCGATTATTATTTTTTTTTCTTTTTTTTGTTCTTTTTTACGATTTCCTTTTTTTCCTTTTTATTATTATTATTATTATTATTATTATTATTATTATTATTATTATCATTATTTATTATTATTTTATTATTATATTATTATTATTATTAATCCACGAAAATCTAAATATCATTTTTTGTTCGAAATTCTTTTCATAAATTACAATAAAAAGAGCAAAGAACCTTGTTTGAGATTTCATTTTGCATTTCAATTTTCTAAGGAATACCGATGCAATTTAGTCATCCATAAAATGGAATTAGCATCAAAGCGTTTACAGAATATCCATAATATATACAACGAATATTGTATATATACGATCGAATATATAAAACAGATATTCTTTCTTTCATCGGTACAGTGCTTTTTTCTTTTTTCTTTCTTTCTTTCTTTCTTTCCTTCTTTACTTATTGTTAGGCAGTATAACAGCAGCTGTTATATTTAATTAAATTCCGTTAATTACAGGAATTACATCTTATAAATCGTGTATATCGGACTTTTTGTATGAATCTCATGCGTGTAGGTGCGTATAATCGTCCGTCGTCTGATGGCAATAAATGGCGGCAATAGCGGCCTCCTGAAATGAAATATCTTTTACGGAAGCCCAAAATTGGTACTCTCAATTCAATTTGGTATTCCCATAATAATTATTAATATAATAAAAATTGCGTTGGATTTGACATCGTCAAATTATTAATAATTCTTTGCATCTTATTCGTAAATAACGTGCGTTTAAGAACCTTTGATAATCTCTACTACCAGATTCGATTACGTGTTATAATTTCATTTGATATTCTTTTCGCGTCTTCTTTCTTTTCTTTTCTTTTTGTTTTTTTTTTTTATAAATCTTACGAAGTTTTTTTCTTTTCTCTTTACTTTTTTTTCTTTTTCTTTTTTTTAAACATAGAATCATTGAACACTATAACAGTACGTACAACCTACGTGTTTGCATTCTCTCTTTTGCGATTCTTCATTAGAATGATTTCATTAGTTTAACTTCATTGCCGTAAATAAGTAAGTACATTTCGGACTTGTTTGTGCTTAGAGGAGAAAGAAAAAAAAAAAAGAAAGAAAAATGAAAAAGAGAGAAAAACAAAAACGGAGCGCATATAAAATATAATGATTTACATCGTAAGTATGATAATCATTTAAATGTCTCGTTTAATCGAAAATTGACGTATCCATTATCTCTCAACTTCTCTATTAATCTTATATATCAACTAAATAATGATATTATTTCACGATAATTTCGTATCTTACTATTTTGCGAAGGGCATAAATACGTGGAGAAAAATATCCACGTTTGAGCAGGTAGAGGAGTGAAAGGGCTGGCAGCGATAGCGGCGAGGGGGAGGAGGAGAAAGCGCGTATAATCACGAATAGCCTGCGCAACACACTTATTATACAAACCTAATACGCACTTTTCGTAAATAATTTATTCATTTAATGCCCTCCTAACGAAGAATAATTTGGATGCGCGTATTCACGTATATATGCATGTATGTATATATGTATGTATGTATCTAAACCAAAAATTTTTCAAGATCACTTTTCGTTTCGTTCAAATTGATATACATTTCAATGTTCGGCTCGAGGTAAAATATCATATACAAAGTATTATATATATATATATATATGTTTGTTTGTTTGTGTGTATGTATGTATATATATATATATATTCCGTTTCGTCGTGTTGATATCGTTTAAAATGATACCATATTGAGACAGGAATTCAATGCCTTGTTCTTCGTTAACTTGTTGTAATCGTTCTCAATCAGAAATCATGTCCCAATACAGATTTACAAAATAGCAATATATGTATATATGTGTGTATATATATATATATATATATATATATATATATATATATATCATATATATCTTGTAAACAATTCGGAAATAATTCGTAATACTGCACATAACATCTAAGCCTTCACAATGCTCGTAATACATAAGCCTTGTCAATTCTAAATTTGTAAAACTTATTATACGTTGTTGTAGCCTATAAAAAGAGCGGGGGTAAAACGCGATGAACAGTGTACCTTTACAAATAAGCGAAAATTAATAATATAGTAAACATAATAATAATAATAATAATAATAATAATAATAATAATAATAATAATAATAATAATAATAATAATAATAATAATAATAATAATAATAATAATAATAATATTTAAAAAATAATAAAAAGAAAAAAAAGACGTATAACGCCGCGAAACAACACGACCGATCTCTCATAATAAATTCGACTCTTAGAAATATCGACTTTTATGTTAAAACTATAATAAAGAAAACAAACAGAATCGCCCGCTCGGGAAAATATGTAATCTACGTCTGGCAGTAGAAGACTTTTCTCGCTGCTAAGTGACTCCGTCTATATTTTCATATAATAATCAACTTGCAAATAAGTTTGTAAGAGGTTAATATACATATACATATACATATACGTATATATATATGTTTATATATGTACATATATATGTATGTATGTATATGTATATATGTATATATATATGTATAAGTTTTGGTCTTATAAAATTGAATTAATTTACAGTATCTCTTAAATGTAAATGTGTATCCTCGATCGAATAATCAAAATTACATTATTCTAGCTCATAATAACTTAATAACAGCTTACAGCTTAGCTCCGTCGTTAATGCTTTCGCGTTTATGCGAACAACGACGAACGCCTTTAATATATTTGCACATGCTTTTATAATTAATACACGACCCTGCCACTTTAACAAACTCTCTCTCTCTCTCTCTCTCTCTCTCTCTCTCTCTCTCTCTCTCTCTCTCTCTCTCTCTCTCTCTCGCTCTCTCTCCATAATCATTCGTTTAATCTATACTCGCCTCATCGTATTAAAACGCATTGTTAAACACGCGATTCCATCTTATCGTTGTGTTATGATATCGAGCGACAATAAATGGAGAGAAAATAAAATCGATTTGTACGAATGAAGAGAAAAGAACGTAGTCCAATAAAACACTTTCTTTCTTTTTTCTTTTCCACTTTTTTTCTTTTTCTTCCGTTTCTTCTGTTCTTTTCTTTATTATTCTTTTCCTTTTTTTTTGTTTTTCTTTCGACAGAGTTAATTCGTCGTCAAAGGATAAATGCGCAGAAAGAAAGGATAGGAAGAAAGAAAAGAGAAAGACAGATTTAAAAAAAAAAAAAAATCGTTCGGTCCTCTTCTATCGAAAACCTCGTCGATAAGAAAAATCTTCTTTCAATAACACTCACCGATAAATAATTAAATTAGATATGAAGATACTTTTTTTTTCTTTTAAATCGATTTGTTCAAACGCGTCGAGAGTTACAATCCGATGATGACGATGACGAATGACGATGACGATTATCGTTAATTCTCTTTTTTCGTAGACAATTAGAAAGAAAAAACAAACAAACAAACAAAAAAAGAAAACAAAAATACAAAAGTTAAGAGTCGAGTTCACGAGCCATTGCGATTCTCTGTTAATTTTCTTTTTTTTTTTCTTTCTTTTCCCCCACCTCCCGCCTCCTCATGATCGACGTTATAAACGACTTGAGAAGATACATTCATAGTATCGATTTTTGTTTAACAAGCAACAGTTTTTATAGTTCTCTTTAATTCGTTTTCATGTATATTTATGTATATATGTATGTATGTATCTATGTATATATGTATGTAAAAAGAGGATAGTAGATGCTCGGGCCGAGAATTCGAAAGCGCAAAGATCGGCACAAGCTGTCATTGGTGTCTTCGACAAAGACGAGTAAAGAATATGACTAGGGCCGTCTTTGGCGAAATGTATTGTTATGTCGTATTGGTCGTCGATAAGAGAAGTCCGATACGATAAAGAAAAGAAAAAATTACACGACTTTTACGAAACATACTTTCGTAATATGATTCTATGTATATGTATATATATATGTGTGTATATATATGATAGTGACTCCTTTAACCTGTTAATCGTAAAATTTGTCAGAGATTGTAAATAAAAACGTGTAAATTATATATACACGATATAACTTTTTATTCGATTAAAATATAACGATATCGATTAAAGGGATCTTTCTTTTAAATTCGTTCAATACATAATAAAACATAAAAATGATTATCAATGTAGATGCGATTAATGGAAAGTGAAAAAAAAAACGAAACAAGAAAAAAGAAAATTAGAAAAATAACGAATGATATATATTTATTTATATTTATTATTATTATAATAATTATTATTATTTCTTGTTTTTTTTGTATGTATTACGTACTATCGTTAAAAAAAAATTTCTGACGAGTTATGATCGTCGTCATCGGTTAACAGGTTAAAGGTACAAGCTCGTTTTGCATGGGCAAACGAAAAAAAAAAAAAAGAAAAGAAAAAAAATAAAATGAAATAAAATAAAATAAAATAAAATAAAATAAAATACTACGGGGGGAAAAGAAAAACATTAATTTGATTCGTGGCGACGTAGAAAGAAGGAGGTAATTGTTACCGTCTTACCACCCTCTCCCCTCCCTTTTCCTGCGGACGCGTACACGTGCGATTTTGTTATCCTTTTTTTTTTTTGAATAAACTTTTCTCTTTTCTTTTCTCTCTCTCTCTCTCTCTCTCTCTCTCTCTCTCTCTCTCTCTCTCTCTCTCTCTCTCTCTCTGTTCGTTCTTTATTTTTTTGTTTTGTAAGAAAAAATCTTTCTGATCCCTGTTTAATGCACCTTCGAAATGGCCTTTAAGGATGTACTACTTATATATGTTATATCAAGAAGGGAATGGGGGAGAGACGGAATCAAGTATTAGCTAATAGAATACACTGGTGTGCGATGCTTAAAAAATTAAAAACGTAAAAATGTCACACACACACACACAACGGTACTATTATAGATTCCTTATCGTAGATGCAATGCGATGGCAGTCTTGTATCCTGGAAAGATGCTGTGATTTATTGTTCGGCCGCTTTGATTTTTTTTTTCTATTTTGTTTTCTTTTCTTTTCTTTTCATTTCTTTTTTCATTCCAACATATATGTATCGTTCTCTCTCTCTCTCTCTCTCTCTCTCTCTCTCTCTCTCTCTCTCTCTCTCTCTCTCTCTCTCTCTCTCTCTCTCTCTCGGCCTCTGATCATTTATATTATTGGTCGTCCTGCCTTCGGGTTTCCATGCTCCTTCCTATTGATTTACAACATTTCGTGCTTCGCTCGGAAAAAAATTCGTGTTCGCTTCTTCGTATTAACGGTAAGTTTTTCTTCGTGGCAGTGTCTGTAAGGTAAAAGAAAAAAAAAAATAAAAATTTTAACGAGATTTAATTCGCAAAAAAAGTAATTTAATCACGAAAAGGGAAATAGAAAGAATTTTTATATGGGACATATAAAGATTTTTATCATTTTTCTTTTTCTTTTCTTTCTTTTCTTTTCTTTTTTTTTTTTTTTTAATCACTACTCGACGTCCAGTTTTACGCGACGCTATGTATTACGATGACAACTGTACTACTATATTTTCCAAGTCGCGATGATTCGTTTTTACTGGCCTAAAAACAGTGAAGATGATGCGATATGTTTTTGCCTAATAATGCAAAGACTGCAAATGCAACTAGCAATAGCTCGACTAATTCTAAGAGCGATGCTGCAATCCCGCACTCTAAATCTCACCTGTTTCAGCACACATCCCAACACTTTTCTAAAACACATTTGAAACTCTTTTCTTTTTTCCGTTCTTCTTTTTTTTTTAATTTCATTACGATCGCTAATAATTTAAAAAAAGGAACATTAATCTACGCGACTTTTACACAACACTTATTTCACACTTATATAACAGTTTATTCATAATAATACGTTGTCGTTCAATGAACAAGAGAGATAAAGCTGCTGCAATTTGTAATCTGGAAATTATTTGATAAATATTCTCTTTCAATCGTGTTTTTCGGACCAACGATAGCAACGACATTCAAATTTTTATCTTGAATAATATATTTTTTAAACAATATTTATTACATTACTCGTTCTTGTTTCTTTTTCTCAATGAAAATAATTGAAGAATTAAATATCAAAACTATTTATAAAGATAGGAAACAATACAATGATAATTATACATATTTTTGAAACGTATAAAAAAATTTATCAATTGCCGTCGCTGCTTCGAAACTGACCTTCTCTTTTTTCCGTAATTCACAAAATATTCTTTCTTTCTTTCTTTTTCTTTTTTACGGAAGAAATATATTAACGCGACAATTTAATACGACAGAGAAAGAAACGTCCTTGTCGTGCTATGATTTGGAATATAAGCGAATTGAAATTTTTGTTCGAACATTGATTACACGATTCAAGGAAATTCGAAAAAAGATTGATTAAATCGGATATGAAAAAAAAAAAATTAATACGGTTCTATAAAATAAATAAAGTTGAAAATATTATGCTCAAAATACGAACCTTCGTTATGGCTACCTACGCCTCGACCGACTTCTTCTTTTCCTTTTTCTTCTTAAGAAACGACGGCGTCCTAAGGCCCTTCTTCTTCTTTTTCTCCTTCTTCGGCGATTCCTCGCTAACGCTCACGTCCTGCGACATGGAACCCTTAACACGGAAGGTCCCAACCGTAACCATAAACCTTTCCGCATGCACATGCGCAACGTCGTCGATATGGTTTTAGGATCCCTCAGTGAATCTCGTTACGATCGATTTGATTATTCGTTTTGATCGATCTGTCACGATTGAAAAATTTTGAATGGCTCGCTTAAAAAAAAAAAATAAAAATAAAAAAAAATACACTACGTATGCTTCCATAATTTTTGTAAAATTATATCAATATCAAAAATTTTTAGAGCGATGAAACTTCGAGCCATTATTTAAATTTCGAATAAATAAAAAGAGAGTCCTTGGAGATCCTAAACCTTTCTCCTTCGATTGCATTCGAGTCATGCATATTAGCACTATTGTATAGGCAATGAAATGGCGATTTGAATGAAAAAATGGAAACAAGAAAACAAATAAAAAGAAAGGATATATATAGAAAATAGAACGAAAGAGGAACATCTATGTCGAAGCTTCGAGCTTTGTAAAAACAAGCAGCTAGGGTTGCCCATTTAACTATGGCTTTCTTATATACCGCGTTCTCGAGTAGAAATTCCAATTGCGTGGTTTTTTTTTTTTTTTTTTTTTTTTTAATTATTCATACGGCTGTCTAAAGTCGCAGATCCTACGTACGTCGATGCGCTTGCAAGCATTTGTAATTTATGTGGTTCTTTGTCGTTTTTGTTTTGTTTTTTTTTATTTTTTAATTTGTTTTTTGTTTTGTATTTTTTGTATTGGATGTAATGTGCCGTATGATTTATATGATATGACCACAGGAGCCACGATGAATATAGTAGAGACTGGGAACGGAACAGGCATGAAAGTAAAATTATGCATATAAATGTATGTATGCGTTTTTAGACATTAAGAAAGAAAAAGAAAAAAAAAAGAAGAAGAAAAAAACAAACGATAAAGACACGACGTACATGTTATCAATTGTGAACATCATGACAATGAATAAATAAGAAATGAATTGTTATGGAAAGTTCGAAAAGCTCTGAGAAAAAAAATTAACGAGAAGCCAAACACCATAGATGCTTCTCACATTATTAAACATTATTAAACGTTAAACATGGACACGTGTATTAGTTTTCACATTTAGAGAGAGAAAGACAGAGAGAAGAAATTTTAGAGAAAAAAAAAAGAAAGAAAGAAAAAAAGAAAAGAGAAAAAAAATAAATAAAAGGAATGAATGTTTAACGAACCTCCTTGCTACTTTGAGAAAATGTACTGTGATGGGCGTCCGAGTGATCGCCGTTTACGGTATTTTCTCCTGAAACACAAAAGTTATTTTATTTTAACGAACATTCATATAGCTCTCGTCGATCGATTAAAAAAAAAAAAAAAAAAAAAAAAAAACACAAAACGATCGCACGAATTAAATTGAAATATTAATTCTCGGATAATCGATAATCTTTTTTTAAGATTTCTTTTCTATTTTTTTTTTTTTACAAAAATCTTTTGTCAGATCAAACATATACGATGGAACAATTTCAAATGTAAAAAAATGTTTCAATTGTGTATCTCCGAGGATTAAGATTATATTAATAATTAATATTAATAAAATGTTAGCCATTGGATAAATAAGCGTACCGATATAATCGCAACTTACCTTACAAATGCAGGATAGCGTTATTGTGATTGATGTTTTTTAGGTGATTGTGATCATATAGCTCGTTACAGTGAATTGTGTTGTGACCCTTAACCTTTTTCTTTCCCTCTCCCTTTCCTTTCCCTCTCCCCCTCTCTCTCACACACACACACACACACACACATTCTCTCTTTTCGTTCGAGTAGATTCACCAAAGATCGTGCAAAAGGCAAGGTGGCACGTACGATTCGATTAAAGCGTTGGTAGAACATTTTAATGAGGTACGTATAATTATCGATCAAAAACAAGCAGTATAATGTCGAAAGAAATTAGGGAGATTAATTATCCGTGCGTTCGTGATTATTAAATGATATACCAGGGACTAAGGAATACGTTTTTACATATATACAATTTATAATAATAAATATATATAAAATTTATTACAGATATTAAAAAAAAATTATATAAATATATAAACACATATGAATATCTGCAATAAAATTTATTATATATATATATATATCATGTTTTATTTAAAAACCAAGAAAACTTTATGTAAAATATTATATTAACCCTTCGTACTTGAGAGTTTCAGAACGGTGCCATTATTTCAACGCAAAATTAAGATTATTATTTTCATTTTTTTTTCTTTTTTTTCCCCAGAGTATCTCTGAAAATTCGATAATAAAACGAATTAAATCGGGGGCGACAAATGATCCTTTTAAGCGTGCAACGGGTCAATGAGCAAAAGAATAATCGTACGAAACATGCAAACCGTAGAACTTATTCGTCCATCTTGAGTTATAACAATTACCACACGAATTCGTTAGAAGGGACTAGAAACAAAAAAAGAAGTACTCCTGCAAAATTGCTCATCAATGTAAATGTTTAAGACACAACGTAAACGTTTATTATTCTTATCATAAAAACAGGAACGCATAAAGCGTCTCCGTACTAAGTAAATGTATCTATGTACATTAATATATTTGACCTACGATCCTACATTAATATAATGAAAAAAAAAAATAAAATAAAATAAAAAATAATAAAAAAGAGTAATAATAAAAAAACAGTAGAAGAAGAAGGAGAAATAGAAAAGAAAAATCATTAGCACGTTCATTTGTGCGATGGAAAAACATAAAAAAAAAAGGGAAAGAAATGAGCTCCTTACTCATTCGTAATGAAGTATCAAAAAACAAAAATAAAAAAAAAAAGAACAAACGAAAGAAAAAAAAAATAGAAAACGTGAATAAACAAATTGATTTTTTTCCTTAACTTACGTTGCCTTATCTGTATCTTATCATTCCGTGTATTAAACTATATATCTAATCTGTCATTATTCTCCTCGTGAAAAGAAAAGAATATTACATTTATAGATAAAAATTAGAAAGTGAAGATAAGCGATAAAAGTAAAGCGAAACGTCAATCAGAAAAATAGTTGTGGTCGTGCGAACGAAAGAAAAAGAAAAAAAAATAATAATAATAAAAAAGAAAAAAAAATAAGAATTTGAAAACTAAATCACAAGTAAATCTCATTGCTCCGAAATGAAGGAACGATCGTCTTGGGTGGATTCGATCAAAGAATTGATACTATTCAGTTTCATCCCTGATACCAATCTGTACAAAGAAGAATCCTCGTATCGTGGAAGCATGTGAGATCCCGTAGTAATGTCGTTTTTACCGAAATAAAATGAATCCGTTTGAAAATTATCAGTTTTCGGATTAATGATCTCGTCGAGACAGGCGAGTTCTTCGACGACGTTCTTCGTAGACAAAACTATCGACTTAGAGTTCATCAGTTTAGCATTTTCCGTCGTTTCGAGAACGTCGTTAGGTCCTACGTCGTCATCCTTGACGAATGTAAAATGATTTTTAGAATCGACATAGATTGGCGATTCTGAGGGTGACTCGAAATCGTTACAAATGATATACGTCGCGTCCGAAGAAATGGATACTCGATCGGCCGACTCGTTGAAATTCGATGGATTTGAACATGATGATGGTCTGCCAGACGTATTGTACTCGCTACTATCGTCCTTGCAAGTATAATAATCCGTCGATTTAATCGATTCCTCGCTGGCACTGACGTTTATACTATCCTTTTCAACGAATGACGTTGTTATCGTTTTCGTTGCTGTTGTTGTCTCGGTCCTGTTTTCTCGACTTTCCAATGAACAATCGACGCAACATTCGAGACAAGTATCTACGAGCACGCTTGTAGTTTCCTCGTTAAACGATTCATTGCTATTCTCTTCCGTTATTGGTGATAAATCATGACACTGATGATCGTTCCTGCAATCATCGAATGAAACATCGTTCGAGTTTACGTTTTCATTATCGACTGTCGTTATTTTATCATCGATTACGATCCATCCGTTGCTCGATCTATATTGTTTCGTACTCGTAACCCCGTCCATGTTAACCGTGGTATCTTCGAAGTTCTTATGGTGATGATGATGATGATGGTGGTGATGATGGTGATGATGATGATGGTGATGACGATCATGATCTGAAAATTCCAAATTCGTTTGACAATCAACATTAACGTTTCCTTCTTCGTTTGTACGTTCGATCTCACTGTGTTTACGTTTACGCGACATCTTCGTCGTTTCATTGAATGATGAATTATTTTCTACATCCGACTCGGATCTCTTCACTTGAAAATTTAACGTTAAAACGTCGTTGTTCGATCGATCGGTTATAGAACAAAATTCGAGAACTATCTCGTCGTTCAACGGTATCTTCTTCTTTTCCGAATGATTTTCCGTTATTAATCGAACGTTACGATTTTCGTCCACGTCGTCATCGTAAATATTTTCTATTTTCTCGAGAATATTATCATCGATGCCGTCTTTGCCATGAGACTTTTTATCGTCATTTTCGTTCGATTTCCCTGAGGAACGACGTTCGAGACAAGTACACGTTGTTAACGTTTTATCGATAATCGATGGATCGGTTGTTCGATCTATTGATTTTATCGTCGAACATTCCTCAATATTATTGTTTTTAATTGTTTCAATAACGTCGTTACTCGACTCGTGTAAGATTGTCGATCCATTGATATACTTCTCGTCATGATCGATCCTCGGTGTAGAAACAAAAACTTTATCTCCCGTGTCATGCTGATCGATCACGTGATGTACGAGTTCGTCGATAACGATCAAATTTGATTCCGTAGAAATCGTACTCTTCGATGATACGTTCAAGTTAAATGTAATACGAGATGCCTCCTCTATAACCTCGTCCACTATGCTCGTTGCCTCGACGTATGCTCGATTAACATCGAGTTCCGCTATTATTTGATTAACGCTAGTATTCATCTCCTCGCTAAAAGATGCACCAAGAAAATCTTCCAACTCTAGAATCGTACCCGTCGGCAATTCTAATATATCCGATCCGTTATTAGAGGATTTTTCGTGGTAATCGGTGAACGAATTATCGGTGGAATCATCCTGATGAATATTTTCCATGGATGGACATTCGGATATAGAATTTGATTCGTTCGCTCGTTTCGTCGTTTCATTCGTTTGATCATCATCCTCGTTCGACGACCTATTAACGACGTTGTCAACGTTGTCGTTATTCTCACAAGCTAAAGTCGTCGATACATCGTTCGACGGCGTCAAACTATAGATCAAGCTCATGTTCGTCGAATCCAAATTATACTTCACCGAGGCGTCCGTCACTGGCAAAGCGTTCAAGCTAGCACGAGACGGCAAGATCTTGTCGTTTATACATTTTATCACATCACCTAGACTATCACGACGATTATGATCGTACGATCCCTCGTTGTTCTTCCTCGGAATCGACAAACAGGTCACGCATTGACAATCATCTTCCCAAATAAATTTACATTCGCTAAAGTAACTTACATCCTTCCTCTCTTTTGTATCATTCTTGCGACAAGTTAAATCTTTTCGATCATCATCCACCAGACATTCAGAAGACTCAAATATTTTCTCGTTTATCAAATTCGTTAACGTCCCGTCGTCGGCTTTCTCTATTGCCGCATCATTTTCCGTAGTCTCGTCGTTATGATTTACGTTGGAAGGTAATCCTTGAGTCACGTCACTAGGTCTCTTATCCTCGTTTCGATCGTTAGTAAATTTATCAGAACATTTTTCTCGAGCGAATTTGTTCCCATCTTTCCCTTGAATCGCACAGTTGCCGCCGTTCAGCATTCTCTTCTCGTAATTATCGAAGAACTCGCGTCTCGCTTTAATACGAGTCAAAAAATTCTTCAATAATCGCGTTTCATTGTTGCTACGAGTATCTGCGACTTGTTTACCATTGCTCTCGTCGTTAGCTTTCTTAACCGGCTTCCAGGTCGCGTTCCACGAACGTTCGATCAAGGTGGGTTTCATACGTTCGGCGACGACTGAACTGCGAACTACCTTTAAATGCGGATTATCATGAAGCTCGGGAGATCGCCAGCCTGAACGAACGCTAGTACTGGATTCGCTGCCGCAACCGCTTGATAGAGCACAATCTGTAAAATGACATTGTCCAAAGACAAACGAACCTCAGTTTCTAAAAAACAGATTTCTTTTCTTCCACGTTCAAAATCTATTCGCTCCGAGAGTAGTACGACTGTGAGCTCGTTATGATCACGGATCGCTCACACCTTCCACCCCAATCATCCCTGTTTTCCCTCTATAATCCCATTGAAAATAAACGATAACATTTTCGAGATTCTTCTCTATGTTTTCGATCAACTCCGTATTATCGTGCGCCTCGTATTAAAAAATCATTCTCTCGCTATGGTCAACAAAATAAAAAAATAATAAATAAATAAATAAATAAATAAAAAATAGAAAGGAAGAAGTAAAAGCATGACAACAAGCACGACGTATAAATTTTTCATTTTCATGTGTGTATATATGTATATACATATATATATATATAGATTAATAAATTAATTTATTGCACGATCGCTAAATCACAAAATAATATAAGTATATAGAAATGATTTAGCAGATCGTAACATATTTGGGTGTATGTTAAATTGTTACGAAAGAGAAAAAAAAATAAAACAAAAAAAAAATAATGATAAGTGCGGACATAAAATTTGTACAAGAAATTTCGGCATGTATGTATGCGGTGCAAGCGTTAGCGATCATAAAGATTCCTTCTCTTAACCATGTTAGAAGCAAAATATAATAAATATTTAATGCAAGGGAAAAATGTATAGTTTATAATCGTGCGTGTGTGCGTTTGTAACGTTAAAGGCAAACGTGCGATCATGCGTTACCTGATACAACACACTTCTTTCTCCTTTAACCTCTCCTCCCTTAACTAAGAACCGCTTACCTTGCCTGCTAATATCACTTTCTGCTTCGATCGCAGCACGTCGCATTTCATTGAGGAACTCTGTAGTCGCATATGCTGTATCAAGAATAAACGATTACATGCATACGTCAAAATTGGGGAGGACAGGAAAAATATTCACATGCGATAGAGAATACTTTTTTCCTTTTTTCTTCTTATTCTTATTCTTATTATTATTATTATTATTGCAAGAAATACTTATTAATGGGGAGTAATCAAAGAAGATCCAAACGTATAATCATACAAGGTATGCAATTGGATAATAAACATGCGACAATTCCAAAAACTCTAAAACCATTAGATACTACTTTGCGTTTCATATCATATCTTCTAAACAGCCAAACCATTCTTGCATGGTATAACAACGATTAGTTCTCTGTAAATTTTTTGTAAATTATTGCAAATACACTTACCGTCACTTAGAACGACTTCTGGCTGACTGGGCGCAGGCACTTGTTTCGTTTCTATCCGTAAAACTCGTGGTTCTGTAGATAAAAAAATAAAAAACGCTGTTACTAATGTTTTTATCGTCAAACAATTTTTGATCGTCAAACAACAATTGGCAATAAACATAGGTCTTCTTTTTATATGATGGAGGCGTATCGTACAAGGGAAAAAAAAGTATAAAAGATAATAATAATAATAATAAATAATAATAATAAATTTAATTGAATATTTCTCTTACCGTCTCTACTCTCTTCCTCGGTCTCAGACGTAACAGAGACCGGTGACTGAATCGGACTCTTGGCAGTGCTAGATTCGTGTGTTGCACGACTGATGTTGAATGACGACAATGCCTCCGATTCTGACTGTGACTCGTCATCTAATTACAAAAAATTCTTTATACATTACTTTCTTCCCGGTTGTAAAACGAAAACATTTTTATGATAAATATTCAACGCTTACAAGGATCACCCTTCTGCTTGCGCTCTACCTCCTTCTTATACTGATCTAATTCCTGATCCGTAATGGCGTCAAATGGATTCTTTGCGTAAGGTGTTTTGTAAACCATTGCGTTATGTTGAAATCCTCTTTGTATGATACCTTTACTGGCTGCTCCTACGAGAACGACTTGCTCTCCGGTACCACTGATCGTAGCGTCCTTGAAAATAATTAAGACATTGATATAAAAATTGTTGATAAATAGATATACAGGTAAGATAATGAGCTAATACATATACATATGTGTGTGTGTTAAAATTTCTACCTGCATTTTTTTCGCTTCTTCCCACGTAACACCTTCCAATATGTGCGATTGTGGTCCAGCCGATATTTTATCTGCTCTACGATAGTCTTTTATCTAATAAAAGGAAAAAATTCATGCGTGCTTTCGTTATATTAGTGTTACATCTCTGAATAATTCATAAACTTAATTATATTAAAGCACAAGTATATAATTTGCAAAAAGAAGTTATGTATTAATAGAATTATTTCGTAAAATGGCATAAAAATATATATTCACTTACCTGCTGTTGTATTTGTTTGAATTCTTTCGGATTAGTGTTTTTAGGTACAAACTGGAGAGCACCATCGATCTTCACCGGAGTACTGCTATGGGTCGGAGATCCATCGGACACCCACTGCACACAAAACCAGAGCATTAGAGAGTTGACCCCCTTTTCATATATTTTACCAATATAATTTTCTTTTTTAATTTTACCAATAAATGATACATACGGTTGCGCAGTAAAAAGTAAAGTACTGCATGTAATGTGTGCCTGCGTTGCATATTTTTCTTTAAACTATATAATAAATATTATTTTCTCTTTGGACGCTCATTTTTTTAATATTTTCGAATAAGAAATTTATAAAAAAAAAAAAAAATCAATTTTAAATAACGTGTTAATTTGTTTAGTATATAACTTTTTGAAATTACAGTATCGTTATCAAACGTCAACTGTATGAAACGTTTGAAGGGTCATTTTACCTGGTTTTGTAAATGCAGTGGATGTATACCGAGGTCATGGAGAATTCGTTGACACGACCGACCAACAGGCACACATTCATACAGGTTTCAATCCGACGAACTCTATTACTTTCTACAGAGCATACATGATGTATCACAGAAGAAAAAAAGAGAAAAAAAATAGAAGAAGAAATGAAATGCATACTAATATAACGTGCAAATAACATAAAAGAAAAAATGACTATCAGTCTATTTTGATAAATTTTGATGAATATAGATCATCAATCTGCAATTGTACATCACACCCGTGCACACGCACCATTCTTTGATTTTGACTAATTTATATATATATGTTTCGAATAGTTAAAACATTGTTGAGACGTGTTAGACAACGGATTAAACTTTATTCGATCATGAATAAGCTACAGAAGACAAAATGACGCACAATCCTACACACATATATATATATATATATTTTTTTATATGTATATGTATATTATATATACACTTACATATGTTTATAATCATTAAAGTATTATGTACTTCACATCTATCCAGCATTCATTGATAACAATATTTACTTTGTGCTCCTTTCTATATCAGATATACTGAAGTAATTCTTTTTAACGAACTACACACAAGTTACACATATGATAATTTTAATAAATACTATAATTTTTATCGCACACATTGTAAAAACGTGATTCGATAATGCAGTGGAACCTATTTCAAAAAAGAGAAATTATTATATATGATAAATCTGAACTTCAACTAGTTACTTGGATAAATTATTATATTCTGTATTATATTATTATTGTGTTATATTCTGCAACATATCAATTCGATGTATATCATTATAAACAATGAAATAGACGATGGTGCATCATTCTACAACGTGACAATGTCTTCTGAAGTCATCTAAATATTATATATGCAAAGGATTGATCAATTTCATTTGATCTCCCATGTATAACGATATAAAATTTCACAAGATACATCCATTAACATATATTTAATATGAGATACGATATTTGTTTTATATATTAATCCATCAACTGCTTAGAATAATTTTCATTTTGCTTTTATAACAGTATAAAGCATAAAAGGACTATGCGATATATAAGATGAGCATTATAATATATGAAAGCTAAGCTAGAAACATTAAATGCATCATCGTTTTAATGGGACGATGCATGAATGGAATGCATAAGTATATTTTGGAAAAAAAAAAAATTTGGAATCTACTTCTTCCTTCGTCAAATGTACTGCATATAATATGTACTCGAAATACATTTTAGGTTTGACATTTTTGTACGATATTCCATAACATAGATCGTACAAATTTAATACGACTTGATAAATGAAGGAGAAGAGGAGTATCGTTGATGTGAATTCTTCTATAACTATTTAGGAATATTTGGCGAGTATTATTCCCTACGTACCTTCCGCAGTGTATTTAAAAACTCGCGGATACATTATATATAACATGTATGATCTTTACAAAAATCTGCGAACACAAATTTTCATTTAACGATCGGAATGATGGCCTTAGCTGCGTTGAATTCATTTGTAATATATGCATATATATATATACATATGTGTATATATATATATATGCGCGTATGGCATTTAAATGGTATATTCATTTAATTTATAAGTGCTTACTCGTTTTTATTCTCAAAAGTAATAACTTCTACCTTTGTAATCTTCTTCGGATCAGGAGTACCAGTTTCCAAAATCTCCACCTTTTGATACACATTCGGTGAGTTTAACCAACGTGACCTATCTGTACCTTTACGACCACCTTTCCAAAGCCTATACAATAAATTAAAATAACAACTTAGAATTTGAAGAAATTAACTATAGTAAAAATCTTTTAATCGTTGTACTCGTAATAATAACTTTGAATTGTGTTGAGTACTTACCCCTGCTTGTACAATTCTTCCTCTTCGAGCAAATATCCTAAAGATGAAACTGCTGGTGGTACCTCCACGTCGTTTCGAGGTTTTGGAGGCTCTCCTTTTACAAGTGGATTTCTATATATATAACCTGTACGAAAACCCTACAGAAAAAAAAGATAAGAAAAAAAAGAGACATTAATCGTTTTCTTTATGAATGAAACTGAACAATCAGGAAATAGATTATATACTTACAGCGTTATCGAGCATTCTCATAAGCGCTTCAAATTCCGTTCCACCTATTCTCCAACGTTTTTCTAATTTCTCTGTTATCACTGTAGATTCTGGTGCTGAAGTATGCTGAGGAATTGGAGGCTTTCTTGATGCTTCGAAGATCGTTTTCTTCGATTCTTCCGAAATGAGATTTAAATTGTCTAAACCAGCTGGCATAAGTTTCAACTGCGTTTCACAGGCCAATACGGTATTGTATACATTGTAAAAAGCTTCTTCCACTGTTTCACCACAACAAAGCGCACCACGATTGGTTAAAAGCATTACTTTGTTAATAGGACCAAGGTTTCTAGTAATTTTCTCTCTTTCTTCCGGATCAAGCATTCCACCAACATAATGATGCGTGCTAACCTCACCAATAACGATACTTTCTTGTCCGATTGGCAGTAAACCACATTTTAAGGAAGAAATCTGTGAAAAAGCCACAACAGAATTTAATAAAAGGAAAAATTTGAAAGGACAACTGAGAATAACGAGAAGAAGAAGAGTAAAGAGGAAACAAAATAATAATAAAACAATCCAAATAGTTACATCGACCAAATAAATGTATTCTTTCTTGATTACTTACAGCAGTAACGGACGGAGTAGATATATGAACGATGCATTTGATGTCAGGTCGAGCAGCATGTATCGTAGAATGTAATTGAAATCCGGTAATGTGTATACCAAAATTTGTTGTTCCTTGTTCCACTACGGAACCCTGCATGTCGACCTTAATCAAACTAGAAGCCGTTATTTCATGATAGAGCAATCCATAAGGATTAACCAAAAAATGTTCTTGATCCTGATTCAAACGTGCCGTCATTTGACCACCAACATTTTGCGTCCATCCGTATAAATCGAGTAATCTGAATACGGCGGCGAGTTTACAACGCAACAATTTTTCACCTTTGGCATAACCCATGCTTTCGACACCGCGAATATCATTTATAGGCACCACGCAATTCGAATCTAAGATTTATAAATAATCACGTAACTTAATCCGATGTAAAGAATCAAAGAAAAAAATTAATGAAAAAACTATAAATTTATATTGTGGCTGACGTTTAGGTTAGTCACTTACTTTTAAATACATTTCCGTTGAAACGTGCTCCTTGAGCACCCATCATATCGGAGATCTGTTGTAACAAACCGGATGGTCCAGCGCCGTCTTTCATTTGCGTCTCAATTATACGTTCCAATTCTTCCCTGAATAATCGCGAATTCATCATCATTTCGACTCTCTTTCTCCTTTCCATTTCTCTCATATCCTACGAATAATGGAAAAATTACGCGTAAAAAGATTATCGATCGCAATTGTTTGCACGTTGAAACATTTCTTCCGGCTATTCCCTATCTTATAGATAAAAAAAAAGAAAAAGAAAAAGAGAAAACGAAGAAGGAAAAACAAGAGATAATGCGTTAAATATTACTCACAGCATCAATGTCCGCGGGCCTTATTTTGCTTTTTTCTTCCTCCGTAAGCCCGTCCATTGCCCCGTTTGTATGAGGTTCTGAAAGTTCCTGCTGACTCGTATCCGCCATTTCTTTTGTTCTGTTTTTTTACTCGCCGCTACGACCTGGTGAAAGTAAAAATTAAATAATAATAATAATAATAATAAAGAAGTGACGAAAAGAAAAATCTTGAAAAATCAACAACG
The DNA here is from genome assembly GCF_905475345.1 of Vespula vulgaris. Lineage (NCBI taxonomy): Eukaryota > Metazoa > Arthropoda > Insecta > Hymenoptera > Vespidae > Vespula > Vespula vulgaris. The sequence goes on from NC_066606.1 coordinate 1,538,690, forward strand.
TAGAAAATCGTCCGCGTCAAATCGAATTCCAAGTTTAGAGTCCCGTTCGTAAACGAGACTGATGATATCTTATTTTAAAAAATACTTTTCTTACAAAGATCTCGTTCTTCGAAGAAAAAAAATAAATAAAAAAATAAAAAAAATCGATATAAAGCGAAGCACTATTGGTTATGTGTATCAACGAGGACTATTGCGTTACGACTACCGGAATTAGACCACGTTCTACTATTCACCGAACTATAAATAATTTGTAATTCGAAGATCACCCTAATGACTAAACGTTTTAATCCTTACTCGATTCTGTGTTGCTCGAGAAGAAAAAAAAAAGAGAAACAGAAAAAAAAGGAAAGCATAATCGAAGCAAAGAAAGACAAACGATTCCGAAACGTTCGTTCACTTTCAAATCGAGTGATTTGTTTTCTCTTTTCTTTTCTTCTTTGAAATTGCGCGCGAATTTCGTAGATACATAACTCTGCACATCATACATTAACATAACACGTAATTCATCTCGAACATGGGTAAATCTTCTATTTCTCGTCTCTTGCAAGAACGTAGCAATGCGACGAATAGCTATGTTATGTATATATATATATAATATGTATATATATATATGTCGTGCCTAATTACAGAGATGCGTCATTTCCGGTTTAACGCGCATAACGAGTGGGCACGATACGAGATCTCTCATTCGACTTAGATTTTTCCCCCTTTTATTCGAAATCATTCTAACGGTGATTGTTTCGTATATTTTTCTTTCCTCTTTTCTTTTTTATTTTTCTTCGAATCAGATCGCATAATGTTAACATAATAATGACGTTACACGTTAAATGGCTTTGACCTACCCATAATGACGATGAACGGAGATATAAACTGTCATGAACTGTTGTATAATTATAAATATCACACAACGTTGTGACATATATATATATGTGTATGTGCGTATATATATATATATAAAAAAAGGAGAAAATGTATGTAGATAGTATAGTACATATATTGTATAGAGAGCGTCGTCCTTTTCGTCTCTCTTTTTTTTTTATTTCTTTTCTTTTTTTTCGCAACATTCGATAATTAACATCGTCCATGATGCCTAAGTACACCCACAGAATCATTTAATTAAACAGACAGAAACCATCGTCGTTCATGCGTACGTATTGTACGATACGTATGTGCGAACGTGACACGCCCAGAGTTCCAATGACGATCGTTGTAGGACGCTCCGTTAGACTCGAAACACATCTTAGATATATGTATTTTTGTCGGTAGAAAATATATATACACATACTTTTTATAATGTGTGTGTATATATGTTATACGGTCGAGAATTTATTTTCGATCCTAACCATTATCGTCCTTGAAAATCTTATTGGTTATAAAAGAGAGAGAGATAGAGAGAGATAGAGAGAGATAGAGAGAGAGAGAGAGAGAGAGAGAGAGAGAGAGAGAGAGAGAGAGAGAGAGAGAGAGAGAGAGAGAGAGAGAGAACAATTGAACAGTAAAATAACTGTCACAGTAATATGGAAAATAAGTGGTCTAAATTAAAACACCTACGCCTTGATATATCTTTTTTTTTTCTCTCCCACACCCAATCTCTCTATCAATAACTAATAATTACGAATATTTCTTTTTTCACGAATTTATTCACTGCATCCAATGTATGGTCATTCTCCCAACATGAGGAACATGAGCGCGATCGAGATCATCTATTGTTTTCTTTTTCGTGGGCGGAATTACAAATGTATATATGTATATATATATATATATATACGTACATACGTATGTGCACTACAAATCTCTATACAAATTCGATCTATTCGAACGTACTAAAATTAAAATCATCTTACTGTCATAATCTTTCATAATGATATATACATCCATGATGTATGTGTGTATGAATATATATATATATATATATATGTACTAATACAGTCGATGACGACACGTCTCGTGTTCCTGTATATTGGATATGCGGCTTTACACGCATGACGTGGCCTCTCAATGATTGCAACGAGCCAATAACTGACTCTGCCGCACGCACATATACACACTATGCGCGCGCGCACAACACATATATATATATATAAAACGTTAAATCGACATTTATAAAGACACGATCTTTCACATGTGACATTAGAGTTTCTTAGCTTTCTCCGATATATTTGATTCCACAAAAAGAAAGAAAAAGAAAGACAGACAGACACTGAGTGAATGAGTGAGTGAGTGAGTGAGTAAGAGAGAGAGAGAGAGAGAGAGAGAGAGAGAGAGAAAGAGAGAGAAAGAGAGAGAGAGAAAGACGGATATCGGACAATGACCGAGATTATACTTCAACTTTCAAAACAATATTTAACGTCACTATATTTCTTACCGTCGATATTATAAACGCTGAAAGATTTTTAAGCGTGCTATACAACGATAATAATGACGACGACGACGACGACGACGACGACGAATAGAATCGAATCACTGCCCGTAAGATATAATGCAATTCGATCTTATCGTCGTCTATCGACAATAACACTTCGCGATATTTTTCGAGTGATAGCCGAGAATTTATATTAATTACGATAACACGTAAGAAATTTGGGACACTGATTGTTAATCGAAATAATATATAAACGAAAATGTAAAGGTAAAAATTTAATCGTTCGATACAAGTTAAATTATTATTATCATTATTATTATTATTACTAGTATGATTATTGTTCGTAATTATTATTAATATTAATATTATCAATCAATTAATTCATTAATAAAATACGATCGCCCAAGAATACTTTCGTATTTAATTTAATACAATATATAATAGAAATATAAGCGAGAGATTTATAAGCTTGGTTAAAGACGCGTTATCTTATTTTCTCTAAAGCGTCCTACATACATATTTCTCTGGAGGGGGAGGTGAGGAGGGGTGGGGAGAGAAAGAGGAAGAAGGGAGGAAGGGAAGGAGAGGAACGAACGTTGAAGTATAAACTGAAGTATGCTTGATCGCATGTAAAAGAAGAAGAAAAAAAGGACGAAAAAATTAAAAGAAATTGAAAATAAAAAAAAAGTGGAAAAAGACCAAGAGAAAAAAAAACAATAACAACGTAGACATCGATCGAACGTTCGGTTCAGTCCATTGAAAAGAGATAATTTATTTACAAGTGATAACAAAATTTTGGAACAGCGTGAAACATAATTACATATTAAAAGCGAGTTCATTTACGGATGCTGGAAAGATTGAACGCGATCGAGGAAGAGAAGAGAAGAGAAGAGAAGAGGAGGGGGAAGAACTACTTAACGAGTGTGCGTACGATGGGTGGGTGGTGGTGGTATGGTGAGTTAGTGGTAGTTAGTGGTAGTGTAGTGGTAGTAGTGATGGTGGTGGTAGGAGTAGAGGAAGGGAGGGGGGTTGATGAGACGCGTCTCAACCCGATATGCCCTTCGTGTAATGGCAGGAAAACGGATAAAGCGTGGAAAAGGAGAAGGAGAAAGAAAAAAAAAAAGACGAAAGAAGACAAAAAAGAAGAACGAGAAAAAAGGGAAAAAAAGAAAAACAACGAATACAGTATCGCTTTCAACCGTTAAAAGGAATAAGAGACAAGCATAGCCGTTGTTTAAAAGACGTACGCTCTGTTTTCTCTACTTGTTCTATTCTTTTTCGGGGTACGATACCTCGAATAGATTTAGCCATTGGTCGATCGACGAACGAGTATAGAAGAAATACGATATCGAAGGAGAGAAAGAGAGAGAGAAAGAAAGAAAGAAAGAGAGAAAGAGATAGTAAAGAACAAATTGTGGTATTAAATGCGAACGAATAAGAGCATATAATATGGGATAGATAGAAGATAGGGGAAGAAGGAGGAAAAGGAGGAGGAGGAGGAGGAGGAGGAGGAGGAGGAGGAGGAAGGTAGGGGAAAGGGATGGAAGTGGGTACGAACACCACTGATGATGTTGATCGCTACTGAACCGGATTTGACATGACACACCCCTCGCTCGTCACACTACGTAATTTCTCGTAAAACACTGGTCGAAGAAGGAAACACCGTAAGCCGTTAAAACTCTTCGATTGTGTATGTCAGCGGGTCGTGACGTCGTCGTAGTAGTAGTAGTAGTAGTAGTAGTAGTAGTAGTAGTAGTAGTAGTAGTAGTAGTAGTAGTAGTAGTAGTAGTAGTAGTAGTAGTAGTAGTAGTAGCAGCAGTAGTAGCAGTAGTAGTAATAGTGTAGTAGTGTAGTAAGTAGTAAGTAGTAGTGGTAGTAGTAGTAGTAATAATAGTAGTAGTAGCAGCAGCAGTGGTAGAAGTGGTATAAGAAAAAAAGGAAGAAGAATAGAAATATATACATACGTTTTGCTTACCTATTAAATAAAAAATACTGTTCCAAGTCGTTGGAGTATTATAATATCCGAATTCTGCCGGCAGCCAGAGTTCGTCGATACAGCGTTTAGCTCTTTAAACGTGCCTTTTTAGCTGGAAAACCGCCTTAGGAGAGAGAGAAAGGGAGAGGGAGAGAAGAGAGAGAAAGATATAGAGAGAGATAAAGAAAAGGAGATAGAAAGAATGTGTGTGTGAGAGAGTAAGAGAGAGAGAGAGAGAGACAGAGAAAGAGGAAAAAAAGAACCGAAGGAACGAGAAAGACGAGAATGAACGAAAACGTTCGGGGTCCCTTCCGTTCGGCGGATAGCTTCCCCGTCGGCGATACTCTTCGTAAGCGATCAACTAACAGTAGCCAAGCCCTTCTTTACTTTCCTTTTCCCTCTTCCTCGCTTTCCTCCGCCCGTCCGATTGTCCGCCGTTCGACCGGCCGTTCTTCCGTTCTTCCGCCGTCGTCGTCGTCGTCGCCGTAGTCGTCGTAGTCGTCGTAGTCGTCGTAGTCGTAGTTGTCGTCGTTGTCGTAGTAGTCGGCGTAGTCGTCTTAGCCGTCGTTCCTTCTTCTTCTTCTTCTTTTTCTTCTTTACCGCTTTCTTCCGCTTTCTTTCCTTTTCTTTCCACCGTAAACGAGTCCCCCCTTGATATTTGACTTAAACGGTAACGTAACGGCACCCGGCAACGCGTAATTCTACGTGGAGGAATCGCGATCCCCAGATACACCCTTTTTCCTTCTTCCTTCCTTTTCTTTTTTTTCTTGTTCTTTTACACGCAGATCCTCAATAGATCCACGAAAAATCGCATAACTGGAGCCCCCGTTTCCACTACACGATAGCGTTGGATAATAGCACAAGAATCGATCGCGCTCTCTCTCTTCTCCTCGCACTCATTCCCCTTGATCATGGGTTAAAAGCAACCAACACACAACACGCGTCTTTATGACTTTCGTTTCCTCCTCTCGCCGCCGATGTGCGCGCGCTCGTTCTCTCTCTCTCTCTCTCTCTCTTTCTCTTTCTCTCTCTGTCTCTCTCTCTCTCTCTCTCTCTGTCTCTGTTTCTCTCTCTCTCTCTCTCTTTCTCCCTCTCTATCTATTTAGCTTCGTGTGGCGCTGCTTTACAGCGTTCCTGTCCAAAAATAGGACCAGTAATATCGCGTTCATCTTATTGGACGATAGCTATTTGGTCCGCCATGCGAATCTAAACTACGACATCTGATTCGTCAATCGATAAATACTCGTGCGTTAAGTGGCTCCCTCTCTCATCATCCAATCCCAGAGAGTTATTTCACGTTGTCCTTTCGTATCTTCGTAAAGACTCGCGACCATTGGACGATAACTTCGTCGTAATTTTAACCTGGGGATTACGTTTGTGATATAATTGCGTAAATACGTAAATTTTGGTAAGTTACAAATGATCGCATTGGAATATCTCTAGAACAGTATTATTTGTACAGTTTCAAGTGCAATGTTTATATTATTTTTTGTTTACACGACCCAACGAATTTTTTCCATCCGTATGTTTCAGTGATGACAATTGAAACAAAAGTGTGGTGCAAAAATAAAGGTATATATATATATTTATGCTATATATACAATATCGGAACTCAATCATTGCAGAAAACATCTAATTTTTTTTTAAACCGATTTAGTAGTTATGATAAATGCGATTCTTCTTTATTTCTGACATTAGTATATTTGTATATCTGTATAATATATATATGTGTGTGTTTTTCTAACAGTATATATTACGTCGGTATTTATTTAATGTATACGACTTAATTTTATTTAACTTTATTAAAAAAGTCAAACTTCGCAAACCTTTTTTTGTGGTATTTATTGCATTTAAAATTTCGTTTATTTCATTCAACGAACATATGAAATCTTTTAAGATAAACAAAAATATTAATTTTTTATTTAATTATTCTGAATGATAATTCATGTATTCTATTATAAACAGTATTTTTTGCTCGCGTGTAATATTTTGCATATCCTTTTTTTTTCTATACAAGTTATCTACTCGCAATACGAAACAATATTCGTATAAAAAAAACATTGATTATTAATATATTGAATATAATGTAGCGAATGATTAACAAATTGTTAATTATTGAAAAAATTGTAATTAAATACGGATACAGTGTTATTTCAATTAATGTATATCATATAACATTTACTCATTTTTTTTTCTTTTTCTTTTTCCCTTCTTTTTCGTTTTTTTTTTTAATCGATATTTTTAGGAAGTACATATATTTTCCAACGTTGCCAAACGTAATTCAATGCAACGGAAAGCGTGTATACATTCCCAATTGCGATTACTAGACATTTATATTCAAGAATACCGTGTCAGAAACTTATGCGTCTTTGACGCGTAAGCTGCGTTAGGACAACGTTATCACGGCGTACTTTATTCTATTTTCTGCGATATATATATATATACACATATACATACATATATATATATGCGTAGATAATAGGAGTGAATTATTCGTAATATTTGTGAAAATATTATTTGTAAATAAATTTTGATATCAAGTTTATCAATTGTCACGGAATAAATAAATTTTTGTCGATTATATGATCTAATCTTTGATCGAATATAAATATATGCGTCATTCGACATTTTATGGATGATTTCGTTTATTCGCGCCGAACTATGACGTCAGAAGAAAACCTCGGAATCTGATTGGCTATCCGTAAGTACCCGTAACAGTAAAATTCCAACATCTTGAATTTTTCGACCGTTGATGTTACTCTCACTTCGGTACTGTTACGGCAGCCGAATCGAGCAACGCGATTGGTCGAACCTTACTGTTGTTATTACAGAAAGTGTGTGTGATGTGTATGTGTATTGTGTGTCATACTAGCCTAACATTATTTTCAATTGTTTCAAAGAAAAATCTTTTAACGTTAATATCTTATCTTTAGAATATATATGTATATATGTAGTAAAAAAACGATTACATTATTTAGTTTCTCTATCGCTTTGACTTTTATTGTTCTGAAAATACAAATATTTCATTACGATAAAGAAATTGATAATAGACCATAAAACGAACGAAAGCGAGCGAGGTAATACCAATAAAATTCATTTAATCAATTTTTCTTACTTTTGTAATAATTACGTTCCTAGCATGAGAAAAGAAAAAAGGAAAGAAATTAAGTAACGTTAACGTAATCGGTCATCGCATAACTCACATAAACGGAATGATAATTTTATACAATGAGTAGCATTCGAAAAAAAAAGAAAAAAAAAACAAAAGAGGAAAAAAGAAATGTAAATCTTATATCCAAACAGGTCATCCATCTTCAGACGATAAGACAGGAAACCGATGGATTCGAAACCGGTTTATTTCATCGCTTATGGGAGAAAAAGAAAGAGAAAAAGAGAGAGAGATAGAAACTATTACCTTTATAAATAGAAATTATATAATTGAAAACTAAATGTCTTGTCAAGGTCCAACATTTCGTTTAACAATAATGAATTCAGGTATTGTTTACGACTTGTTTGGATTAAATAAATAATAATAATAATGGCGATGAGAATGACGATGATGACAAAAACGTTGCCGCGAGCCTGGCACGGTAATGGCGAGGGGTGACGGTGGGGAGTCTCTTTTAATCATGCACAGCCAGGGCCAATGATTCATACCCAGTCGCATCACATTTGCTTTAACGTTTACGTTGGTCACGCCGTAGTCGTCGCGAAACCTCGTGATTACGGATAATATCCATTCTATTTATTTATTTCCTTTATTTCTTTCTTTCTCTCTTATATCGTACCTTTAGAAAGAACACCTTTGTAACAACCAACCACAACTACAATAACTACAACACCACCATCAACAACAACAACAACGATAACAACAATAACCAACAATCAACAACGTTATACGTGTTTAACCCAATCGAATAATGTATTGCGTGCGATCGTTACGTACTACACAACGTATTCGGCAATGTATTTCACGGGCGAACATCTGATCGTGCGTCGCGTATTCGGTTACATATGCATGCATGTATGTATGTATGTATGTATGTTGGATGTATGTCGATATAAGTATGTGTGTATTCATGTATGTATCTATCTATCTATCTACCTACGTAAGTACGTATATATGTACGTAATGTATGACGTATAATGAGATCGTACAAAGATTTATTCCTTTTTCTGTTCTTTTTTCTTTCTTTCTTTCTTTCTTTCTTTTTTCATTTTCTGCACGTTTATCATGTTGACGTTGAGCCTCGTAACGATAAGAGAAAGAGTAACGGTAGCGAGACGACGCGTCGTTAACGATGACGATGTCGTCGTCGACGTCGAAGACAACGACGACGACGACGTCGACGACGACGACGACAACGACGACGACGATGTTGTCAGTTTCGACGTCAATATTGTAACTAATATATTGAAATGAGAATATAATATATCGGTGACGGTTGTAGTATCGTATAGGCTATAGAAAGATAATAATCAGTGTTTAATATGTCATTGTTAATTCGATAATACGTAGATAAACAAATTGTTTCACGGTTTGCCTCGCGATATTTCTCGTTAATTTATTATTTAGATACTTTTGTTAAACGGTCGAAGAGTTCCATATTCGTTCAGTGTGTGTGTGTATATATATATATATATGTATGTATATGTATACGTATGCATGTATATGTATATATATATACATATGTACACAAGAGTCCGAAGAATTTTTATAAAAGATTTCTCGAACAACACGAATGGTTCAATTTTATTTCATTCCGGGATTTTAAGTCATCTACGATATTATTCGACGTTCGCCGTTTTGATTGAATCGTTCGATCGATGTAAGTATATATCGCCATTAGCGATAGCGGAACGGAATGTAATGTCCTTGATTTGATTAGAATTTAGAAAGCCATTTATTTTGTTGTTTGTACGTACTTAGTTCTAACAAGTATTATATCCTCGTGAATTTCTTCTGTTATAATAATAAATAATAAGCGAAGGCATTTATCGCGATTATTTTCTCATATATAATCTATTATGTTAATTTACTAATCGTAAATACACAATTTATTTTGTATCTAAGGCACAAAACGCTTAATTTCAAGAATGCACAATTAATGATATAATAAATAATATATGAAAACAAAACAAAAAGTAATATTTGCATGATGTTGTTCTCGATAATCACTTGGGCTGGCTTAAAAATATATCTGCACATGTATTACCTTCTCTCATCAAAAGAGAAGGTATGTCAAAACTTTTTTAAATTGATAAATGTATAGATACACATACACACGCACATATATAGATATGTAATCTGTATACGTATGTATGTGTATGTATATTTATATATAAATATATGTATATATCTTTGTTCCTTTCTCTGTGTCCTTACATACAGTGAAATCAACGGTGCAAACTGGTTACTATTTCGGCTCTCGAAAACATCAGAATGCCATTATATTCGAGATCGAACAACTATGCTTCGAAGCTAGTGATCGTTCTACAGTTCACAGCTTGGATCTCAGTTGGCATAGTTCTTCTTCAAAAAGGCGTAACCTCCTTGCGAAGTCAGTCCACGATAGAAACAAAAGGCGATACGCAGGTACATTGTTTTCATATATATGTGTATATATATATATATAAATAAACACATATATATATGTACATGTAATAACGACGATATAAAGAATATCTATGTATGTATTTTTCACGAAGAAATGGAAAATACGACGAAATATAATATACGCAAGATTTGCGTTTTAATATCGGTTTAATGTCGTTCGAAAAAATGTCTACGCTACGAATCGAGATTAAATTGCTATATGAAACTTTTATGAAACCTCGTACGTAAGTACGTATAATATTATAATTGTATTAATATCGTGTAATCTTGTATGACGTCGTTCGTTTATTCATTCATTCATTCATTCATTCATTTGCACGTATAAAATGCATAATTTTGTTTTTTTAAATATTATCGAAAGCAAGATTTCTAAAGTAAAAGTCAATTAGAATAATGGATATTATTTCGATCAATTATACATTATATCGTGATTTCAAATTTTCTCTTAGGAAAGAAACGATGCCACGATCAGATACTTAAATGATAAAACGAAGAGAACGGCGGATAAAGATGATATTTCTAACGATATTACGAAATATAAAAAAGATTTAACCATCAATTTGAAATTATATCAGGAAAAGGAAAATGATATGTCGCAAAGATATTGGAATCGACGTTCGAATGAACGTAATAACGTTGAAAATAATATTATGGAAGATATTAACGATGAGCATTCAATTACAAAGAAATTGAACGAACTCGGGCAAGAAGAAAAAGAAGAAGAAGAAAAAAAGGAAAAAGAAGAAAGAGAAAAAGAGAACGGTTTGATTAATTCAAGTGAAACGAGCACGCAACGTGACGTCTATAATTCGTCATATCAGTCGAATAAGACCGAAGATTACGATAGTACCGTCCTTGATCCCTCTAAAACGTTAAGTTCGACTGCAACGTCTAATAATTCGGGAAAGGAAAAAAAAATACGTACTCGTTTGAATAGTGGCGGTGCTGCGGCCGCTATTGCTATGGTCGCTGTTGGTGCTGCTATGCTCGTAGTCGGACCTATGGTCATCGTTTTACGTGCTCTTGATAAAAGACGACAAGAAAGGAGATATTTAAAATCATCGAGGTGGGACGATCAACCGCCTACTTATGAGCAAGCGACATTAATGAACGAAGTTCCGAGATATTCAACCTTAAATTTAAATGCCGTCCATAATTCCCGCGCTCCGTCCACATCTTCGCGCCCAATCGCAACTTCCTTTGAAAGATCTCCTTAAGTTAATTTATTTTTATATTTCATCGATGCATACGCGTGATTTTTTTTCTCGTATGAATTGAGATCTTTTTCTTTTCTTTTTTTTTGTTTTTTATGTCCTTTTCTTATTTGTTTTTTCCTTCTCTCTGTCTCTCTCTCTCTCTCTCTCTCTTTCTTTCTCTCTCTCTCTTTTTATCATGTCGATGCACATTGCACATATTATTTTATCTCGAACATAACGAAAGCACAATTCTTCCTTTTTTTTTGTTCTTTTCGTAAATTATCGATATATTCTTTTGTATATTATCAATTATTAAGTAAATTAGATTTCTTATAGAGCGTTAAGTAAAATTCGTTGAAATTGTTTGCGCACGTACACAATGCGTTTTCGAAATAATCGAAGGTTTTGTTAATCGTGCCTTAATATTAATTGACTGCCAGACAGTATATATGATAATTATAAGGTGTATATATATATAATATTAGTTTTAATATAGATTTAATTCTTGTATAATGGAAAAGAGATAAAATACATATATATATATATATCTTTTTTTACTAATTCAGATCAAAAAATGATCGGTAGAGGTTAACGAAGGTAAGAACTCTGAGCGCTTATCTTCATTTGTTTCTTATCAATGCAATACGTTTTTACAATACTTATAATCAATTGTGAATTTGATAAAAAATTTATAATAGTAATCTTTTGTTTAAAATTTTTTCAACTTTTTTTTTGTATATAGATACGCATGAATTATAATGTTTTATAAAAACAACTGAAGTATGTATTGGGAGAGAAAAAAAAATCTAAATTAACCTATTCGAATCTCTCGATCAATTATTTTGATTTTTCATAATTTATTTATATGTTATTTAAATGGTGAGTATAGATTCTAATCGAAAAAAATATGCGGAAAGTATGCTGCTGTTACTAATAATATTTTTTGAAATTTTCTTAAGTATATAACGTGTTATTTGAAAATCGTTTATTATAATTTTAGTTTATAAATTTCGCGCGCGTGTTCATACTTCTGTCAACATTGTTAAATTGGTTATCGCATATTGTTATTTTGTCTTCGCAAAGAATATTGAGTCATTTATTTAATCGAATATTTGAAAAACGTAGAAAACATATTTTTATTTCGTTGGTACTGATAGTGTAGTAGTGTAGTAGTTACGTCCCCAACGTAAGGTCGAGGAAGCGTTCTCTCTGAAACAGTTTCGGCAAAAAAAATTTAAGATAATTGGTATTTATTATACTTTATTAGAATAATAAGTATTAAAAAAAAATTAGGGTATATTTTATAAAAAATTGTATTTTTTACTAACGAGGAAAGATGTTTAAAAAGTACGTATACATCAGTACATAACCTTACTCGCATGTTCGTGAACATATTCGTTTATTTTTATTTGTTATTACGAATAGATTCGATGAAAAGGATAGTGTTTCCGGTATACAGCAATTAAAATCGTCCGTTCAGAAAGGAATACGTTCGAAACTCTTGGATTTATATCCACATTTAGAAAGTCATGTAGATACTATCATTCCAAAGAAGGATGCATTTAGAATTGTTAAGTGGTAAGATTTTTCATAAAGATATATTATTTCATAAATTTGTATATTGATGAATATAAATTAACAAAGGTACAATGTTTCGATCATAGTCATGATCACATAGAAATTATAGTCAATGCAGCAGGAGAACTTTTATTCTTTCGACAACGTGAAGGTCCATGGATGCCTACATTAAGGTTATTACACAAATGTAAGATAATTTGATATCAGAATATTTATATTATTAAACATTCAAAAGATAAGTACTCTGTTAAATGGTTATTGTAAGATTTTCAATTTTTTAAGATCCGTTCTTTTTACCAATGGAACAAGTCGATAAAGGAGCAATCAGATTTGTACTTAGCGGTGCAAATATTATGTGTCCAGGTTTAACATCAAAAGGTGCAAAAATGACACCTGTAGAGAAGGGAACTGTTGTTGTATCCTTATATATAAGATAATATAGGTTATTTAATAGTAAATATTTTAGAAACAAAAATTGGTAGTTTGAATGGCATATTTTGTTTCTTTTTGAATCAAAATCGCACGAATTTTTATTTATAATCTTGATGATCGGTATAAATTTAACAGTTTTACCCATAAAATATTAAGTATGAACTTAATAAGCAACTAGGCAGTTATGGCAGAAGGGAAGCAGCATGCTTTAGCAGTGGGTGTAACTACTCTATCAACAGAAGATATGTAAGTAGTGATCTGGTTCTGCATCATTAATTTGAATTAAGGATTTAAATTTTTTTTGTTGCCATCATATTTATGTCAACATGACTATATTAAAATATGATTTACAGAGCCAAAGTGAATAAAGGAGTAGGAATCGAAAATTGTCATTATTTGAATGATGGATTATGGCAAATGAAGCCTGTGAAGTAAGAGGAAAATATTGTAATAAGCATCCAAATTGTGTATCAATAAGATTTACATATTATATGAATAAAGTCGTTGTTTTTAAATATAATCTTGTATTGTAGACCGTCATAGCAATTTACAATAGATGATCAAAAGATTACATATTTTTATTATACAAATTATATAATCTATTATGTTTATTTTTATGTTATGTTTACTTAAGTGTGCCATTTTTTATAATGAAAGCATGAAAATGGATAAGGAAATGAAAGAAATAAAAAAAGAAAATAAGAGGAAAATACGCTTTACACAGAGCCTGATTTCATATCAGTAGAAGTTTCCTGACTGTCAGGAGCAGTACTACGTTCACTTTCACAATGACCTGACGCTGGAGAATAGGATGAATTATTACTATCGGGAGTAGAACCAGAAGTAGTACCTGAACCAGATACACTGTTATTAGCTGCATTACTTTCTCCTACAGTATGAGGGGATTGTGGATGATAATGCGGACTGTGTGGACTATGAGGACTGTGTGTATGAGGACGGCTCATAGTATGTGGCGAATACTGAGAATATGGTTGATGATAATAGGGATGAGCGTATTGGGGATAAGGTTGATGATACGGTTGCTGTTGTGAATAAGTATAAGAAGGATGCGGAGGTCTTGGGGCAAGCGGCACGTTTTGTGGCTGTGGACCAGGTCCTGGTTGATATTGTTGACCATATCCTTGATTAGGTGGAATTATAGGTGATGTATGTGGATTAGTTACTGGTCCTTGAGGAGGAAGGACCTGTGTTCCTTGCGTTCCTTGAGACGTTTGATGCGGCGACATAGTATGGTTAGATAGCATTCCTTGTTGATGAGGATTGTGTAAGGGGGGTGCTGGTGAAGATACTGGAGGCATGTTCGGTATGTTTTGAGTTGCGCTTACTGTCACTGGTACAGAAGCACTAGTAGTGTTAGATTGCTGTTGTTGCGAAGATGTCGGCGGTGCTGTTTGTTGATGCGATTGCTGTTGATGAGATTGAGATGGTGATTGTTGATGAGATTGAGGTGGCGGTGGATGAGGTTGCGGCGACGGTTGCGGATGGGATTGAGGTGGTAGTTGTTGGTGAGACTGAGGTGGAGGTTGATGAGATGGAGGGGGTGGCTGTTGATGAGATTGAGGTGGTGGTTGTTGATGTGGCTGAGGTGGTGGTGGCTGATGAGTTTGAGGTGACGGTTGTGGATGGAACTGAGGTGGTGGCTGCTGATGAGATTGAGGTGGGGGTGGTTGCTGATGGGATTGAGGTGGTGGTTGGTGAGATTGAGGTGGTTGGTGAGATTGAGGTGGTGGTTGCTGATGAGATTGAGGCGGTGGTTGCTGCTGTGGCTGTGAAGGTGGTTGCTGATGAGGTTGAGGTGTTGGTTGTTGATGAGTTTGAGGAGGTGGTGGTTGATGAGTTTGAGATGGTGGTTGTGGATGGGACTGAGGTGGTGGTGGTTGTTGATGAGTTTGGGATGGTGGTTGTGGGTGGGGCTGAGGTGGGGGTGGCTGATGAGTTTGAGGTGGTGGTTGTGGATGGGACTGAGGTGGTGGTTGTGGATGAGGTTGAGGTGGCGGTGGTTGCTGATGAGATTGAGGTGGAGGTTGTGGATGAGTCTGTGGATGAGTTTGAGATGGAGGATGTTGATGAGATTGCGGCGGAGGTTGCTGTTGCGGCTGCGAAGGTGGTTGTTGATGAGATTGAGGCGTTGCTTGCTGATGAGTTTGAGGGGTTGGTTGTTGATGGGTTTGAGGTGGTGGCTGTTGATGAGTTTGAGGCGCTGACTGTTGATGTGACTGTGGTGGCGATTGTTGATGAGACTGGGCAGGTGGTTGTTGGTGTTGCTGCTGCTGTTGTTGATGATGCTGTTGTTGATGCTGTTGCTGTTGATGCTGTTGTTGTTGATGCTGTTGCTGTTGATGCTGTTGTTGCTGATGCTGTTGCTGTTGATGTTGTTGTTGATGGTGTTGCTGTTGCTGCGGTTGTGTTGGTACTAGCGATATTGATGGCGGCAATGACGCTGATTGCTGCTGCTGTTGTTGGTGTTGTTGCTGTTGTTGCGGTATCAAGGACATTGATGGTGGTGGCGTTGGTTGTTGCTGCTGCTGCTGCTGTGGTGGTTGTTGAATTGGAGTAACAGATACACAATACATATTAGAATTAGATCCATGTTGATTTATCGGTTGATTTCCTTGTACAGTAGGAGATTCCGATTTTGTTTCAACATATGGAGGTGATGAATTTTCTTTCTTTATTTCATTATTAGATTTCTCAAAACCATTGGTCTTTTTATCGATTGCATCATTTTCAGAAGCCTACAAAATATATACATAAAAAATTTAATGTACTATCGTTAAAATATACGAAACATTAAAACTTACCTCAGACGGGGGTTCGTCATTAAGAGAAGCTGGAGTTGGAGTAGGAGTAGAATTTGGTGTAGATTCATTTGATGCAGGACCATCAGATCGATTTTCCTCCGACCCTCTTAATCTTTCTCTCCTAAGTACTTCGTATTGTCGTTCTACCATTTTATTAAATGTTTCTTCATCTACTGCTGGTTTGCAATGCTGTAATAAATGTTTTCATTAAAGCTGTTCTAAACCAGTGGTGTCCGATCCGTGGCCCAGTAATGCAAGCAATGTGATCCAGCAAAAAATTTTTATTAGCTTCAATCGATGATTGCTCATTGTGGTGATCAAAAATAATAGTTTTATATATAAAAAGATAAAGAAACCAATAGCGATAGAAGTCAAGCGAACGTGAATGATGCCACAAGGCTTTTTATATACTTTATACATGAAAGTATTTTTTGTTGAGAAGATAGAGTGACTAAAAAAATCAACCAAAAGAAAAAGGAATTTTGTATTATTATATACATTTACTATATTTTATTTTTTATTTTTTATTTTTTATATACGGCCCAAATAAATTCCTTCTCAATTAATACGACCCAGGCAGTCAGAAAGGTTGGACACCACTAGTCTAAATATTTCATAATATCAGTTTATGTTTATCGATTAATATAAAAATGAACATTTACTTTTTTCAATTCCTCTTGAAATATTTCACTTGTCTCAATAAATTTTCTTTTCTTTGCTTCAAATTTTTCTTCGATTTGTTGTAATTCTGCTTCCAGTTTTTTCTGAAATTATTTGCTTTTATATATAAAATATTGATCATAAAAAAATAGTAATTACATTTTATTTATTACCTGATGCATAGTTAAAGATTGTACTTGACGGCGTAGGACCTGCATTCTTTGAGTCGTAACAACAGAACGGACGTCAGGAACAACAGTATCACTGAAGATCTCATTAATAAGGCGATGATTTCTTGTATAGCGAGAATACGCCACATGTTTTACAGAATATCCATCATCTTGATCTGAAAATTATAAGAGTATCTCACACAAATTCTTATCATATTAATATGTATCAAACATACCATCATCATCTTCTGCAGGTAAAATATCAATTCTTCTATCTTGTGCAGCTTGACTTTTACTACTTCCAGAAGAACGTTCATGACTTTCTCGATCGTCATTATTTTGTTGAGCAGCACATAACGCTGTATTACATATAAGATAAAATAATAAAATTTTTTATCAAATTAAATATCAATTACATATATTTTAATCATATATGTATAACCAACCTGATTTTCCTCTGTTCTTAGCAGCAATGTAAGCCAAATATGCTGGAGAATTATGATAAGTCTTTAAACTTTTTTCGTATTCTACCTAAATTATAAAATTTAGAAATTATATGTAATGTATATATATATATACATATACAAATATTATGAAACATATATATGACATAAAAACATAAAACACCTTTTCAGCTTCGTATTCCTCTATAAATTCTGTTTTATCTTCTTCTGGCAAATCTCTCCACATTTGACCTATAATTTTACCTATTTCCCAAAGTTTCAATTCTGGATTTTGAGCTTTCACTTGATCCCATACTTTCCTGCTATATCTCATATATGGCATAAGAGGTTTTTCAGGTGGTTTGGGCGGTTTTGGCATCCGTGAATCTGCCTATTTATCCGTAATACAAAAGTATTATTTTCTCAATATTTTAATAATAATTTTTTCTTTATAAAATCTATAACGTTTACTCACATTTGTATTTTTTCCTACTTTTTGAGGTGTGAATCCTGGATGACTATGAGGAGTTTGTATAAAAGGACTTTGCGTATCCTTCTAAAATAATATAAAAATTTCATTAGAACTCTTATTAAATGAAAATAATAAAACATATCATACTCGACACTTACACTGCTATTCGAACTACTGCTACTTCCACCAGATGCTCTGAGACGCTCTGAATAGAATAACATATTTTTTTTAGATAGATTCATAAAAGAGTATGCAGTGTGATAATATATGAAATAAAATAAACATAAAATCTCTCAATGATACTTACGATTGGACGCAACAACGTTTGACGTAGCCATTGCTACTTGCTTATAATTCGGTGGCAATGCCATTTTGTATTAAAAAAAAGCAAAAACTAAGGTAGTTTGTACTTTAGAAAAATTGGATTATATCAAGCACAACAATGCCTTCGCCATTCGAAAATATAACGTAGTTACGTTTTTCTTTTTTCTTTTATTTTTTCAATCCAATTTCAACACGCCACGTAACACGATAAACCGAAATTACTGATGGTCATTCTTTGAAGAAACGTAATCGAATCATCCTTTTCAAAGCCCCTAAAATTTGTTGAATAAATCGATGAAGATGTATCTCACTACGATAAGGTTTTATTACAATTTACGATATAATACAATGGTCTTATAAAAACATTTTAAAAAAACGAAAAATTAATACATACATAGAACATTCCGGCGTCTCTAAATCAAAGAACCCTTCAATAAGGTGGAAGCACCCATCATCAAAGAATTATTTCACTTTTTCACTTTAGTTAGAGCGGTGTCAACCAGAGGCGCTGCGATCGTTTCTCTCTGTCTCTTTCTCTCTCTTTCTTGTTAAATATATATATATATATATATATATATATATATATATATATATATTATATAGATATCATACATATAGATTAAAAGTATGTAAACGTCCAAAAATCCTCCAATCGTGTACAACCATTGTATTCACAGTACGCAGTAATTGGTTCTTTCATCTGGATTAAGAAAATCCTATCTAACGTAATTGATATATTTCGATGAATTCCTACAACAGGTCATTTTAATTTCAGTTAGGTTGTTTTCATTATAAGATAATGTTGTAAAAAATTTTTGAATAAAACGTGTGTTAGGTATTATAAAATACTTCAGAAGAAACAGATATATACGAAGATTTGTGTCCATCTTGGTGTTGTCATTTCTATGGTCACAAATGAAAAAGAGGGTTACGACGATAATAAAATGGTAAATACGATGCGGTGTTAAGATCAGTTAAGATTGTCGGCGAAACTTTGTGGATTTAATTAATGTCATTATTTATTTTGTACACACTCCGTAAAGGAGGAAAGTATTTATGTAATATTAATTGAAACGCGACAAAAGAGAGAGTGAGAGTGGGGGGGAGAGAGAGGGAGAGAGAGAAAGAGAGGGAGAGAAAGAGAGGGAGAGAGAGAGAGAGAGAGATTAGTATTAAAGTTACTCGACATAGGAATTTCTACATTTTAAAAACAGGCAAGATCCAGTTGCATATTGTCAACCGCATAAAGAATTTTTATTATGATTTTTATGTAAATTTATGTTTTCAAAATTATCGAAACTACGTTCATTAGAATAATTAATGATGAATTTTGCAAATTGTTGCAATATTCGTGCATGGCTTTATATTATGTTTTATATTTAATCTTATAATTTTTACAGTAATCTATTGTATAAATGTTTTCTTTTATGTTGTAAATTCAACTTACTTTCAATCAATAATATAATTTGAAACATTATGTAGAATTTGAAAAATCTCAAAATATTTTTTGTAGTCAACAATCAATCATTACTTAAGTATTATGTTGATGAATAATTTATTCAATAAAATCTGCATTATATATATATATGTATATATGTATATATATGTATGTATATATGTATATATTTATATATATATGTGTGTGTGTGTATGTTGTATATATATATATATATATCTTCATAACAGTATCTTTTATGACAAAAAATCATGTAAAAGGAAGAATTATACAACATATTATATGTATTCTGTTTTTATTTAACATCACTTTAATCCATTTAATATCAAATATTTTTTATTCGGCATTGTACAAAAGATTTTAAAACAGAGTGCTTTCTTTTATGAAGCAATTTGAAATTTGAATATGTTTTAAGTTTTTAATAGAAAATATAAAAAAGAAAACTAAAATATTAATTATTTTTGTATTCAAGTCAGTAGTAATAATTATTTCTATATCAATATAAAGATATAAAGTTACTTTCTATCGTGGAATAACATTATAATAGTGTAATAACAGAATAACAAAGATTTTCCGCTTTACAGTCAATAAAAGAATAAGTCATGGTAAAAGAATAGCAGTCTGTGCAAAACATGCATGCATGTGTATTGAAGAATTTAGAAAGTTACAAAAAACATGTCAACATATGTGCGTATTCATATATATATATATATATATATAATTTTTTAAATTACTTTATCAATATTTGTTATACTTTATAATTATATTTTAAGTAAATTTATATATATATATACATCCAATTGTATAATTATATCATAGGAACATTTGGATATTATTTTATTTGTTAAAGCTTAGGAAGTAACTATGGAGGAGAAAGATAGTACTGATGTATTGGGAGATGAAGAATCTGAAGAGACAGAAAATATAATAATAAATGAAGTTGATGGATTACCTAATTTGCATCCAAATTATGAACAATTGGAACTTGATTTTGAAGGAGAAAAGGGCCATGAATTGAATTCAAGGTCAATAGATGAATTGGTTCATGATGAAGATTTACCAACATCTGTTATTGTCACAAATGTAGATCCTGGAGTGTTCAAAGTAGATGAATTAAAAGTAATAATATTATTTTATCAGAATTGACTTGCATATAAGCAGTGCATTTTACAATATATTAATATATATAACTTCCATATATCTTTTCGCAGTCCGGAATAGAGAATCTTTTTAAGCAATTTGGAGAAGATGCTACATTCCAATACTTCAAATCATTTAGAAGAATGAGAGTTAACTATAATTCTCCAAGTGCAGCAGCCAGTGCTAGAATACAATTACATCAAACTCATTTTGGTGAAACTGATATTAATTGTTATTTTGCACAACCAGTAACACCAATAGGTATGTACAAAAAATTTAAGAGATCAATAAATTTATGTACTTATATGTACACATAAACAGAAAAATTATTCGCTTCTTATAATCAGTATCAATTAGTACCAATTAATATTAATTTATAAGATTCATTATTGAACAGATATGGAAGATCAACATCTTCAACCACCAGCTCTTACAAAGCAGTTCCTAATTTCTCCTCCATCGTCTCCACCTGTAGGGTGGGAGCCACGAGAGGAAAATGAACCTTTAGTTAACCATGATTTATTAGCAGCTATAGCAAACTTATCTGCAGGTATTTATATTATCTTCATTAATTATTGTGTTTAATATATTTATTACTAAAATATAAATAAGAAAGAAAGATAGAGAAAGAGAGATAGAGATGGAGATAGAGAGATAGAGAGAAAAGATGGTCTTATTATCTAACAAATCAATGATAATATTATTTATATTATTACCATATCAGGTGGTAGTCATGAGTTACACCCAGGAGGTTCTGGACAACCAGGCATTGTTGTTCACGTATGTGAAACAGAGAATCCTATGAAAAGTGGCCCACGTATTCAACATACACGTTGTCCAGAACATTAATGAAATTTATTTGGATAAACATTACACATAATACACGTCCAATAAATCATTTATCCATCCAAGAAGTAACTATAATAAAAATATCGTACAAAAACGGCAATGAACGTAATTATAATTTATATCAGTATGTTGCAAACTCGTTCTTATTTCTTTTTTTTTTTTTTTTTTAACTTTTGTCATTAAAGTTAAATATTAAAGAGTCATTAGTCAGTGAACATGAAAATTCTTATAAAATGTAGGTATTGAATATATAATATTAAAGTTCTAATCAAAATTAAGTACATGAAACTCTTGTTATATCAATGTAAAAATTCGAAAACACTATAAATGTTATTATAATCACTGTTTAAATGTAGTCTAGAAGTTCTAGACTTATATCAGTTTGAAGTGTCTGTTCTGATTAAATATTTTGATTAATTTTTAGATTATTAAATGCTAATTTGGGCTAAATCAATATATAAAAACGAAAAATGTACAGTTTAAGAATTTTTAAAAATAGGGATTATCCTTAGCAATGAAGAAGTTACATATTATAAAAAATGTTGGTAAAAAACATTGATGTTTCGTGAAACACAAATTTTAGCTAAAAACAGATTGGATATTAAATCTCTAACATCAAATAATAATTGTATTCTCTGCTGTGTCATGAAAATTACTCTTTATCGCGTATACTTAAAGCTTCTACATTATGCAGTATTAGACAATATGATAATACTGATAAGTATAACAAAAAACAGAGTAATGCTGCATTGATGACTTAAATTGTTCTTCAAATTATCGATGTTCCTTGTATTTTAAAGTATTGCTCATTGTTTTACTTTAATGTTGTGGAAAGCAAATGTTATTATAGTTAGAAGCCTATAATAATTAATAAAAAATGAAAACGTCAATCTGATCGTAATCTTCACGTTCAGCAGATTCTTTGAGAACATGTTATTCTAATGTAAGTTGTGTTTGTGTGTGAAAGTTAAGGTTCAAATTGTAGTTATGATATTAACATATGATGTACATATACACGTGTGCGTGCGTGCGTGTTATTTTATGAATGAGATAAAACAGATATAAACGATCTTGGATCATTTTGTTTTTTCTATTTGAATGTTAATTTTTTCGAGTATCGATTTTTATGTTTTAATCAGTTAAATTTTTAAAGATTTTTTATAATCAATTGTTAAATGTCATAAGAACAAACTATTATTACATGGAATCAAATTAATAAGAATTAAATATACACATGCAATTTGAATATCAGTATTACTGTAACATTATGACAGTACTATTTGCATGTGCATATGTATATACTCTATTCTGACTATATGAAATATACACGGGTAAATTGTTTCAATGTTTTACCTAGTAGTATTTTCATCACGGCGATTACAAAACAGGGCAAACAATTGTTTTAAGTATGTAAATATAAATACACAAGATATATGCACATGCACATATCTATAGTGTACATGAATACTTACGATACAATGATAAATATCTTTTATATGTGTATACAGCACATAATTTTCGTGATAATATGTATGTCAGGAATCTGATATAACTGGTTTTCGTATTGAAAAATGATTCATTTAGTTTGTCATAACTATGACATACTAAATATATTTTTATTTTATAAATTTTAAGTGTTGATAGTTAATTAAGAACAATGTGCATTTCATTTGAAATTACTTTACAATTAACTAGACTTATATGATAGCATAATGAATAATCGATTTTAAGATTATCCAATGAAAACATTTTTTCATTCACTATAGAACCATAAACCTCGATACTCTTGTAAATACCTATGTATATATATATAATCTATTTATTTTCTGATATGTTACTATGGTATAGAAAATTTATTGAACTATTCTTTCTGTTTTTTTTCAAAAGTTCATTATCACATCACATTGTGGAAAATCCTAATGAATAATAAAATCTGTAGTAAGCAAAAATATGTAATTATGTAAATATTTTGAGATTAGATAAAATAAAGATAATATTGCATATATCACAATGTTTTATCTCCTGTAATAAAAAATATAAATATTGTATCGTATCATTACGAAAATAAGAGACGCTATTTAAAATTAAACATAATGAGTAATTTTTTTAAACAAGTAGGTTTGTGAAATAATCTTGGTCGTTATTTCATAGAAGTCGTATATTCTTACATTCTTCATTAGCTTATTCAAATAATATAAAAGCTTTATACAGGATATTGTTATTTATGTTTACTTAAGTATTTCACGATTTATAAGTTCACAGGGAATAATTTAAGTGATACATTTATACAAAAGATTATAGGCCATTTATTACCTATTTCCAAAGTATTTCAGATTCATTTGTAGAAAAGCGATATTAAAGTTGCCGAAATTAATTGGAAGATAAAATCAAGTTACAAGTTGATTATGTGGGATAAACTAACAAAACGTAGAAATTAATATCTTTCGATCAGCCTGATTTTCTTTTTATATTTATTAATAATAGATTTCATTATGAATAATAATTTATTACAAGGAAGTAAAAACTTTATACACGTTATTTGTGTAACATATTTCAAAGTTTACATAAGAAGTCTAACAAATTATACATATTCATACTTGCTCATAGTATGTTGCTATCAAGATACTTTTATAGATCTTTCTTATATGCTTTACCCCTGTTTCTTCGAATACATGTCCATTGGAGTGATATGACTTCTTATATTATTTGTAATTCCACATAAGATTACTAACCGTTCAATTCTTTTCTTTCGGAGTCCACAAAGA
This sequence comes from Vespula vulgaris, assembly GCF_905475345.1. Classification (NCBI taxonomy): domain Eukaryota; kingdom Metazoa; phylum Arthropoda; class Insecta; order Hymenoptera; family Vespidae; genus Vespula; species Vespula vulgaris. Next base: position 1,562,951 of record NC_066606.1, read on the forward strand.
ATGTCACGTATCTTTGTATCTTTTACTATCCTCAAGTATACATTTTTGCACGAGGAAAACTCAATTTTTATAAAAATATAATATTAATAATAGAAGTTTGAACAATTTTATATGGATACACATCTCGGTGTTACGCCATATAGACAAATGTATTAATGTCGTCATCGTGTCTACGAATATATTTGTGCTCAATAAGCCATTCAATTTGTTCCTTTATCATCTTTTTACTTGGTAAAAACATATTTTTTAATATATCTACTAATTCAGTTTGTAATTGAGCATTACTAATCTTCTTTCTCATTTTCAAAATCTTGATGATAGCCTCCTATTTGTACAACAAAAATAATACACATACACACACATATATATGTATAAATATTATTAGTGTAACAATTAAAAAAATAATTGTATATGTGCATAAATAATTAATATACCTGAACTCGCAATATTCTCAGTTGTACAATTGATTGATTATCTTCTTCTTTACTCCTTTCTGTTGATAATTGTAATCGACCTATTAAATTTATCTTTCCTCTTTTTTGTAATTTTCCATTTTTTCTGCAAAATTAATAAAATGTATCATGTATATTACAGAAAGGAAAAGTATTGAGAGAAATTGATATATCACAGAGAGAACTTAAAAAAAAAATATATATATATATATAAAAGTGATATAGTAATTCATTATATACTAACACTATGGCAAATTCTTGATTCACCCAAAATCTTGTATCATTTCCAAAATCTTTTGGACTATATGCGTGTGGTTCTACTAAAAGAAGTTGACGTTTTAATTTTGGAAAAGCGCATAACGACCACAGTGTTCGTCGTAATTCTGGATCGGGAAGTTCAGTAGCTAGACGAAGATTCTCATAAGAAATTTTTTCAAAAGGCCGTTGATTCCATGCAAATAAAACAGCCATTTGAAATGTAGTGACGTCCACATCGAAGCGACCCACTTGGTTGGAAAATGTTATCTGGAACACCATCCAAATTGGTTGCAAGATGATGCTGAAAATTAGAATCGGGATATTGTACTTTGTGAAAAATTACAAAATACCCCTCTTTGTTACTGAATAAATAAAATTTTTTTTGTATTACATAAGTTACATAATTTATATATATATATATATATATATATATATATATATATATAAAAGATACATTAATATATACATAAATTTTATATATATATTAATATATTTAAATAATTAATAGATATAATTAAATCAGTACTTATTGATCTATGAGTATTACATTATTAAAAAAAGAATACATTTTATTAAACAAAGTTTTTTTATTTAATTTTTTTATATTATTATATAAATAATTTTATTTAAAATTGAATTAATGAAAAATAAGTGTTTATACTTTAATCTACAATGAATCTGATTTAATAGATCGTAAAAACATATAAAAACGTGATTAGGTTTATAAAAGTAAATATGTTTATGCATGGTATATAATATACAGATATTTATACTTTCTGTTCATTTTATTATTTGCTAAGCTCACGTATATATTCTTACCGTGCCATTCGACATATGATGATACCACTGTAACTTTCGTCCACTGTGCTTTTTTTTATAAAATTCTTCAACTTCTGGTATATAATCTTCAAGTTGTAAAGGTAAACTTACAGTTACTCTTTCACTACCTCTAGCCCAGGCACCTGCGTTTAATATCTGTATACAAAAAATTGCGTATTAAGATTTTATTTGTAAGATCGCTTTTAAAATTTGTTCAAAATAAAATTAATCTAGATGTTATGTCTCAAATATGACAATAAGTACAATCACCTTTATATTTATGCTATCTGCAATGGCAGCACGACATTGTTCTTTAAACTGTTGATTAAGATCTTGAGACACTTTAATATCTTGAAACATTCTGGCTAATTTATTAACATAATCAGCAGGCATGCCGACCTCTCTAAGCCATTCTACCATATTTTCTTCCTTTTCAGAATCTGCTGATGTATCTAGTATGAGCCTTCTTGTTAAATGTGCTTTGTGATAACGCATGAAAACATCTTTATTTTGTACGTACTTTAAAACAAGTAACTGAAATATAATATTAAACGAATTATTTATTAAACAGAATTATTCTAATAAGAAATAAGAACGAAGTTTGCACTTTGTACCGACCACATCTCTTAATTTGCTTTCTATCTCATCAGAAGTTAATTTCTTACTTAATGGAGTTTTTCTAAGAAGCATATCACAGTAATTAGCTAACAGTTCTGGACATTTTGATTCTGGTTGTCCATTGTTATTATTATTAGGTTTATTGTTTACAATTGTTGTACCAATGCCAGAACCTTGGCGAGCAGGTAATTCGAGTCTAAAAACTGTAGCATCGTTAACGACAAGTTTGTAAGCTTTGTCTCGTGCGGTAAGGAAACGTGGATCATCATCAAATGCTTCTTTCACTAAAGTGGAAAATCGTCTAAATAGATCTAATAATCTTTCTACATATTTTTCCGAGTCTTGAGTAATAACATCTACAGCTGCCATCATATCCGCTAGTCCTGCACTTGCTATGTGCTCTTCAAGATTTCTTAACATTGGACCAACACCTTCTGGTATTCTATCCATTAGTTTTAACATTAATCGAAGATCTGTAATCATAGATCAAAAGTTAGAAAAATATTTTGATACTGATTGAGATATAAAATCTGGATAAAAAATATTGCAACCATTTAAAAACACAACACCTACTGTCCGTTTGATGATGTTGAATCATTCGCGGACATTCCGCTAGTATAGCTGGTTTAAAAGTTGCTACTAAAACTCTTACGCAACAATCAGTTAAAAGTTGTACGCTTGCACTATTTGGTTCTAAATATTTTTGTGCACGTAGTTCTTCTTCCCTTAATTTAGATTCTGCATAGCGCATGTAATTTTCTACTCCATGTAATGACAATTGTTCCGGTGCTTTGACCCAATAAAATGCTTCTGTTGCTTCTATATAGGCAGCTTCAAAATTTTCTCTATAGATCTGTAGTTTATCGGTCGTATTTGAACACAGATTTACTGAAAGCAAACAATATTAATTAATTATTATATTTAATAAAATAATATCGCTATTAAAAGTTTACTTATAAAAGTAATATAAAAAGATATAATCAGAGAAGAATAATATGTATATATATTTATACCATAAGATTCTCTAACACCAATAACCAGTTGGGAATCAAATGCTTCCCCATTTCTCTCAGCACGCACTAATCTCATAGCTGAATCTTGAAGTCTTTGTTTAATTTCACCAAATATACTTTGATTCCAACTATCTAACATCAGCTATATTAAAAACACAATATGGTTAAATTATTTAATTCAAATGTACAATACACGATATTCTTATATTTATATATAGATGTTATAAAAAATCATACTTTCCTGACGATATCATCTGGCTGATTTCTTTTCGGTACGCTAGAACTAGTTTTTCCAGCTAGATATGTTTCTAATTGTCGAAATGGCGTAGGCAAATAATTGCACTGTGTAAAAAACTTTCTCCATTCAGCTATATATGCTTTTAATAATGCTTGTTCCTCTTGATGTGCTAATACTCTCTATGTGAAGTACAAATTTAAAGAATTTATATATATGTTAAAATTATTATCATTTAAGAAAATATATCATAAGTAGAATGAAAACATGTTATAATTTTTTTCTTTAAAAATATGATGTTCTTACTTGTTGAGCTTGTTTTATAAAATCCATTATGTCTTCTTTAAGAGCATCACGTAACTTCGTAGGTCCCTTTTCATCCCACATACATACCAAATGAACAGAGTAAAATAAATCTTGCCATTCTGCTTGTGTTACTGGTTCTTGTTTAAGAAGTTTCAATATTATAGGGCGCATGCATGGCCATTTATCTTCAAATGTAAATTGAGTCTTATCCTGAAAAATGCATTTATAATTACTAGATTGTATTATTTATTACACTAACATATATTACAAATGAATATGTGAATCCATTTCATCAATCTATATTAATTACTAGTATTAACTTTTTTATCTTCACAATTAAATAAAATAAATAATAAAACTGTATCATACGATTATAATTATTATTAACAATAATATATTTCACATCTCTTGAAAGTATTTCTATCTTTTTTCTCTTGCTCTCCTAACTTACAATTATTTAATGTTGTTAGATTTATATGAACTTTTTGTTCATTAAAAATATAGTTTTTATTTAAAATGCATATCAAATTCTAATATAAATAAACAATACTAAAAATAAATTTAAACCTAAAAATTGACCGTTATTGAACAATACATTTTTGTCTATATTTAAATGTTGCATACATTTTAAAAAATACAATCCCGCCTTAATAGTATAATGCATGGAACGTTTTAAATAAATATATATACAAGTTAAAAGACAAATCAATAACATGTTTAAACAATTTTTAACTAATATTTATTTAGTGACAACTAACCTTTAACATCGCCGCCATCACAAAATTTTGACATATCCTATGTTTAGTCTAAGTACGCCAATGAACTCGTGCAGTGTTGCAAACTGATTATATTAAAAACTCCTAATCCGTGTTAGTAAAACGAAAGTGGAAAATTGTAATAGGAGTTGATAAAAAAAGGATAAAAAATCAATTAATTGGAACGAATCGAATAACTTGCGAAGTGATATTATTGGTCGATCGATTTTAACGCGATGACATTCAATTCACGTAGATATGTTCTCATCAATAGAGCGCATAATCTATGGCGGACACGAACGAATCGTAGTATCATCTATCTATGTACGGTATATTCATCGGTAGATTTATTTCGTACCGTCTTCTGAACGTTCTGGATCGTATAGTTTGGTCGATACTAGAATCCTGTGATAAAAGCAAAATGTTTGCTCTCCAGAAGACTGTTGGAAGCGCAAGATTGGCGAAACAGATCGTACAACAGCGAAGAACCGTTGTTGATTTACCTCCTTCCGTCAAAGTATCATTTATTGTAAGTTCTTTTTTATTTCTACCTTGTTATGTAATTTGTTAATTGTCGTTTAAGTATCATTTATTGTTAGATAATATTTATCGACTTTCGTAATTAATATTTTTGGTTAATTCAATCGGAGCAAAATTTTGAAAAAGATAGTAGTTTCGTAAATTTTATTATACGCCATATTGGTTAGGTTAAGTTTAAGTGCTTAATAGATTTCAATATATCGTATATTATTGCGTTGGTAAATTTTTAATAAATATTAATGTTATTATTACAATAATTATTTCTACGATATTATTCTTTTTTTCTTTTAGGAAAAGTTACTCGGTGGAGTGGCAATTACCGTCTCGATACTAGGAATACCTACGTACGTTTCGTGTAACATAAAGAATTATAAGAAGAATTAAGATGAGAATGTAATTACATCTATAGTTACAAAGTATCTGCTTTAACGATGCTGTTACTTAGGATTATTGTAAGATAATATATTTAATAATTTAAGAACCATTAAGGTATACCTCTATATTTAAGACAAAGTTCTTACTTGATTTTCTCCTCTAATTGATTTTAACGCGTTGATACGAAATATCTAATTCTGACGTCATTGTTTTCTTTTATTTTTATTTTTATTGAAATTTCAAGAGAATCATTGAAGACGTTATCAGTTATTATATTCAGAGGGAAATAGCAGTAACGTGTGAAAGGATGCGATATATAAATTTGTGATAGGAATAAAAATACAATAACACAAATTTTCATATCGTCTTTTACGACACGGAGATACGATGATATCACGTAAAGCATAATTTTTGAAAAAAGATATCAATTTCTCTTTTATTCGTTTTTGCTTAAAACGATTAAGCGTTACAAAATTTCTTAAATGAAATTATAGATGCGGATAAATGGGATCGATGATAACATTCGTAGATTCGATGATATTTATTTATGATCAGTAAACAATTAAAAAATTCGTCGAACGTTGCGCCATTTTATTTAGATAGAAGCGGAATATGGTGAAGAGAGAAAAGAGAAAGGGGGAAAAAAAATAAAACAAAAACAAACAAACGAAAAAGAAAAAAAAAATAATAATAAGGCTAAGGACGTCGATTTTTATGAGATTATCGAAACATATTATCAGGGACATAAATTATGTTTCAAAAACGTGTCGTCTATTGTGACGAATATGTTGTTTACGTCTTTTCAAACAAGTTGCACAACATTTTTCTCGTACGATCGAGGAAACGTCGCATATCCGTCTGTAAGTAGCACACATCGACGAAGGTATTATACTGTCCTTGCAATCTACGAAGAGAGAAACGAAGATTAATATCATCGATATATATCATTCTCGAATGAAATAAATATAATTACCATTCTTCTCGTTGGTACAATGTTTTCTATAATAACATCGTCTATTACCAATTGGTTTTCTTTCGTAATTACAATCGTCCGACAATAAGTTCGTTGTTCGATCACGACACTCGACTTCCCTGCTTCTTATACCATATTTTACGAGACAAGTTGCATTGCAGGCTCCCCAAGTCCCTGAGAACATTAAAACGTTATGGAAGAGATTCGCAATATTAATGATTACTACTAATTATAGTACGTTATGTCATAACGATTATTAAAACTACTTTTCGTCACGAAGACATAAAATCATTTGTCGGTTTGAGATTATAAGGGATAAGATGTAACGACAATAGTATCGTTGTACGTAATATTAATTGCAAGGAATATTTAACATTTTTTTTTACTATCATGATGTTTTTTTTTTTTCAATTACAATCATCTGTGATGGACAGTTCTTTTTTTTCTTTCTTTTTTTTTCTTTTTTTTTTCAAGCGAACGCAGAAGACGACCATCATCATAGTATTACGTACGATTAGCACCTTACCGACGATCCACTTTCCCTCGTGACAATCCTCCACGCTGATCGGCTTGTCATCCAAATTACAATCTCCTGGACTCGAACAAGTGACCTTTCTACTTCTCTTTCCGTAAGAACAATGGCTCCATCTTGAAACAATCCACTTAGACTTTGTATTGTACATGGAATTGTTTGGATTCTCATCAAAGACATTGTCGAATTCAAGGATCTCTGGTTCCGCAGTGGTCAGACCATCGACCAACGTGATACCATCGTGATCGTTTGAACTGACATTGTAAAAGGATGCATCTTTGTTTTCCGTGTAGACTATCAAAGGTATTTCCGAGGATAATCCACATGGTGGTAAATTTTGACAAGGTCCTACTTCCTCGGGTCTCGCGTCCTTGTCGCAATCTTTATCCGGTAAAGCCAGATCTGATCGATCCGTTCCTGTACCCGATGAAACGCACATGACCGATCTTTTACGTAAAGCACCTTCCCCGCAAGTCACAGGACACATTTGCCAAGGACCTACCCACCATCTAAAAAATGGAGCTCAAGTAAGAATACTTTTGTATGCGATTCAATTCTATGAAATATTTTCTTTTATAATCGTTCTTTATACAATTGAGTTAACGCTTTGACCAATGCATTTTTCATCAGATAGATTGTCAAATTGTCATCAACATTTTTGACGGTATTTATTTCACGATTTATAAACGAAGTTTTTAAGATTCCGAGAAATGGTAGAAGAAGTCGTGAAAGATTACAATTGAAATTTAAAGCTGATAATCGGATATCGGTAGATAATTGCCGGTTAATTTAATTCACGTATACTTAGTTAACTTAACGTGTACATGTTAACAGTCTAAGTTATAGGTGGGCAATTTCTTCTTCGCTGCAGGTCGCACAGCTTTCATCGTCGATCAATTCGTTCTTTAATTATTTGAGTATACAAGTCATCATTTTATCGCTTCATGTTTACAAAAAATAAAAAATGCAGTTTACGATATACAGTTGACTGTGAAATAATAAAATCCGAATTTTTCTTACGAAGAGTCACACGCGATCTGCGGCTCGCTAATTGTCCATCTATGATCTAAATTATTCGTACAAACCTGGCAGGACAAGGGTTTGAATTACATTCGCGTAATTTAGTCTCTGGCTTAATCGTGACGTTGCAAAAGTGCTCTTCTACCACACCACTTTTTTTTTCCTGGCAAAGAGCTCGAGATGTTTGCGTACCCCCACCGCAGGTTACCGTGCATAACGACCAATCCGAAAATATCCAGACGTATTCTGGCGCACGATCAGGTTCCTTTTTTGGTACTGTGTACTCGTAACGCAAACCAAAATTGCGATAGTGTCCTCTGTAAATTAACTGAAACGATGCGATTTTATCGGATATTTCACGATCATTTCTTTTTTCTTTTCGTTTCATTTATCAATTTTTTTTTTACCACGAAAAAGGATAGTTCATCGTCAGATGAAAAGATAATGGATAAGCTTGTTATTTCAAGGATCATCGTACTCACGTAGACCGCAATATCTTCTTTGATAGGGCCAGGTATTCTGATCTTTTCTCTATCTCGATCACGTTCATAGAGGGCCGGAGTTCCGGCGACTTCGTATTCTCCTGCCAGAGTGATCTGCCTGTCCAATTAGTATCCTGGCGTTAGACTTCAGTTCGAACAAATCTTTATCAGATACAAGTGGTAAGAGATGGATAATTCTTTGTTTTTATCACCGTACACTTACGTACCGTTTTCCATTAAGGAAGTACTTGTCAGACCTTGGTACTCCAATGCCAATGTAGTTTTTACTGTTGCCAACTTCTTCTATTTTAATATTACGTGATCCGGTAGGTACCACGATGACCTCCTTGTATCCAGGACCATCGTTTTTATCATAGATTCCACTAGTAGTTTCACATTGTGTGCCATCGCCATGACAGATACCGCATCGGTCTTCTGTGGCATCAGAATCAACGGTCCAGTCGCAGCCAACCTTCTGAAAACGAATAAAAATTAACATTGAATTAGTTTTTTAAATTGATTCGTCTTGGTTATATTTTTTGTTTTCCTTTCGAAGGAGAAAGAAAGGAAGGAGAAAAAATACTGACTCTACATATTCCCGCGATGCACATATCTCGACTACCGACGTTACAGGGCGTACCATCAAGGGCAGCTTCACCCCAAGGAACGATCACGCTTTCGTCTATGTCGGTGCAGTAAAGTTCACACGGTTCGGCTATGACCAAACAATATGAGAAATACATAAATATTGATTATATAGGTTTTATATTAAAAAATCAACTTTGCGAATCAATGTCTGATATAATTTCGACTCGAACTTAATGCTATTTTTGACATATTTCATACAAGTGTGATCTTGTTTATTTTCATATTAGCACGAATTTATTAGAATTAAACTTACTCTGATCAAAGTAAGGTAACCAAGTGTAATTTTTGCCTTTGTATTCCTTTCCATCGTAATTACTGCACTGGATTGCACGAAAGCTTGGCGTTCCTTCCGAACAAGGCTCCGTGTTGCAAATTTTATATCGGCGTCTTTCACCGATGCAAAATTTTCCACCATGCACTGGCTCCGGGTGATCGCATTTTCTTTCAATGATCGACACCCCAGCACCGCAACTCCTCGAACATTCACTCCAGGAGCCCCATTCACCCCAACTGCCGTCGATTGGATGAGGCCGATCGACGATCGGCACACATTTCTGATTTTGGCACCACTGCATCGATAATATTTTAATATATTATTTATTATTATTATTATTTATGATACGTTAGAAAAACTAAAAGGAGTTATAAACTACAAAATACTATATAGTATATTTATAATCCGTATCTTGTAGCACAGTAAATTTTAGTTATACATTTTTATAGTATATATTTTTTGTTTCATTTTAATTATTATAATTATTATCAAAAGAAAATTATCGTAAAAGTAAAAAAATGAAAATAAGTGAGTTTAGAAGACGTACCATATGTTTCCCACAATGGGTTCCAGGTGCAGCTGGGTGTAACATGGTCGTACAGGAACCATCGACGATGCACCATAATTTAGAACAAATCTAGACGAATAATGTTTATATTGTATTACTTATGATATTAATTCGTATTATTCGCCAATTAGTACTACTTTCTTTTAACGAAGAGCTCACGATAATCAGTGTCGGTTACGTTTTACCTCCTGCAGAGGAGAGCAGACCGATGCATCTCTGACGCCAAATTGAAGTCTACATTGATGTTCAGCGTTATACATAGCTCCTGGTGGTAGATCCGGGTAAGCATAATCGTTATCCGCAGGTTCATCTTCTAAGCATTCACCCTTTCCTTGACTAAAATTAATGTTGATAACGAAAATACGAAATACATATTTCTTTTTATCGTTTTCTCAATTATTTGCAATATAAATATTAGCAAGTAATTATGTCAAAGACTGATATGAGAGATCGGAACAAGTCGATATGTTTCTTGCAATTTTTGCAATTTTTGTTTGAATTAAAAAATGTCTTGAAGCATACTTCAAACTTGTTTGTCTTTAGATATCGTAAATTAAACTTTTGAGAATGTACATATAAATTAAATAAAAAAATGTTTGTTTGATTAAATCAAAATGTATCAATTTACCCCACTGCGGGATAAATTGATACACGTGTAAAATATCTTGATATGACATTTAATAACTAATTTTTATCGTTCAAGATATGTTATTTCAGACAGGTTGCTTATAATATAATTGTAATTACTAGCTATACATATTTATATGCTAACATAAATGAAACAAATATAAGTAAATTTAATCGACAGAGCGAACAATAAAAATTAATTTCTTTCCAATTCCGTGCTAAATGTACACAGTGTCGAGATAATCTTAATATATCAACTTAGTTCTGTATCAACTTGCTCCGGTTTCTCTCTCTATGATCGATATTTGTTTATTTTCGTTTGATCAAATAATTGTTCAATTTAATTACCAAAATGTCGTCCAAAATTATGAACAGATCTAGAAAAACGTATGGGTTTATGATGCATTAATCATAGAAAAAAAAAAAAGATATTGTGTGAATTATCAAAGTTAGACGTACATAATATCAGTAAGTTGGAAACTTACTCTAAAAAATTTGTAATATCTCTTCTGGAGCATCTCGACCAAGCGACACCGACTGTGTCCACTTCGAAAGTGGGCGTCATGACGTGCAAAGTATCGCCATCGCGTTTACTGCAACCGATTTTTTCCGTGTCGTGATACATTCCGAAACTAAAAAAAAAAAAGAAAAAAGGAAAGATAAAATATGTACTACGATTATCGTCCGATAGAACGAATAAGAAAATGAAATATTTTTGTCTACTTGTATAACATGAATAAAACGAAGAGGAAACTTATTTTTTTCTTCTTAGTATTACATAACATAATAACTATTAGATTAGAAAAGAACCGATGAAAATATTGAGTCTACAAAGAAATTCGTGGCCCTCACTATCAACCAATTGCATATGTAATTTTATTTTGCATTCAAATTTCTTTTATCAGAACGTTTCAATTATCACGAGGTAATACGAAACAAATATAAAAGCAGCTTGTTGAACAACGTCGTGTCACCTAACAAACAATTTCTAATCGTTCGTATAAGTTGGATAAAATTTTTTAAATTTCAAAGTGATCAAAGTATGGGAAACAAAAAAGACGATGGGACGTAGCATTTTCCTTGCTTTCACAATTTTTTTTTTTATACAAAATCGTAACTGGTGATGAGAAATGAATGGGTGCTATGTGATAATTCTAAAGGAGGAAAATTGTCGGGTTAACCCCGATGAATCAGCGGTATCAAACCGCAAAACGGTTTACACAAAAAAAAGGTGTTGTGCGGAACATGAAAGGAATGCTATAGCACGAGCTGCTTAAATCCGATGAAACTGTTAATTCTGGCCGATATCAAGAACAATTAATTCGTCCGAGTGATCCTTTTTGTTCCACGACAATGCATGGCTGTATGCGGCAAAAGCCACAACAGATTTGATATATTCCCTTGGGTGAAAACTTTTCCCTTATGCGATATATTCAATCTCTTTTAATTACCATTTGTTTTGGTCACTGTAGCATCATTTGATCGATATCCATTTCAAAACAGCAAAAGACATAGAAGGGACCATTTATTGGGTTTCTTGATTCAAAATCGTCATATTTTTTTCTTTTTTTTTTTTTAAGAAGGAATTCAAAAATAGTCTGATAGATAAAAAGCGACTGTTTTGAAGAAAAAAATGTACATAATAATAATAATAATTATTATTATTTTTTGTTTTTTACAAATAAGTAGAAAGTTTATGAAAAAAAAGGCTACGAATTAATTTGTACACCTAATAGATGCTATTGTTTTCTCTTTTTTTTCCCTGTTAAAGATCATGCTCACTTATGTCCAAGTTCGTGAGTGATCGTATGTGCGAGGGTGATACCGTTGTCCTCGTTGACGCTACAACTACGATCAGGTTGGCACATGCCAGCCACGTGGGCCACTCCTAGGGTGCTGCAAGGTGTATTGGCTCTCGAGCATATGTCCTCTCTGGTCACGAGAATCGCTACGTCATGGTGATTTGGATGCGAATCATCTCCTGGATTTAGTTTCTGCTGCCATTTGCAAAAATTGTAGAGAGTCTTGTCCGCGTTCACTGTGATGTCCAGTCCTTGCTGACACAGACAAACACGCATACATGCGTATAACAAACTTACAGATATTATCGCAGTTCTGTAATACGTGATAATGTATAATGGAAAAATGTCAATGTTAATTTTATTTTATTTTTTTATGTTTAAAATCAAAGAAAATAAAAAAGAAAAAAGAGAAAACAAAAATAACAAAAAGAAAAAAAAGAAAAAGAAATGACTCGATCATGGCGAAAGAAGAGATCATTGCAGATGATCGTTTTTATAAATGAATATTTGTTTAATTTCGTTTGATCAAATAATCGTTCGATTTAATTAACAAAAAGTTACCATGTGACCTACCTAATCAAAGCTAGAAACGTATCAGTAATTTAAAAAGTTCATCATAAAAAATTTCTAATATCATATCGATAGTTGCGATGTTTAATCGCACAATCAGCATCGACAAGTTTTTAGACCGGTTGTAATTCGATTTGTTTTTTATTTGTTTTTCTATTTTTTTTCTTTTTCTATTATTTTAATTCTTTCCTTCACCTCGATAGATAATCGATTATTCGTATTTGAACATATCCTTTTAACCATCGTTCCATACCTCGGCCTCTTCATCCTCAACGAGAACGATCCTGACGACGACTATGTTAATGAAGTTACCAATGGTAGGATCGAGATAGAGCGAGGATACCATGTTCATTATCGTCAGAAGATAAGTTTCAACGTCGCCGTCCTGATGAAAAGCCATCATCGTCGTATCTGCGACTACGAGTGCCTCGACGTGACGTGGCCTACTGATCGATCTCTTGGAACGTTGCCACCACTTTGTTGGATGATGTTTCTTTCGACCTCGACCTTGAACTTGAACCAGACCGGCCTGCGTTTGCCACTCGAGACGAGTCTCCGTCAATCGTCGTGGTTCTGTAAAGATTTTGATCAATTCTGACATGTTGAAAAATGCGTCATTGGTCGAATCAATCATAATAACGTCATAAAGTGGATCGAGGAAAACTTCGAAGGGGAACTATTATTTTTTATTCTTTTTTCTTTTCATTCTTTCTTTCTTTTTTTTTTCTTTTTAATAAAGTAGGTACGCGTAAAAGCGTTCGCATGAATTTTAATTGGCGCGTACGACACTTGATTTTTCTAGGGTTAAATCGAACCAATCGTCTTTCTTTAAAATTCTCGATTGTGACCTCGAGCGTGTAACGGAACGCGGCGGTAAATCTTCTTGACGAATGGTCGTTATAACGAGGTATTTAACGTTGGCTTATATTAATCGAGCGGCGCGTCAAGGGACCTCGGACGATCTTTTCTCTCTCTCTTTCTCTCTTTTTTCTCTTTGTATATCTCTCTTTAGCATCGGTGTGTCTCCAACGAAGAAAATTTCGCGTTAATAGAGATACGCGTTCGGCGGTTGCTTTGCCGGACGCTGATTTATGCAGATTGGCCGATCGCTGAAGCTGTAATTAAGATTTCATTTGACATTACTGCGAAGTGGCTTTAGATCAGATCCCCATAGAAATGAATATATTCCTTCCACCTTAATAACATACTGTCCTATATCAAGGTCCATATATTCGTCCCCGCGAAATTTTGAATTTCACGCTACGACGTATATGTATATACATATATATGTACATATATATAAGTAATTAGATCTTATTGATTGGCTGACGTATCAATAAAGTAGATCGAAAACATGTTAGAACAGGGCTTTTAGAAATTTTCTCGTCTATACATCATTGGCAAGTTATTAAGAAGAAATGGATGGAGAGGGTAGGAGAGACAGGAGGAGATGGGGGTAGCTATAATGTATACTTTATTCGCATTAATTTATTAGCTATCTTGCTTTTTTCCTTTAAAAATAACTTGATACTTTTCGTCACAGACGTCAGACGTAATTGAACCAGAGAGAGAGAGAGAGAGAGAGAGGAGAAGAATTACGGCAAAAAGTAGAAGGAACAAAATGAAAAAAAGAAAGAAAGAGAGCAAAAAAAAGAAGTAAGTAAATAAATAAATAAAGGTATTGCCGATGTCAGGTCGTATTCTCTCACCACGGGTGCCGCAGTTTCTCTCCTGTTTCTTCTTCTTTTTGCGCCGGCGTCTGGCTGCTCGAGCTGGCAGGCCGGCGCCAATCTCACGCCTTCGTTTCTCGGTTGCCCGCCGGAAAACGAGGTGAGGACGAGCACCTTTGCCATCGCCGGAAGAAGGTACGTCGCGGATCCAAGAGCTTCTATCCTTCTCGGTAGTTGTTATCCTTCTTTCTTCCTCGTCCTGATCTTTTTCTATCCTTCTTCGTCTTCTCTCGTGTCTGTCTAACTTCTTCCTTTCCTCCTCTTCCTCTTCCTTCTCCTTCTCCTCTTTTTCCTTCTCCTCTTTTTCCTTCTCCTCCACCTTCTCTTCCTCCCCCTTCCTTAAGTCCCCTTTCTTCGATAATACGGCGACTGGTTCCAGCCAGAACTCGCCATCCGCGCTGTGTAGCACACCCGCCTGAAACACAAAACCAGGTCGGTCTCGTCTTACCCGCAGACGCGTCTCCCGCTTACAGTTTCTCTTTCAGAGATACGGACAAGGTTCGCCCGATCGAACAGATATCCTGCTAAAACTCCTGTTCCTCCTGAGAGGAACAGACAAACTGCCTGTGCTAGAGAACGGTTCAGTTTCTTTCTTCTTTCTTTTTTTTTTTTATTTTTTCTTTATTTGCGACAAATAAGTAGAAATATTTCTACTTTCTTCTTCTACGATCATCTCTTTCATTATTTCTTTTCTTTTCTTTCCTTTTTGTGACAAATCAGTAGAAATATTTCCACTTTCTTCTTCTATAACAATTTTTTCCTTTCTTCTCTTTTCTTCTTTTTTTTTTTTGGGAACAAAGAAGTAAAAAATAGGGGAAGGTTTATCTCTGGAGTAAAAAAGGGCGAGAGAAAAAGGGCATGAAAATAGCAGTCGAGTCGAGCAGGCAATTCGCTATTTTGCCTAGCCGTCGAACCGTGCGGACCGTGAAAAATAAATCATGGCGCCAATCTCACGTAGGTATCTAAGAGGAAGGTCGTCGAAGATGAGAGTGGGGGAAGAGAGGCCTTCTTCTCGAAGGCCCAGCAAGCACATGGGCAAAAAAGGCCCATGAGAACATGACTCAGCTCTGTATGGGGCCAGACGACTCGTTCTTCTCACCTACCTACCTCATTTCCTCTCCTTTCCTCTCTACTCCTCTCTAACCCTTTCTCTCTTTTTCCCTCCGCATGCCCTACCCTCCGTCGTCTCTTCTTCCTCCTTCTCCTTTTCAAAGAGAAAGAATCTCGCCTTCTTTGAACTTCTTTCTTTTCTCTCTTCTTGAAGTTCGATCGAGTAGAGACATATAAGGAGTGATTTTTTATTTACTATGGCTCTAACTATTTTCTAGAGACTGTTCTTTAAATTTCTTTACGTAAGAATATATATATATATGTATATATGTATGTATGTATGTATATACATATATTCTTGTTATATATTCTCTTATATATATATATAAAATTTTATAAATGTTTTATAAATATTTTTATGAAATAATTTGTTTGTGTGTATATATATTTATTTAAAGAATAGATGAATGATAATTAGATTGACTTATTAGTACTTGATTTAGTTATAGTTTTATTTTGAGATACGCTAATCCAGCTGAAATAAATATTATATATATATATATATATATATGTATTTTAAACTTTGAAATTTTCATTCAAAGTCTATCCAAGGTGGGGATTGGTTAATTTCATTTGCGAATAGGAAATAAATAAGAACGTTATCGTCGATCTGGCGATCTATCTTCAACATCCGTTACTTCGTTGTACACAGTCACGTTCTTCTTCAGAGAATTGCGACTAATCATAAGCAAACACGTGCCGGTTGAGTCCCCGACTAAAAAGCCATTTGTATCCTTCCGTAGCAGTTTAATTGGTTCGCCACGATATGAGACTCATGTAGTATGAAAGATATGAAATATGTATATAGGGTGTATCTTAAAACGTTTAACGATGACAGAATTCGACGAAATTCCTTTACGCGTATGCTAAAATTATTTTCGTTTTCATTTCCATTAATATCTGTCTGTTATTTTACTTTTACAAAAGATACTCAAATATTAATCATCTTATATCTAAACCCAAGCCTGCTCTTTTATCTTTTTAACGATATTAAATATTTTTTCATCTCGATTTAAGTTAAGATTCCGCGATCAATTTGCGACAAATTATTTAAAAACAAATCGAATTTTCACAATTGAAAAAAAGAAGAAGAAGAAGAAGAAGAAGTGGAAGAAAAGAAAGTAAGAAGAAAAACTTTTACAAAGAAATTCGTTTTCTTTCCTTACTTTTCAATTTTTCTTTTTATTTTATAGAAAATAGTGTTAAAACGTGACTGAGGTGTTGAAGTATCACCCTGTATATTTATATGCGGTCACGTTTTAGTTGTCCCATTTTGCAGAATTCGATTAATCCCGTGTACATCGTAGGATAATTTATATTCCTTGCTGTTTAAGAGCATACCAATGCTGTACGTTCTTCCTCCCACGTGTTCTTGCGTTACACCGAACCGAAGAAAACCGCTTTATAATTATCCCCTTAC
This sequence comes from Vespula vulgaris, assembly GCF_905475345.1. NCBI lineage: Eukaryota > Metazoa > Arthropoda > Insecta > Hymenoptera > Vespidae > Vespula > Vespula vulgaris. The sequence continues at coordinate 1,580,078 of NC_066606.1, forward strand.
TTTTTCTCAGTCCTTACCCCGCATTTTACGTCTTCTCTAACTTGTACTATCTTGCTTGTGGCTCACCGACTTATCTCTCCGATTTATCGTTCCTTTTTCTTTTCTTTTCTTTTCTAACGCGTTCATCGCGCTGCACTAAATTTTCCGTAATATTTTTCATAATAAACAATATTTTCTAAGAGAATAATTCATTGCTTTTTATTTATTTATTTACTTATTTTTTTTAATCAGACCGAACTCTTTTCATGATTTATAGTCAGCGATCTAGCAAGTGTCGGTATAAACGTAGATTATAAATTAAGGGCCGGTTTAATGTGTTCTTTCTTAGAAGCAAATAGAAAAATAATTTTATATGTATATTAAGAAAAGTTTCATGTTTTATTCATGCGTCTAATATTTTAATAGTAAATCAATTATCTTGAAAAAATTGTTAAACAAGTATAGGTATGTTAGTTAATAATTAACGTGATATTGCCGTGTATAATTATTTTATATATAAATGATCGTTCAAAATGTATATAATCTTAAGAAGCAATGAAAAAAAGTCAAAAACATACAATAATTTCATTACCTTACTAATGTTGTTAATTGAAAAGAAAAAAACTTTAAAATTGATTTAAAATGATAACAACAAGAAAAAATTATTAATTCAATAAATGTTCATAGTATCCATTATTTTCTTGCACGTATTATACATTTTGTAATTAATTAATTAAAAGAAAAGAAAATACAGAGTGTATCTGTAAGAAAAATTAAAAATCCTTAAACATGAAATGATGAAACTCTTCTTACATCTTATATCTTATATATATATATATATATATATATATATTTTTTCTTTCTATTGCAACTAACAAGTGACATTCCACTGATCCTTTCCTTTATTTGCAAGAGAAAATAAATAATCTGAAATAATTAAAACGAAGAAGGAGAATTTGTAAAGGGATCGTCTTAATGAAGAAGTTTGAGATAATAGATATAGTTCTAGAACATTTAACTTTAGCTTGCGATCGAAATATTCATTAAAAGGAAAAGTTAATTTTCCGAATGCTTCAAGAAACGTTCTTTGCGGTCTTAAGTTATCCAATGAAATTGTATTTTCAAGTTTCAAAGCTCTTTACTCAGTGAAAAGAGAAAGAAAGGAAGATAAAGAGATAACGAGAAAGAGAGAGAGAGAGAGAGAGAGAGAGAGAGAGAGAGAGAGAGAGAGAAAGAGAGAGAGAGAAAGAGAGAGAGAGATAGAATAGCCTTGTTTGTTTCACATCGATAGAGCTACCCTTCTTGAGAGTATGACAGTATGAATGCGATTTATTAGAATCTCGATAAATTATTATAAATGTCAATTGCATCGTGCAGTTCGATGCACACCTCTTCTGCCATTAATCGTATAGTTCGTTTACGACATCACAAGTAGCACGATCGATATTACACGATTCTTTGGAATGTCGAAAGGCGATCTAACGATTAAAATCTTTACGTCTGATTACTTATAATTATAATTATATATAATAATAAAGTGATGAAAAAATTTGGGCAATACTTGTTGCCATTTATCGATATATTTTTTGTGCAAATCGATTGAAATACAAAGCATTAAATATCCAGTTGCCAAGGAAAACGGATTTAAACCATTTTCATAATAAATTTCATAATAAATTTCTCGTGTATCTATCCTTTTCTAATATTGAATTTTTCTATATATTAAAGCTTAGCTCCTTTCAGCAATAAATTTTCAAATTTTCAAATAAAATAGTAGATCGCCAGATATATTTGAAGGAAATATTAGCAAGAATCTTTTAAATGCAGACAATACGACGTTTTGTTCGATTGATTAAGAAATAGTTTTAAAAAACATATAAAACCAAATGAATAATGATCCGAATTGGACGAAAATTAAATAAACGAAATTAAAATAAATAAGTACTTATTTTTTAGTTACAGTTCGAATCGATGAAGTAAGTACTTATGTAAGAAACGATGTAGCACAAATTAATAATTTATCTTTATCCCCGTACTAACTTATCTCCATATTTTTACTCTGTGATATTTTTCTTTTCAAATTTTATTATATATTTTTTTCTTTTTTTTTTTTTTTAATTTTTCCCCTATATCGCTTCTCCTCGCTTCTTTTCTCGCGTTGTTTGATGTAACGCAAGACTCGCGAGCTAGTACCTTGCGAGCGAAGATCTTGTGAATAAATCACGAAGTAAAATCGCGAGAAGGAAGTATCTTACGAGCGGTGAATTTATATTCTTCGATAAGTAGAATTTGTTGCTGAAGTGGCGATACCACGATCGAGGGAGAGAAATAACCGAGAGAGAGGGAAAGAGGGAGAGAGAGAGAGAGAGAGAGAGAGAGAGAGAGAGAGAGAGAGAGAGAGAGAGAGAGAGAGAGGGAGAGTAGAAGAAAAAAAAAAGGGGAAAAAAATAGAAAGATATATAACCATAGTTGATGACGGTTATCGGAAACGAAACGATGGTTTACCAGTAGTAAATTTGTTGTACATTAAATTGCTAACATTGTTAGTAGTAATGGCGGCACTGCTATTACCAACGGTTCATGGACGGCTCTCTACTCGATATCAAGTCCCTTTCATTTCTCGAGAATACCTACTCACTTGTTTATTCATATTTTCCTTATTTACTTTAACCAGCGTCTCTTATTATTAGTCGTATTATTTTTTTTTTTCCAATAGATATTTACCGAATCATCGAAAAACACTAGAACATATCCGGCGGGTATATCGACGATCGATCTAACTACGATATAATAATATCGTATATTTTTGACGAGCAAGAAATAATGATCTTTTTCTTCTTCTTTTTTCTCTTCTTTGTTTTCTCTCTTTCTTTAGTTTTATATATCTGATAACTTTACGAGAAAGAATTTTGCCTTTCTTGAACTTCTTCTTCTCTTCTTTTTTAAAGTTCGATCGAGTCGAGATATACAAGGTGCGATTTTTTATTTCGAATATTATGGCTGTAAATATTTTCTAGAGATTCCTTTTTGAATTTTTTTCTCGTAAGGAATCATAATTATTTTTTTATACTTATACGTATATATATATATGGATAAAATTTTATAAGTTATATTTTATAAATATTTCACAAACGTTTGTACAAAGTAATTTTATATAATTATTTTCGTCACTTCTCGATAGAGAAAGACATCTTTGATTTCGTGAACATCAGAAAATTGTGAAAGATCCCTGAATAATACTTCACGATACGATGCGCCTTCGTGCGAGACTCTTTTTTTTGGGTTTCTACGATAAAGAGGTTCATGTTGAAGGGAAGAAGAAGGAGAGAACGAAGAGAGAGAAAGAGAGAAAAAGAGAGAGAGAGAGAGAGAGGGAGTGAGAGAGAGAGAGAAAGAAGACGAAAAAGAAGAAACGAAAAGTGGCTGAGGGCCATTGGAAGAAAGCAGGACGCGGTAGACTCAGGGATCTCGATGATGATAAATGCTTCCTGCGGAGAAACGTGATTTATGCCGTCATTAGAACGCTCGTCCCGGACCTTCCGCCGTGTGGGTGGCGCATAATGATTGCTACCACGTACACTCATCTAAGTATCTATGTAAGAAGTACATAAGTACTTACTTACAACGTAGGTACTTGCATACATACATTCATACACATATATATCTAGAATGCGCGAGCCTATCTTTCTTCGTTCTTCGTTTCTGTTTTTTTTTCTTTTTTCTTTTTCTTTGTTCTTTTTTTATCTCTTCTTTTCAAAAAAATCGTTTCGTGGAATGATACGATGATTTCGAACGTTCGAATAATAAATATCGTTCCGTACCGTTTTTATCATCAATTGCTTGTTATATCGAACTACGTATGGTGTATGTTCGAACAAGAATTATCATCATCATCATCATCATCATCATCATTATCATCATTATCATTATCATCGTCGTCGTCGTCGTCGTCGTCGTCGTCGTCGTCGTCGTCGTCGTTGTCATTATTACCGTTGAAAGGAATCTCAATGTGATACGATCGACCGTGAGAAACTTAATCTCAAAGAATCTCAAGTTTGCAAGTAATACATTGTAAGAGGATCTTTCGATTACTCTTACTAGGTACTTTACTTACTTACTTAACTTACGTAGATAAGAGTCTAGGTTTCATATATCGATGAATTTTTCATCGATGGTTCACGATTAATATCTGAACTTTAGCCGATTAAATTCACATTAATTAAAATAATATTAGCATCAACATTAACGATAATATCATCCGGAGAATTCTTCGAGTCGTAAGTATTATAAATAAGTAAGTATAATACCTTAGCATAAACTTAACCGATTCTTTTCTACGTATAAACCAAGAGACGATATATAACTAGAAACTCGTATATTAAATCTTAATTTTATCGAAAAGTATTTAATGGAGGAGGAGGCCCACCCAGGGGGTTTACTTCTTGATCTTGGAAAGGAGATATCCATTTAATTGAAGATGCTAGCTTACGGATGAATCTTCCGATTAGCTATTAATACTAATTATATGTTTGAACGTTCGCAGCAAGACTGAAGGTTTAAGTTAGAGCTTGGTAAACCTCTCTTAGCTCCTCTCTCTCTTTCTCTTTGATGTGGTAGGAAAGAAAGCCTCCTCGTTCCCCTCAGTTCAGGAGGAGAGAACCTGTTCCCCTACTTGCGATCTCACTCAATCGAATCAGCGGACCGCGTGAAAAACGTGTATTCACGCCTCCTAACCTTTCGCTACCGTTCGAATCCGCAATATGCTAGCCCCTATGGTGAGCATTATGTCCTGCCTTCTTGTAATACGATCGTCTAGCTCTCTCTCCTTTCTCTATCTCTGTCTGTCTCTATCTCTATCTCCCCACCTCCCCTACCCCTCTCTCTCTCCCTATCTTTTACTCGACGTAGTAGGTGAGTATCTACCGTTCGTTCAAACCGACCAATCGAATTTCAATTTTCCATACGAGCGAACACTTTCAAACCTTCGGGCTAATCGCAAGATAATTTATCGGCTCGCGAAGATCGATATTTCTTCAACCCGATATCCTTGTCGTTGTCGTCATCGCGAGAATTTAATAATAATAACGATTTTTTTCTCTCTCTCTTTCTTTCTTTCTTTCTTTCCTTCTTTTTTTCTTCTTGTTTTTTTTTTTTTTTTATTATCACGTTTCCTCGTGATGGCGTAAACGGGAAAGGCACGAGTGATTGGGACAGCTAAGGAGGACAGTGGTGATTTATTGTAAGCAATTTGCGACTACTGGTTGAACGATTTAAGATGGAAAAAAGCGAAATACGTTTTATTAAGTTAGACAGGATATCCTGTGACTATTTTTCTTTTGGTTTTGTTTTTTCTTTCTATTTCTTTCTTTCCCTTTTTTTCTTTTTTAAATACTTCTTTGTTCGATCAACCGACCAGCAATATTGTTCCGCTTTAATAATGTTTAAGAAAAAAAAGAAGAAAAGAATGCAGTAGGATTTATTACTGTTTAATTATCTTTCGATCGAGATCATATTTCCTTTTACAGGATTATTCTATTTTCCGAAAATATTTATTTCGTACCAAGTATATCGCGAAATTTGTCTAAGATATTTTCGAGAAAAGATCTTTATAGATTCCAAGACAAAATTATATTGATTTTTCGTTGATATTATTGAGAACCTCGATCGAGTTCTTTATCTCCAATCTTCTCTTGCTTCCAAAGACTAAGTTTTAATTAGCACACCAAAGTAAGGTGGAACGAGTCGTGAGCTGTGATTTATTCGATACAATGTGCAAAAGGTGTTCGTTTAATAAGCGAAGGTGTCCGATGCGATAGTGTTGAAACAGCCTTCCTATGCCACGGAAAGCCTCAGTAAATTTAATTAAATTGCAATTAGCCCGAGTGTGCAAGAGATATATGTATATATTATATATATATATATATTATATATATATATATCTATACATACATAGAGAATGTTTTAGGAAGAAAAGGAGAATCAGAGAGTGTACTATTATGTGTACTATTTAGAACGAGCAAAATAAAAAAATCCATTCTGAAAAGAAATCACAAAGTAAATGAAATCGAACGTAAAAAAATCATCCTTCTTTACTCATCGACGTAAATATTCTCCAATTTTTTAAAAGAACTGTTTTTCCAAAAAGATTTCACGTTTCGATCGTTTCAATACGAATTGATCGGATAGAATAGAAATCTCAAATGATCGATAGAAACTTATCGGATATATAAGAATCATTATTTTAATAATTCGAATAAAACTTAATTGAATCCTTGAATAAAAATGAATGAAACATAATAAATTTAATTAAATTTACTTTTATTAAATGTTATCATTATTTATTATTGATTATTAATCATCGATAGTATCGATTATTATCAGGTAAGAATCTGATAAAAAAGGTTACTTCATTGATATTCGTTAAAAAATAAAAAAATAAGAAGAAAAAAAAGAAATAATTAATAATGATGATTAATAATAAGAAATGAAAAAAGTAATAAAAGAAGAAAAGCAGAAGAAAATAAAGGTATACATCGGTGATGAATCATGTTTCTGTTTTTTCTACTAACACACAAAGAGGAGAACGTGGAACGAAATACTGTATAGGAGAACGAGAAGGAGAAAGATATGGCGGAGTCTTGCTAGAAGACATACAGGAGAAGCGTGTTGTTCTTTGCGGGCTTCTGTTGTGACTAAAGTGAGTAAAAGTCTATCGTTCTTGGAAATTTAATAAATATCTCTTTACCCTCTCTTCTTTTGTCCACCCTTTCTCTCCTCTCTCTCTCTCTCTTTCTCTTTCTCTTATATCTTATACTGGAGCATAGAGAGACGATATTCCGAGGGCGTTCATCCATCGAGAACGTCCTTCTATCCTGTCGCTATTTTCTTTTGCGTGCGTTTCGAGATAAGGGTTAAAAAGGTACCGCTTAAAATATGGTGGTAGATAAAATCGCGCATCTGTTTATTTACGTAATACGGGAGTCCGTGTTTATCTTCTTAGGCAAGATTTTGTATGTGTGTTGTATGCGTGTTGTGTGTGTGAGTAAGTGAGATAGATAGATAGATAGAAAAAGAAAGAGAGAGAGAGAGACAGAGAGAGAGAGAGAGAGAGAGAGAGAGAGAGATACTACTGTCTTTTTCTTGATAAGATTCTCTCTCACAGCTGGGCAAGAAGAGGAGCACCGATACGTTGCACTGAGATTTTAAACGTCGTCCATGTGAAAATAAATAGATAATGGCCGTTCTCAGGTAGACATCTTTATCGTTGACGCGATACGAACGATGGTATGGAGTGGTGAGGGACGAAGAGGAGGGGAAGAGTGAAGGATTTACCCGTGTCTTCTCGTGATATTTCGTGATAGATAATAATCTTAGACTTGAGAGTTTCGCGAAAAGGAGATTATTTTTAATTTTATTCCTACGTTCGTCCGATCGCATCCGCGATATCGATTGAAAATTGATATTTACGATACCGGTCTTTTTATTTGTCATCCTTTCTTCTTTTTCTTTTTCTTCTTAATCCGACTTTTATTACTTTTTTAAAAGTCGAACGTACATACGTACACACAGGTGATATGATTTAATTTACGATCGATGAATGAGAATAATGAGTTAAAATGTCCGTGCGTGCGTGCGTGCGAGTTTCTTTTAATATTTATTAACGTTTTCGTTAATTTGTTAAACGACAGATGTATATGTAAATACGTATAGATCATTTTGGTAATATTAAACGAGATATTAATCTCGTGATTAATCAAGTATTACGTTATCGGTACGTTGAAACGAAGGGATTTTTTTTTTGTTAAAAAATAAAAGAAAAAAAAGAAAAGATGAAACAAAAAGAAAAAAGAAAATATCCACGCGCCCGAATGAACGATTGCGACTGAATAAATGAAATTGATTTTTTTTTCTTCTTTTTCTTTTTTTTTCTTTTTATTCGAAATACGAAAATAACGTCGCGCGTATTCTCCGGAGATTTTAATCCGGTGTCATTAGTACAGAACATAGACAGTACGAAAAGGGATGACCGTCATTAGATTCAATTCTAACTCAGCGTTAGGTGCTATGAGAAATTGGTGGTACCATGGACGAGATTAACCCACGGGATATCGCCATTAACGTTGTACGCTTGAAATTATCGAACATTACGTATTGCTGCCAATTACACCCGGCTTTTGCTCCTGTTTACAAATACATAAACGACATGACGACGTGTATGCACGTAGGCGTATACATATGTATGTAGGTATCCATATATATGTGTATGTATGTATATGTATACACCTACATACGTGGATATTCCTAGGAAGACTTATACGCGAGACCTATTTCGAAAGCTGCCATTTAAAATGATTATACATCGTTTATTTCCTTCGTAAATAAGAATTTGTAATTTTCACTCCCACTATTCACGATTATTCTATATATAGGATGATTATAAATCAAGGATCAGTTGAATGTTCTTTTTGTTAGGAAAAAGAAAAAAAAAAAAGAATAGTGTACTAAGAAAAGTTTTACGATTTCGTTCGTCAAATATTTTAAGACGTCATTTAAAATGATTATATAATGTTTCATTCACTTGCTTCGTAAATAGAAAATAGATCATTCGATTTTCCATGATGTGATATTTAATCTTTTTTATGGAACATCTTATATATTTTTTCTTAAACATACAAGATATTTTATCTAATTCTTAAAAAGATCTTATGATAAATTTAGTTATTAGTTAAAAAAAATGTTTATCTTCTTTATATTTATTATCGACGAAAAATATTTTTATAGATAAAAGAACGGATCGATACCCGTTCTTTTGTGAATTTATTCTTCTTATATATGTATTAATCGTAAATAAAATACGTGAAAGACCGATTGAAAGTGTATTATAAACGACAGGTATACTTTTAGGATGATATCGTTAACGCCTACGTAACCCTTCAAAACATTTTCAACGAAACAATTTTTCATCTCGCGATAGCACGTCACGTTCCGCATACTTTACTTAGCCGTTCGATAAAGGTCAAACTATTTTCTTTCGACGAGCGTGCTCGTCTTGTATGAAATAATAATCTTTAAACGAAATCGTTCCATTACTTCCCTATTTTTTTTTAACCTCCACCATTCCTTCCTTCTCTTTCTTACGTTTCATTTATTAATCTTATTTCTTTGATAGAAAGAAGCGGCTCGTCCTTCTTTTCTTCTTATCTTTATTGAAAAAAAATCGTCGAAGATCATAAAACGATACGTTCGGGGAATAGGATATTAATACAAAGAAATGTTTTTTCGACGATTAAAGAATAACATTTTTCTTCTTCCTCTCTCTCTCTCTCTTTCTATGTACCTTTCTCTCTTTCGTTCTCTCTTTTTCTCTTTATGTACTGATTTGCCATTGTTCTTTTTAATTACATTCTCGATCGGAAAGTACTCTCGTATTTTTACGAGGCTGCCTGCAATCAGCAACTAATTATACGAACTCTTTAATATTCTCATTTTCCTTTTATCCTTTCTAGTATCTATAAACGTCTCTCTCTCTCTCTCTCTCTCTCTCTCTTCCTCTCCTCTTCTTCTTTTTCGTTGTCCCTTTTTGATCTCCTTATTCCTCGTTTGACTTTAATTAACGTTCGCCTTTCGACCTTTAATGAATCACAAATCTCGTTATTCACATTTTAATATTTGCAGTTCGATGAGCGATCGACCTACCCTATCGTGGAAAAGTAAGTAACCGTTTCCGTCGATTTAAATTCTGTTTTTTTTTCCTTCTTTTTCTTTTTCTATGGTAGCAGTTTTTAAAGTGCTTCCTCCGTAGACCAATTGAGGCCCACAATGTTAGATCATTAGCGATCTTGAATTTATAGAAATGATCGAATTGATCGAATTACGTCGAAAATATCGAAGTCAAGAATTTCTTATCTCAAGAATTCCTTAATCGATTTTTACAAAGGACTATTTTCAGAGAATTTTTCAAAATTACCCCAAAAGGGCTCAACGAATGTTTTCATTGTTCGGAAATACTTATACACGTGACAAAATTTTCTCAATTTCTCAATCACAAATATTAATAAATCCAAATTGAGATCGATATTAACCGATGGACGATAATAAGAACGTGAACGATACTTCAAAGTACGATAAAAAAGAAACCATTTATAAATATCTACATATAAAATATAAATACATTATATAACTCTCTCTTTTTCCTTTTTCTTTCTCCAAAGAGCTTATACATAATGTACATACATTTATTTACATATATATATATATATATATATATACGTACACACACACACATATATATATCAATACTTATATCAACGTTATAAATAAATATAAAAAAATTTCTATAAAGAAAGAAAAGGGTTCTAAACAAACGACAAGGATAAGAACTTACTTACTTACTTCTACATACGTGCATATATCTATATATGCCTTTATATTTTCTGTAACACTACGAAGACAAAGTTACTAATATTCAACACAACAACACAACACGACACAACGCAGCACAACGCAACACAACAACGACGATGACAACGATGACGACGACGACGACGACGAGGACGAGAAGGCGACTAGGTGTGCCGTCATAAATCTGCCAAGCCGCGGCAAATTAAATCATTATCTGGAAGCTGGGAGCAAATTGAATTGATGCATGCTCCGAGGCTCCACCTCCTCCACCTTCTCCTTCTTCTTACAACGACTGAACTCCTCCGCGATCTTCGCCTCGTTACTCTTAGCGCTCATCTACCCATTGTTCATTCTTGATTATTTCTCTTCTTCGTTTTATCATCTTTTCTCTCTCTTTCTCTCCTTCGTTTTATCATTCTTTCTCTCTCTCTCTCTCTCTCTCTGTCTCTATTTCTCTTTCTGTCATTATCTTATCTCTCATTTTTTATTTTACTCTTAATACTTACTTTATTTAGCACTCTTCATTTCCTATTATTATTCTATTATTATTGTTATTATTTATTAATTTCTTTTCCCTTTTTTCTTTTCATTTTTTCTTCCTCCTCATTTCGTTCTCTCGCTCCGTTAAAATCTCTTTCATATTTTCTTTTCTTTTCTTTTCTTTTCTTTTCTTTTTTTTTGCTTTTCTCTTCGGCACATTACGATTCGTACTTACTTTACTTTAGTTATTTAATTAGAAATCGCTCAATTCTTTGTACTATATTTTTGTGATATTTACATCGAAGAATTTCTTTTTTTCGATTTATTCACGTCTCATTATTCGTAAAGTAATTATAATATCTATTTATTTATCTATATATATTTATATATATATATTTTTTTTTAATCCGTGAATGAAATTTTTTGATTGATTTGAACTCGTTTATTAAGTAGCTTCAATACTTTTTATTTTACTTCATTCTTCGTAATATAAGTGTTCATCGCTTATTTCGTAAAAGTTTTTATACATACTCGCGATCTATTCTCACAGTTTTATATCTCACTACGGACAACTTTATCATGAGCATAAATATAAATATTTTTTCTCTCTTTCTTTCTTCCTCTATTTATCTATCTTTTTCTGAGATTTTTATGTTGTTTCTAGTCGGATAAATTTTTTCTCCTTCTCCTTCTCTCTCTCTCTATTTCCTCATCCTATTTTTTCTTTCTTTTTTTTTTTTAGAATGGTACGGTGAAAATTCATAAATTTCAACGCGATACCTGGCAGCTTCTGAATGAGGAAGAGAATAGCTTTCTGATGGATGGTCGCGTTTTCCGTTTCCGCAGAAAAAGTGCGTTGGAGAACGATCGATAGAAGCTACTTTGCGGTGATCCATATCTCTTATGGTGAACGTAATAGTTATAATTTTTGAAAACCTTTTTTATGATTTTCGATCGATTAAATCATTCGTTTGATACGTGTTAATGCGACGTTACCATTTTTCGTCAGATACAATAACTGCACGCGACAATGATTTGTTATATGTATGAAAAAGTATTGAGTAATAATTTTCAAAATGAACAATAGCGAAGAAAAGTTTCACAAATGAAAAATGTTGAACAAACATTTTTTAAATGAACGATATTGAATAAGGTTTTTAAATGAACAATATTTAACAACGATTAGAAAGATGGACAATGTTCAATGAAAATCTGAAAATCTTTTAACCAAGATTGTCTTTCATTGTAATTTATAGCAATAAATATCTCGACTTTATCATGTTCCATTAAATAATGAAAATGTCTGTTCTATAACGATTGCAAATAAAACGATTGTGACTGTAACGTGGCGAATATTACATATATATGAACAAAACGATAATAAACGTGTATAAGTATTCTTAGAACGTCAAGATAATTTTGCTGATCTCATTTAAAGTCGACAGCCATAACTGCGACACGGTCGCAGTTCGTTATATCTATTCTTGTATCCAATTTAAGGTTTTTTTTTAGTTTCTCTATTTTTCCCCGTTTCTTTTCTTCTTTCCCTTTTTTCGTTTGATTATTTTTTTATTTTCTTTTTTTCGTTCCTTCTCTACCTCTCTGGTATGGTTATTATTTTTCTTACTTTACGTTTGAAATGTAACTGTTGAAAATCAAATAATCTCCATCTCTCTTTCTCTCTCTCTCTCTCTCTCTCTCTCTCTCTCTCTCTCTCTCTCTGGGTCTCGCCTTTCTTTTAGTTTCTTGTTTAGCCGGATCCGTAGGCCTGTTGCGTGCGAAAACTGTCACGAGTTATTTGCCTGTTGAATACGTAGCACTATTTTGCGTAACACACACCGCTGTCTTGGTGCTCGTGAATTTCAAGCCATTCAGAGCGGAGAATTTCTTTTGGTCTCTCTCTCTCTCTCTCTCTCTTTTAATGCCTGAAACTTCATGTTCGATCGGTACGCAAGGAATATAAACGAGGAGATATATGACCCTGATTATGGTTAGTGCGTCGTGACCACAGTTCAGTTCGCCGATAGTTAATAATTCAGTTGCTACGCAAGATTTTCGTGGCAGTCGGTGACTGATCTAGCCACATATCTAAACACTTTAATGAACGTTGACAATCGTTGTAGATAGTTCGACGACTTTCCTCAAAAATTTGACGCTTTTTTTATCTTTCTTTCTTTCTTTCTTTTTTTCTCTAATAATGGCCTAATTCTCGTAGCAGTCTGTGACCGACCCAGCAACATATCCAAACACTTTAATGAACGTTGACAATCGCTGTAGATAGTTCGACGACTTTTACTAAAACTTGACGCTTTTTTATCTTTCTTTCTTTTCTTTTTTTTTTCTTTCTTTTTTTTTCTTATTCTATAATGGCCTAATTTTCTTGACGGTCAATGATTGATCCAGCCACTATATCTAAACGTTTTAACGATCGTTTCTTTTATTTTATGTTTCTTTTTTTTTTCCCCCACCGATAATGGCCTAATCTTTTTTTTTTTCTCGAATTCGAAAACTTTAGTCGATGGTCCTTTGACTATGACATTATTTAGCAAGACAATATTGAAATTTTAATAATACTGTCTTTCTATAGGAAGTTAGGATGACTGCTAATAACTCCCCGAATTTTTTTACGGAGGCTGACGCGATTGCAGATTACGACAGAGCTTATGTGCAACCAATTTGGACGGAAACGAAAAATATTTTTCTTTTTCTTTCCCTTTTTTTTTTTTGTTATATAAATAAAACGTCAAGGAACAACGTGGAATCATCAGTCCTTCAATTTGTTTCATTCTCATCTCGAAACGAAAAAAAAGGAAGAAGAAACAAGAATTCCCAAAATACGTGAATAATTCGGACGCCAGGAACGTAAGTAAGTATATATCTTAAATTGAACGTTTCGTTGAGAAATAAAATTATATGAGTATCTATTATCTATCTATACATAAAATAATTTATATACATATAAAATAGATATAAAAAAAAGTCGAACTAGTAAGTAATAAAAATATCTATCCATCTAACTGTGAATATATAATTCGAGTTATTTACGAAGAGTTAACAAAGTTCAATGAAAAAAAAAAAAAAAAAAATAAATAAATAAATAAACGAAAAAGTTATAGAAAAAAAGAAAAGAAAAAAACTTACCAGACCGTCGCAGGCTGATAAAGCAACTCGAGAGTTTGGATGATCACGAATGAATCCACGATAATGGCACTTGCTCGAACGACTTTTTGGAGGCGAACGTATGTGGAAATCACGTTTATGCCTCTCGACTATCATACTTGGCCCAATGAAGTCTTTGGCAGCTGTCAATTCGATATGATACTCTTTACCAGCAATTGACAACCGATAATGTACCTCAGTTCCATCCTCGTCGTGATGATGACTCACGTTATGCGAGATTAACTCGCCTTTATGGCTAACCTTACGTGGTATCACGATCTCATGATCGTGAAGTTGATCTTCTAGTGTATACAATCCTGAAGATAGAAAAATAATGAATGTTAATCGATCAGATTATGAATCTTATATCAAGAGAGAGAGAGAGAGAGAGAGAGAGAGAGAGAGAGAGAGAGAGAAAGAAAAAGTTCAAACGTTTATAATATAAGTAGGCTGATATTTATTAGGACAGTATTTATAAATAAAAAATTAGAAAATCAAAAACTTTAATCAATATTTTAATTTAATTATCAGTATTGATAATAAAGTATTAATATGTAATATATGTACATACGCGACGTAATACTATTGCAATACTAAGATTTAATTATTTATTGGTGAACAAAATATTCGTATATATTGAACATTTGTTTCAGAAAATATTTATTATTAATTAAAATATTTGATTAATGAATAGAAGTGATATATATATATATATAAATGGTAATAAGAAGATTACTATCGGTTTACTAATAGAGTTAATATATTTATAAAATATAAATACATTATATATATATATACATATACATATACATATATAAATGATAATAAGAACGTTACTGTCACTCGTAAACTTACTGGACGGCTTAAAGTTCAATCGAATAGACTTCTATCGCACTTCTATCATATCGTTACTCTTGTTAAATCCGAGAGAAGTACCGTCCTGGGAATCCAAGATCTCGACGGCGATACGCGGAACGTTTGTCGAGCGTTTATTCACCAGCACGTAGCAGCGTGGGTAGTAAAACGGTCTGATTATAACATTATACCAAGAGCAAGTGGACTCGTAAACGCCGTTGGCGCAGGAGCATGTGCTAAGAGTAGAAAGAGCCAAATGGTTCAACAGAGGAAGAACGTCAGAGGACTCTACGAATGTTCAGAGGACAAGAAAATAATGGAAATACGTAATGGTGGGGGTGGGTGGGGGGTAGGACAGGGGTATAGGGTATAGGTGAGAGAGGACAAGGGAAAGAGGAAAAGAAAAGTTGCGGTGAACCGAGATGGAGGCATAATACTTGCCCTGTCACGATTCAATACTACCTGCAATTTCTTCATTTATTTATGCATTCAATAAAACAGCCAGGAACGTTGCGATAATAGCGCAATAATGTATAAAGGAAAGGGACATAAAGTTGAAGACGTAAATGACACACAATGGGGAAACGTAGATATTTACTTAGCGGTTTGCACGCTCCTCGAATCTAAACACGAGTATTATTATCATTTCGAACTGGTTAGAAGAGTGTTTCGAGTTTTTTTTTTCTGTTCTTTTTTTTTTCTTTTCTTTTTTTGTTCTGTTTTTGTTGTTTCTTTTTCTTTCTTCATTGAGCTTTCCTAGCTGAACGGAATCTCTTTTGTTGCTATCTTTGATTCTTTATCTGTTCCGTCATGCAACTCCTTGAAGTTTTACGTGGTAATAGAAAATGTTCCGAATTCGTTGAGTCCGAACGATTAACGATATGTAATATCTTAAGTTTTAAATAGATTATTTATTAATATCCAAAATGTCACTAAATTAGTCTATATTTTTAATACAATTACATTAAAAATAATACAAATTTAATTAGTATTAATTAGAATAGAAATGTATCATTTTTGAAGATTTCACGAGGGACATTATTTAAATTAAAGTTTGTTATTTCTAAAGAATTCCAAATGGTTTTCATTTAAATTAAAATTTTCTATTTCTAAAAGAATTTCAAAAGGTCTTTATTCAAATTAAAATTTACTATTCCTAAAAAGCTTTTGAAAGACTTTCTATATAAATTAAAATTTACCATTATAATTTTTAAAGAATTTAAAAAGAGGTTAATATCTTAATTAAAAAATTCACTATTTTCAAATAGTTTATAAAAGTTTTCATTTAATTTAAAATCTATTATTCATTAATATCTATCTATATATACACTTCTCGGAAAGGACAAGAAGAAGAAAAAGAGAAAGAGAAAGAGAAAGAGAAAGAGAAAAGGAAAGAGAGAGAGAAGAGAGATATAAGCTCATTCGTTGTAAGTGTTACAAAGGTGATTAGTATTACTGAAAAAGCGAAGGGTAGGAATTTGCGTTCAATTAATGCGAGGCGTTAAGCGCCAGTATGAGCTTCGACTTCTCGAACGAGATTTTCACGCGATATATGTACACGTCGAGACTTATACCAACACACACATATATATATACACACACACACATAAATATACACACATATATATATATATGGGCGTACATACGAACGTACGTAAGTACGATCTTGCGTGATGGATGGAACGGTGAGGATTTATGTGAATGTTTTCCGGGGCATTCGTTCGCACGCGTGCGCGCGCGCGCGCGTTCTCGCATGCTTGTCGTACGAGAATTCTAAACTCATTTGTCAATGGTCGCACATGCGGCGGACGTACAAGAGACAACCGATGCCGTGACTTTCGAACACACGAATATTTTTCCTCTTTTTCCTTTTTTTTTCTTTTTTCTTTTATTTCTTCCTTTTTTTTTTTTTAATCATTCTTTTCCTCCTCTGAAGAATTTAAAAACACTGTCCTTCGCTGTCGCCTTTCCTTTTCTCTTCTTTCTTTTTTTAAGCACTCTAAACACGCTCCTTCGTCTCACTGCTATTTTTTTCTTTTTTATTTATTTATTTATTTTTTGTTTGTATTTTTAATCCATGTCTTTTTTATTTTTTTCCTCGTTTTTCTTTCCTTCTTTTCTTTCTTATTTCCTCTCTTTCTGCGATCGATTTATATCGAGTAAATCGTGTATACGCGTGTAATTACGCGTTCTCTATTAGTAATCTAATGCGATCTAATTCGATTTTAATGATTTGGATTAATGTCTGATGCCAATGGGATGAGGTAAAATGTGAGAGGTAAAAAATAGATGGGGAGGGAAAGAGGGAGGAGGTATGAATATTACCGTACGTACGAATATTATTGTACTTTCAACGATCGAGAATCGAATGTCGCGTGAAGAAGAAGAAATGGCGATTGACGAATGACAAATTATTTTATTTAAGCGGTGATCAGATTTGCTTGTTGATATTTCCAATAATTTTTTATATGAAATAAAATATTTATATATATATGTATATATACGTAAATAAAATATACACAGTCACACGTACAGATGTGCGTACGTTTTCATTGACAATTACAATTATAAGTATCTACAAATTTTATTATATACATGTAAATAAAATATACACATATATATACGTATAAATATATCTATGTTTTCATTGATAATTACCCAATATCGATTTTCAAGATACATACCTACATAATTTCTTCTCCGTTAAATCGATTATAAATATCGACAAATATTAATAAATAAAAAACATAATAAATCCCTTATAAATTATAGATTTTGTAGAATCGAAAATAGAACGTTGTTAAAATATATCGTCGAGACGGATAGATTAACCGAATCGAACGGGTATAACTTTCTCAGTGCAAGAATCAATTCCCCTTCTCAGTTACTTTACGTACATAGCACGGATAGTTGAGATTCTTCTTAAAGTGCACAAGTCCACGACGTTTCCTCGATCGATCGTGTTCCCATCGACTATTGTCGACGGTGATCTAACATTTAAATGGATAATTGCGTTTAAGTATCTATCCGTTCACAAAGTAGACAGATAAAGACAGAGATAGATACAGAGACGCATATACACATGAACAGAGAGAAAGAGAGAGAGAGAGATCAGAAGAAGAAAAAGGAGAAACAAAGATGAAGAAGTCGTAGAATGCGTTCAGCTGCTGTAATATGTCTTCATGTAAGAATCGTCTGACAGTCGACGTCCTTGCGGATTCATCTGCATCACCGCAATGGACTTGGGTGATCAAGAAGACAACGCTTTCATGTACATCGTCGTTGTCGTCGTCTATGGTTGTCTGGATTAATATTTACGTCAAACGAGATAATTACACCGTACTGACTATACTTCTTTTTTCTTTCTTGTTTTTTTTTCTTTTTTCTTTTTGTCTCTTTTTTCTTCCTTCTCCAGGAAAAAAAAAAATGAATTAACCCCTTGCAACGTCGACGCTTTAATTATTTACATTATTCAGCTCGAGAATTCTAAATGAGACGTTTTGAATGAACGCTTCGAATGAGATTCGATGAATGACATTACGTTCATTTAAATGTATATCTCAAAAGTCACATATTTTTGAAGATATTGTTAAGATTCAGTCGAAAATTTTTTTTCTAATTATTAGATCATTGTTTTATAATTATCTGTGTTATTTCGCAATTATCAGATACGGATATGTACTTATGTTATTTATTCGATTCTAAAACGAACGTTTTATAGAAGAAGATTAATGAAAAACGATTTCTCTTTTGTACGAGAGTATTGAAAAATTCGATAAAATAGAACAAAAATGTATTGAGGGGTGTACGCGTCTGTGTGTGCGCGTAATATCGTTGAAATGTTTCACTGATAAATACTTTGAAGGAATTCCCTTTGTTATACTTGGACACGCCTGCCCTGGAATGCTTTGTTCGAGTCGATCTTTTCTCTCATCCATTGTTTTCACACAGGGTTCGTCACCGTTGATCGTTCCCCATCCGTTTATTGTAACACCATACAGTCCATTAATTTCTCCATTTTTCGAATTTCAATCGATACTTCATATTGTCCTGTCCTCAAGTTAATCTCCATAAAATAATATTTATTCCCTACGACTGAATCCTCGTTTTATCACAAAAGCTGTTTTTTTTTCTTTCTCTCACTTTCTCTCTAATCGACATACATACGAGAGTAATCTATTTATTTAAACGAAGGACATCCGAAACATTTTTCTTTGCTAACGAAAAAAACAAGTTTTTTATGAAAAAGAAAAGATTCACAAAATTTTCATCTATTTTTTCTATAATATACATACATATGTATATATTACAAAAGAAAAAATATATATACTCATTAATATTATATAATATTTATAAAAAAGAAATATATTAAAAATATAAAATTTATATTACTACATGTTACACCGTGTAAATTCTTTATCCTTATTTCCTAGATCCGTTAGAGACCATAGATAACTATTAACCGCAGGTACCATTAGATGCAGTAAGTAACATACGTACACATATACGTACATATGTATATACACAAGAATACAAACATTATATATCACATAATAACCACGCTTACGTGGTTTATGTCGGTGAATGAATGAATGGAGAGAACGATGCGGAATCTTGTAATGTCGGTTGGTACCGACTCTCGAAACGTTTGCGTTTGATAGCTGATTCTATACGAACGATCATAGAGATCATTCTATTTATGATCTCGACTTAACGATTAAAATTCAAAGTCTTGGAACTTTCCAAAGTTTATCAAACGTCTCATTGTTTGTCCTGGTTGCTACAGAACGATTGATTCCTTCTTATTCAAGAACAACCGAACAAATTGGCAAAGTCATATTAATTTTACGATGCTATTCAGTATCTTGTAAGTAATAAATACTATAACTTTATTATATTATGTAATAATACTATATCAGATGTAAAATATAAGGTTGACGATGACTAAGGTTGATTAACAAAAATGTGTAAAAAAAATTTTTCACATTTACTTTTCATACGAGTAAACTACTAGTAAATATTTTTTATGGATACAATTTTACAATCAAACGAATAAGGTTTTAAGAAAATTATTAAATATTCATAGGGAATAGTATTATATAAACAAGCTTATAGCGTGTTTAGGTGCATGGTGTATAAAATAAAATATTTTACAGATTTAATTTTCATACGATTAAGTACATAGTTCTAATGGTTCAAATTTTACGATGAAAAGGATTTTAATAAAATTATCAAATTTTTATAAGAAATACTATTGCATAAGTTTATAGCTTATGTTCCGGTGTATGATGTTAACGTTAACGTTGGATTAAGAAAGTGTGTCAAATATTTTGCAGACTTACTTTTCGTATAATAAAGTGACATTTCTTATCTCTAAAGTTTTACAAATAACAGCGTGTTCAAGTGTAAGACGGAGAAAAAAATGCGTCAAATATTTCGCGCGTTTACTTTTCGTATGATTAATTGACATTTCTTATCGGCAAAGTTTTACAATTAAATGCGTTTGTTCAGATTAAATCTATTCGTAATTTAAACGTAAATTACAAATATATGTAAAATATTTGAAACATTTACTTTCCCTATGATTAACTGAAATTCCTTACCGCTAAGGTTCTAACGATCGAAAGAATTATCGATAAAAACGTTACGTTCGATTGATCCATCCTTTAGATCTATAATAGATCTATAAAGTTAAGTAATTAAAAAAAAAAAAAGAAAAGAAAAAGAAAATTTAATTCGTTTTATTGTTTAGAAATTAATTAGCATTAGTGATTATTATCGCTAATAAAAGTATGCGATCGTATCCTAAGATTTATCGATTGATTCAATAAAACTTTTGCACCTTCTTTCTATATCCCCTCTATCTCATTGCCAATCCCACCAATCTTCTTTCCCCACCTTTTGATTAACAATATTTTCTTATTTCTACGTATTTATTTCTTACGTAGAAACATTCTTTACGATTGGATGTTTTCCTGAAAGTCGGGAAGCGAACATCAAGAGCGTCCTTGATGGCAAGGAGATCAGGATCGATCTACGCGCTTTCTACGCATGGGAGAATACAAGAGAGATAAATATATATATATATATATATATATATATATATATATATATATATATATATAGAGAGAGAGAGAAATAAGTTTTTGTTGTAGTACTTACATACCAAGTAAATATGTGCACATACTTGCATAGTACGCAAGACTAAGAGAGTAAAAGGAAAAAAGAACGGACCTAGCCACGTAAGTAAGTACGTAAGTACATATGTAAGTACTTACATATGTATGTATATACCTACGTACCTATGTACGTACGTATATATCTATGTATATATTGCTAGCTAGCTCGGTGAACGGCGTAATCATCATTATAGCATTATCATTAAAGACAGAAAAATGGCGGTACGACCAATCAGCGAAAGTCTCGTACATTGGATAGGGTAAGATGCAGGTGGGGGACTATGATAGAAACATGGACCTCCCATACGTCGTTATGCGTGTCCTTATCGTCAGGGCCGTGTCAATATAATTTGTTACCCTGTTGTTTGTTTCTTGTCACGTTGTTTCTTGGAAGAAAAAAAACAAGAAAAGAAAAAAAAAAGAAAAAGAAATTTATTTCCATTCTTTCTTCTCTCTCTCTCTCTTATGAAAATTGGTCGAGTCCGACCTGGCTCATTAAAAAAAAATCTTATCGTGAATCCTGACGAATAAAATGAGCCTCGTAAAGAGGCTCCAGTCAAGTCGATTCAAATATCGTCGATTGCAAATTGACAGGAGAAATTTTGTATAATGTTCTTTTTTTCCTTTTCTTTCTTTTCTCTCTCTCTTTTTTTCTTCTTTCTTACGATATCACGATGACGCAAAATTGGAACGTTTATTTTCGATCGTAAATCTCTTGTTATTTTTCATCTCTGTTTCTTTTTCTCATCCGGTCTCCGTTGTTGTTCGTTTAATCAATCAAATAATTAATAATGCACTGTAACCCTTTTTCGATCCGATTACATATATATATATATATATATATATATATATATATATATAAATATATATATACACATATATATGTATGTCTTTATTGTTATTATTAATTAAAACGTATCCCTCTCTCCCATGTTCTCTACGTATATAACACATAAACAGGCGTTGACGCGTTTATCGAAAAGCTTTCTTGGTACCTCAAAATCCAATCCATCAATAAGTCGATCGTTACCATCGATTTTATCCATCGAATTAATATCCTATATCTAAAAATAGAAATGAACTAACGCGATAGATTTATCGGGATAGATTTCATAATTTTACAAGACCAGTTGGCTCTTAACGTTAAACGTAATTCATATTTATTCAAGTTACGTCACGTTATAAATATTCCCATTTTATCAACGTTAACTTATCAGCGATGCTCGTTCACGAATAAAAAAGGCGAGCGAAAAGATGATAAGAGGAACTTCGTCTCCGAGAATCGTATTTTTTTTTTTTTTTTTTAACGAGTCGACCAATCCTCTCTCTCTTTCTCTCTCTCTAGTCGTGTAAACTCGTTTGCGGGATTTCGCTTCTGGATTCCGATCGTCGAGACAAGACCAGACCAGACATCGAAGTTTCCCTCTTCTCCCTCTTAACAACCCTCCTCTCACGTCTCTGCACCCTCCTATCTTCTTCAATCCTCCCCCAACTCCCCACCTCCCATCACCCATCCAGTTAACGCGAAAGTTCTCGCTAAAGTCCAAATTATTAGACATCAGAACGATTCTTTATCTTTGATGGGTGGTATTACGGTAGAAACCAGTCTTGGTAGATGACTCATTTTGGCTTATCTTTCGCGAGAGATCATCACTGATCCAGAAGGAACATGTACATTAGCATATTTCTAAGTTATCGAATTCATTAAATCAATGGAATATTGGCGGAAACGAATGCGGGTTTATGTATTCTACGGTAGTTATAATAAAGAGTATGACAGATTTCATAAGATAAATATCGCGTTGGATCGATTCCGAGCTTTTGAATCTTATAGGACAATTTTGAGAATCGTAAATATTGCATCTTACGGTATGAGCGAGTGTGTGAGTATGTGAGTATGTGTGTTGTGTCTGGATTGATAATTTGGAATATTAGGTATATATATTTTGCAGATTATTATATCGATTAGATATACTTGCCGTAATACTGTGCGTTATATTTTGTTTTAATATTTTGAGAAAGAGAGAGAAAGAAAAAAAACAGATTTAGATATGTAATATTAATGAAGATGTTATATTCGAGCTTCTTGATTCTACAAGACAATTTAATGCATCGTAAATATTTTGTAGTATGTGTTTGTATTGATAGAAAATTTTTAATATCAAGATAATTTCAAACATCGTAAATATTATATCTTTCAGCACGTGTGTGTATTACAGAATATTCTGTGTTACATTCTATATTAATTTTTTGAGAGTTAAATACAGATTTAGATATGTAATATCAATGATGTTATATTTGACTTTCTAAATCTTATAGGACGACTTCAAGGATCGTTAATACAATATTAAATCATAGTACATGTGCGTGTATGTGTACGCGTAGCTAATTCGTAAGATTAGATATACTCGTAATAAGTAATACTGAACTGTATATTCCATTTTAATATTTTGAGGAAAGTAAGAACGTACACGTGTAATATCAATGACGTTATATTCGAGTTTTTAGATCTTATATCACGACTTTAAGCATCGTAAATATTATATCTCGGAGTGTACGTGTATCTAGGTAATTCTTAACATTAAATATACTTAATACCTTATAATTACGTATTTTATACTCTTTACGAAATAGCGAAATATTTACATTAAAATGTAGATATTTAATATTTAATAAAGATTTTATATTTTCTAATTTACTCGAAATATAATATCAGTATTGATAGATATTAATATTTTATAAAAATGACGAATAATGGATAACATGAATGTAACGACTTATCGAAATGAAATTAACGCTGATTGACAGATTCAACCGTGCACTTTCGAATGTGTTAAAAAGATCATTTTACAATACTCGATACTGTTGTTCGTAAAGATATCGATTTTTCGTAGAAAGCAACGAGCGAGTAGCCTGTTCTCGAATATCCTTGTTCTTTGTAAGTCGATTCGATTCGCGCAAATCTCGACACAATCCCAGCACTATGTTAACAAAATGGTGCCCGAGCAATCGGAGCTCTCGCTTCTTCGTTAATACCAAGACATGAGACAGATGGTCTCGTTTTTACGGGAAATTAGAGGGACGACTTTAATTAAATAAACCGACTGGCAAGGTTTCCAAACGGGTGCGTTTAATGCGATGCCTCTCGCATTTTCTACCGACAGATTGTACAAGATTTAACGATCAGTTACGGAATTCTTTCGAATGGTTCTATAACGTTTATATCATCATTTAACGACGTTGATAAAATTATTTCAGATAAAAATATCGTAAAGATTCGTTTTATACCGTTCTAATGACAAAGGAATCTAATTCATTTCACATAATAGGAACGACGAATATAATAAATCTTCAAAGAAAAAAAAAAGAACGTTTTTATAATTTCATCAATGTTTGCATTAAATCATTAAGATTAAATATAGAATATAAAGCAGTTTGACGATATGATCGATTAATCTTATTTGACTACATATCTTATATTCTTTTAAATCATTCATAATAGTTTACTTTTACTTATTTATTTATTTCTTACAAATTAATTTATAGCTCGAAAAGTTCCAACGTTCTGTATATTCTTTCGTACGTATATATTTCTTTCGTATATTCTTTACCTTTGTACAACAGGAAAAAGATAAGTGTTTTTCTTTTTTTCTTTCGTATTTTGATTGGCGTACTACTTAAAGGAATCGTGACGATGCTTCTCGTCCTTTTGCAAAACTCGTAGGAAGGGACTCTGGGTCAAACTCAAAAGACTGGGTCGATTAATCACGGCGCTACGACTTAATTATCATGTCCGCCTTCTCGACTTGTTCAACCCTGGCAACTGGCAAGCCCACTCTTAGCCAAGCAAAGACTTGAACTCCGTCATATCTACAACGACGACAACGACGACGACGACGACGACAACGACGACAACGACATCGATGACAACGACGACACGGTAGGAATTTCTTTATCTCGACATTGCCGTCCGATTCATTTATCTCGATCACGATTATTTTCATTTGATATATTTTCCAACGAAAGGAAGATTAGAAACGTATTGTTTCATTTATAATATATATTTTATTTATGACCTCACAAATATATATTTATTAAACATTTCTATAATTTATCACGGAGAAAGAAAATTCATATCAGATAATTTCATTAATATTAAGATTTAATAAAAAAAAAATTGATCCTTTGTTTGTTCTTTCTTTTTGTATATTGACATATAACATTCCTCAATGTATTCGATATTTCATTGATTATACAAATATAACATACATTTTTTGTTTGTGATTGATTGATCTCTTTTTTCTTTTTAATTAAGTTACGACAAGTTACTCTTTATTTATATTTTATATATATATATATATATATATATATATATATACATACATTGTATTAAATATATAATATATATTTAATTGAATTTACACTTTATTTATTATATTTATCTATACGATTTATCGATTAAATTGAATTTATAAATTATTAGAGAAAGAAGAAGAGAGAGAAAGAGAAAAGGAAGAAAGAGCAGATGGATGAAAAATATGGTGTAGATATCTCTGGTACTATTATAGTATCGTTTAGCGAGTGCGGACGAGTAGATACTGTAAGAAGCGAGATCGAAGAAATAAAATCGATCGATTCATCGGCACCTGCGGGGGCAGAAAGGACGAAGAAGAAACTGTGCAAAGAGAGACGAAAGAAGCCTTGCGTGGGTTAGTTCGATCGTTCGATCTGTAATAACGTATTGAGCCCACGCTAGGATCCACACGAGAAGTGATCCTTTCCGAGATATATCGCGCTAAATCCTATTTCTCTTTCTCTTTCTATCTTAGGGTTGCGACAAGTAAAACATTTCTATTTCCGTCCGGACGATCACAACTATCGTCGCGAACATGGAGAGTTCTTTTTATATATGTGTATACATGCGTGAGTGTGTGTATAGAAAATAAATTAAAAATAATATAGGTAGAGATAGAGAGAGAAGATATCTCGTTTGATATCTTTCTGTAAAACTGTTTTCAGAAAACGAGATAAATATTTCATTTAATTATCATTTACATATCCGTTAGATATAAACGTATAATCCTGGTAATTGGGGAAGGGTTTTAATTAAATAAAAAGGAAAGAAAAAGGAAAGAACAAGAAAAAAAATATGTAAATTGAAACATTATTTAAAACGCGTTTGATATTCTAAAGGAAAATCCTATGATTAATATATTATTATATGTATATATGTATATATAAGTAAATGAATGTATATATAAATATAAAAAACTTTAGGAATTATATATATATATATATATATATATGTGCGTATGTAGTAATCAAAAATTGTACAAGTAGAATTTTTGTGTAATCATTTACACAGATGAAAAACATGGTACTCAGTGTGTGTCTTCTGCCACCTACTATTCCTCACTTTGGATAAAGACGTCGTAACTCGTTGACTCGAGGGAAATCGTGAAATCCTTTATTACGCTGTCGAGGGGAACACGCTGTGGCAGGTAGTTTACAGTTCGATAAGTGACGGCTGGAGTCGTCGTCGGCGAAGAAAGAAGGACAACCCGGAGAAAAGGAGGTGGATAATAGAGATAGAGATAGAAATAGAGATAGATAGATGGGTAGACAGATAGATAGATAGAGAAAGAGAGAGAGAGAAAGATAGAAACGTACACAGAAAGAGAAAGAGAAAGAGAGACAGACTGAGAGAAAGATAGAGAGAAGGAGAGAGTAAGAGAGAAATAGAGAAAGAGAGAAAACGTTCTGAAGGACGAGGAAAGAAGTCAAGTAGGAAATTTCTCACGTGCCGATACTCTTCACGTTTCTAGTTCTTCTCCCGTAGGGAACTTAGAGACTTTAGGATTTACAACTTCCTTTAGAACTCGTGTAAACGCATTACTTTGACTTGGGAAAGAGAAAGAGAGGAATAGAGAGAGAGAGAGAGAGAAAGAGAGAAAGAGAATGAGAGAGAAAGAGAGAAAATACAATAAAAAGTGATAAGAGAGAAAGAGAGAGTGTTGTGTGTTATCGTTTTATGGCACATACCAAAAGTCATAAATTAACTATTGAAGATGAATCGATCCGATAAAATTTATCGATCGTATTCTCTGTATTTAAACGTTTCTCGTCTAATATTATTCTTCTATCCTTTTTTTCTCTGTTTTTTTTTTTTTTTTGTTTATCGAGTCGAGAACGACGTTTAATTATCTTTCCCGAGAGTTTACGGTTAAAGGTACGGAAGGTAAAGATCGATCATGATGCATCGTTGGGAGATAAATGATCTTCCGTTTATCAAATATAACAGGTGTATCGATTAAAATAGCGAATACAACAGTCGCGAATGAAATAATTCTTTTTCTTCGAAATGACGTTCATAATTTATATACGTATATATATATGTGTGTGTGCGTGTGTATTTACTTGCATCCAATTGATATTATCGATCAGATTATATTATATAAAATGTTGTATTATATGAAATAATGAATTACGCGTGCGTTTGAAATTATCGGAGAATCAATTCGCAAATTATCGAATAGTTTAAATTAATTTAATTATAATAGATTTTAATAATAATAGTAAAACGAATAGATTATCGTTTATAAATAGGATAAAATTTTAATGTGCTTTGACTGCAACTATCAAATATATATATTAATATTAATCTGAAATTTCAATATCTCTTTGTACGCTTTCACAAAGTTCTTCCCTTACAATCACACTCGAGCTTAATTTTAATTATGACATTATGTTCGAGGAGAGTGAAAAAAATATATACATATATATAATACTTTAAAATAATAATTTATATATATATATATATATACATACACATACAGGTACTAAATAAACCAGTTTTTGAAGCTTCCGAAGGAACTATGTAAACTATTATCCACATTGAAAGTGGATATTTCCTTCCATAAGCGAGAGAAGTATCACGTAGTTATCTTAGGACGTGAAATGTTACGTAGATAAAAGCTCATGTAACACGATGGATTACAGTCCGGTATGTTTTCCACACACACACACGCATATATACACTGAACCGACCGGACACTCGTTTATATATCTCGTGATTTATGAGCAGGTGAAAAGATAAATGCTTTCTTCGATACACTACGTACGTAACGTCGATAATGTTAATTCGTCGAGTGTCCTGTCATTTTCACAAAATTATCGACGAGTTTCTAATCCACCGATTTGACGGATGGGACTCGAGTCAATTTATATTTATATACGTATATATATATATTTATTTATTTATTTATTATGCAGTATTAAACCGTGACATCGTTGAGCGATAATAAAAGATAGATAGATACGACGTGGGAAAACAAAATGGACGTGATGGATTTTTCCCATGCGACTTGCATTACTACGGTTTTGTCGTCGATGATGACGCCGGGATCGTTCGATTATTATTTCCTCGTGGGAATGCGAGCTAACTACTTCACTGTCACGAGATTGACCCCCTTTGATTATATCTCATTTCACGGTACGCTTATATACCGGAGTGGAGTATTTAAAAAAAAAGAAGAGGAAGGAAAAAAATAGAGAAAAAAACGTATATTATCTTCAAACGATCACGGATATATATGAATGTATGTATGTATGTATGTATGTATGTATATATATGTATGTATACAATTTGACCGAAAAATTTGAAACTTCATTCTTTGACAAAAATATTTCTCGCACGTTACCGACTATACGATCGTCGTTTAACTTTATTTTCTATCGAAATAACTACGTACGTACGTATGTACTAACGAATAAATATACATATAAAAAACTGCGAGTCACGCGAGTTGAAATGAAATATCGAGGGACGTATCGTCTCATCGCCTACGCTCTTTACTCTTTACACCATGAAAGAAGGAGAAAAAGGATGAAAGGTGAGACAGGCAGATGGACATGAAGGTTTTGGTGTGTTTCGAAGAGAAAGAGAGAAAGAAAAAAAAGAAAGAAAGAAGGAAAGAAAAGAGGAAGAAAAAAGAAACAAAAAAAAAAAGAAAAAGAAAACAAAACAAAAGAAACAAACCAAAAGAAAAAGAAAAATACAAAAAAGGACGAAGAACCTACGCGTCTCGATTTTCGTGCTGGCTGCTTCGAGCGATCTATAGGATCGAGGGAGGAGAAAGACGAAGTGATGAGGCGAACAAGGAGGAGTAGGAGGAGGAGGAGGAAGAGGAGGTGGAAGAGGAAAAGGAGAAGGGGGATAGCAAGATCCAACCGTGTAGGATTCATTGATAGCGTTTGCCCACGCTCTTCTACACGCTGGTACGTACAAGTCGCACTTACGTTACTGCTCTCTTCGTGGTTTTTCTTTTTTCTTGCTTCTTTTTTTCTTCTTCTTTTTCTTTTTATTTCGTTCTTCTCTTTTTCTTCTTCTTCTTCTTCTTCTTTTATTTTCCGAATGAACACGAAGCACCCACGCCACGCCACGCCACGCCACGTTAAGCCAAGCCAAGCCACGCCAAACCTGACCTGGCCTGGCCTGGTCTGGCCTGGCCACACCACTATGTCCTTCCTCTCTTTGCCAATGCACTAGCACGAGGTTGGATTTTCAATGAGCGCTTCCATGAATGGGTCCTACGTCGTCTTCTACGTCGTCATCATCGTTTTCTTATTTCTTTGATACGAGCACATGCTACGTTGTATTTTTGATGATCTCACAACTTGCTTGCTTGCTTGCTTGCTTGCTTGCTTGTTTGTTTGCTTGGTTACTTCCTTGGCGCCGTAGCTTTCTTTTAAATCACATTGCTAAGTGTGAAATGAATTTTATTTTTTACCTTGTCTTTCTTTCTGTTTTTCTCTTCTTTCTTTTTGTATTCTTTTATTTTGTTACTTTTCGAGGAACGATCGTTCAACGTTGTTAACATTCGACTTCTAAATATGTATTATATATTTTTTTAATATCACGATGTTTGTAGATTTTAATTGGAGCAATTAATTCTTCCGAATGGATTATTCCATATTTATATATGTATTGAGAACATTATACATACAAGTGATTATCTTTTATCAATTATTATATCATTTATTTTCGAACTAATATATTTCCAAGTTTACTCCGACTGTTATCCAAAACTTCTACGATAAAATTTTTAATTGTTCACTCACGATAAGTAACCGATTTAAATCTTACAAAAAATCGCACAAACGAAACATTTCAAGTTATCGATTGATCATCGATTTAACGAATAATAAACTGTCCTTGAAAAATCCATCCTCTTTACATAGAACAATATGAAATATAAATAGTAACTTTTACAACGAATCGATATCTTCATTTCCGTGTACGTTCATCCGTCCTTCCATTCGTCCGTCCATCCGTTCGTTCGTTCGTTCATTCATTCCTTTATGAAATAAATTTCGAATCGTTGAAATTATTCAGTTAACTTTCTGGGCGTGTGCGCGAACGCTCGTATAAGCTAATTTGAAAATTGCACGAGAGAGTTATATTGCCATATAAAAGAGGGCAGCTGAGGGATGAGGAATGAGGAATGAGGGATGAGGGATGAGGAGATGAGGAGTGAAGGGATAGGAGAAGAAGGAGAAGGGTTGGAGGAGGTTGCTACGAAGGCAATCGTCCTTGTTTCTCGTAGTTCTAGTTGGTGGTGATCTTCTCTCTCTCCCTCTCTTTCCCTCTCTCTCTCTCTTTCTCTAATACCTTGCCGCTCGCTCGCCAAGTTAATAACTCCGTAATAACGAAACGTCACAGAGAGTGGACAGATTACTCGCTTCTCTACGTCTGCCCCGTGGCGTGGCGTGGCGTGGCGTGGCACGGCGTGGCGTGGCGTGGTATGGAGTGGCGTGGTATGGCATGGCATGGCATGGCATGGTATGGCATGGCATGGCTTGCTTTTCTGTGTAAATGATGCTAAGTAAACAACTCTTTGGCTATACCGTAATTTTCCGTGATCATAATAATTGCACGTTAACGAGAGACTAATTTCGCATACGAAATATTATACCGTATTAGTGCTTTACTCTTTCCCTCAATTCCCCCATCTACCTTCCCTCTTCATCCCCCCCAACTCCACCCTCATCACCCTACATCGCATATAAGCATCGTTCTTCGTACATACTATAGATACGTAGATACAGAGATATATGCATACCTATATAGATACGTAGATAACTATATAAATATGATAAATACATTTACAACTATAGATGTATAAATTGTGCACGTGCATTCTATAACAGTTATTCAGAGTGCAACAATGGAAATAAATATTTACCATCGTTTGTCTGACTCTACGGACAGAACAGAGAGGATTATCCTCGACTATAATCTACATTCATGAGAGCGTTCAAGTTCGTATCTAAACGTGTGCTTTGCGTAGGTGCAAATCTCGTCTTTTTTTTCTTATTTTTTCTATTTCTATTTCTTTTTTGTTTCTTGTACTTGTTTCTTGTTTCTTATTTTTCTCCTCTCCCCCCGTTGCTTTTTTCTTTCTTTCTTTTTATTTTTACGTTACATTACACGAACGTTAATCCCGTTGGAAATCGTTGACCGAGTTAATTCTTTCGAACATTGATCCACGAGCGAAGTTTCTCATCGTGAGGAAAATATTTGTTTAGAAAATGATTACGTGAAAATGAAGACGATCGATAACGATGATTTTGTTAGTGTTATTATAATATCTTTAATGTTAACCTAACGTAATATATAATAACGTTCCGTCAATTTTTTTTTTTTTGTAAATGTAACATAGATCGAAACGAGAAATTAGAATTTAGAAACTTTTTCATCGGAGATTTGACATTTGAGATTTATTTTCGATACGATGATCGAATAAATGTTCGAGTGAATTTTTTTTTTTATATGTACTCCCTCCCTCTCTCTCTCTCTCTCTCCCTCTTTCTGTTATTTAACGCATTAAACGAATTTGCTTTACCGAAGAAAAATTAAATCAAGCCAACATATTCGCATAATATTATATAATGGAATATATATATATATCTTTATTTATCGATCGATCGATCGATCGATGGATCGAAAGATCGTTCGATTCGATTCTGTCCTTCAAATTTACGCTATCGGCAATTTCTCACCGGTAAAAGATGGGAACTTAAAGATGAGAGGACTTGAAAGTTATGCCGATTGGCTGCCGGCGAAACAGCATCGATGGTGGTCCAGACGATATCTGAATCTCGATATATTGAGATAAGATCAGCAAAATATCGTGTAGAAATATCAAACGCTTCATAAACTCGATGCCCGAGGCTGTTCATTCTCTCGTTCACGATACTTTTTTTTTTTCATGTATATATATATATCAATCTCTCTCTTTCTCTCTTTCTCTTGCTCTTTCCGTTCAATACATTTTTTTTTAAAAAATCATTTATTAACCCAATTAAAAATTTAATTTAAAGACTCACGAGATCATTATCATCATCATCATCATCATCATCATCATCATCATCATTATTATAGAGTACATGTGAATTATTAAAGGCTGAAGATTAGCATTTAACTCCACCCCGAAGATTTCTATCGATCTTCGCTAATCGATAAATCTTTTCTTTCTTTATCTTTTTTTTCTTTGTTTTCTGAACTTGTTTTTAAAAGGTTAGATGGTATAATAATTAGAAATAATTCAAGGTGACTCATCTATCTTCGTTTTTTCTTTTCTACGTTAGATATATGATTATGTATGACATTGTAATTGATTTGATTTCATACTTGAGAAAGTATATATTTAAATAATAAATACATATATATATATATATTTATTCATCTGTACGAATAAAAATTAGGAGAAAAAAGAAATAAAAAATATGACAAGTAATTTCTTTTCAAATTTTCTTTTTCTTTGATTTTGATTTTTTTTTCAATACGAAATACGAAATGCTGTTCGTGAAACGATAATAAAAAAATAATTTCGTCTTTTTAGAAAGAGTTTGAATTAAAAATTTCGTCTACTTCTTTTTCTTTTTTCTTTTTTAACTTCTCGAGTAACAAAGAAATCTTTTCGAATTTTGCTTTTAAGTTTGACGAACGTGTCATTCGACGCTTTTGACGGAGCACGTTCACGTATAAAAGTTTATTTCGAATTCGATTATGTAACTTTTTAAATGGTAGAGGGGTGAAGAGGGAGGGAATTTCTGTCTCAGTTTTATCGTGGAATGCGATCGATGATTAAAGAAAGCTTTAGAAAATAGCTACGTATTTGGTTACTTGTAAATCGTAATTCTAAAAAAATATTTAATACATTTATATGTATATATAAACTGTTTAATATATTGTTTATTTATATATATATAAATATATTTATATACATAAAAATTGTTTCGCTCACCTCTTAAACCAGACGATGGTTGTCTTCGTAGAGTCTCTGACGTTGTATTAACGACCACGATGAAGATTTGCAATAGAAATAGACGTTTCATTGTCGATGATCCTTTAAACGATTTAACGAAAAAATCTGTTTCTCCGAGACCACCATCAGATTCTCGTAACATTTTTTCCCTTTTCACAGAGTGATTCGGTATGTGCATTCTGTAAAACGAGAAGATTAAGACGTAGTTAATAAATTGAAATAAAAAAGAAGTAGGTTTTAATTTCAATCAATAAAATTTTTAATGAGCACGTTTCATCGAATTTTAATCCGATAAAGTACACTATATCGAATTAAATAAAAATGTATATATACATATATAAAGGAAAAAGAAAATAAGACGATAACGAAATTAAGTATAAAAAAAGAAAAAAAAAGAACTAACAATTATAACATTAACTCTTCGATGTACTCGTCATTCGAAATTTTTATATTTTGTTTTTTCCTTTGTTAGATTAACTTTTAACGGAGATTGGCTGACGAATAATTATTCACGTGACAGAGAATGTGATATTCAGTGAACATTTATTTGCTCTCTTGGATATGTAAAATATTTATAAACGCGATTTTAAAGTCGTCCCTCGATAGACTCGTCGATAGGGGATGCAGAATAATCTGCACACGTGCGTGAAATCGATGGTTAATGAGAAAAGATACGGCAGTATGCTCATTCGGGGACAGAACATTGTGCATTTTTTATTTGATCGATTTTTCAATTACGAGAAGTTCGATTTACATTATACATATCTTTTTCGTATATAAGAATCGATACATATAATATTATATATACATATGCATACGTACTTAAGTTATGTATATGTAAATATATATATTTTTTTTCCTCATAGACATACACGAATACTGTGCATAATAATTTTAATAAACAACATATTGATCGAATAGATATCTTTCTATGGAATCAAACGTATAATATTACACGTAGGTGTATATACAGGTGGAATATTTTTCATAGACGTGTAAAAAATATTCTACGTATGAAATTATTCAATATCGACGAATCAATCAAAATCGATGAAAAACCGAACAATATATGATAAATGGATATGTTAATATCGATAAAAAATTAAGGAAGAAAATATTACGAAAAAAATTAAAGTAGGATATAATACGAAGAGTTAAACTCGGACGATGCGACCTCCAATCGATAAATAATATTTCGAAAAATGTATTTACGTACGTATAAGTACATTTCAAATACATACATATATACATACATACATGCATACATATATATATATATAGATTTGTACATGCAATTATAAAAATTACAAAAATGTATTTACTTACATACAAGTACATTTTACACATACACACAAATATATATACATACATACACAGATTCGTACATGGATATACGTATACGTACATAAATATATTCGACCGATGAATCGCGGGAGGTCCACGAAATTATCGCGTGGGCGGATCGTGAGTGATCTGGAGAAACGGCACGAAGTGAGAGGCACCGGAAATGCGTTTCGAGTTAAACGTTAGAGAAGCGTGGGTACGTTCTGAAAAAAAAAGAAAGAAAAAATCCATGAAGAGAAAGAGTGGGGGATGATGAAGGATGGATGGATTGGATGGATGGATGGATGGGAAGGAAGGAAGGGGTGACGGATACGGGGGCGGGGGTAGGAGGGGGGTTTGGCGGAGATCGGAGGAGTAACACGAGAAAGCAGTTAGAGCTTCGAAACGAGATTTACTCCTACGAGAATATTCAATATTATTGGATAATTAGATAATTAGAGAGTTGTTAATATTTATGAGCGAACGATCAATCAGCATTAGATAATATAATAATTGAATGTACATACGTATATACGTATCTTATATACGTACGCACGTATAGAGATAGTTGACGAAATGTTTATTTTCATAAGTACATACTAAATGAATCTAACGAATTTGAAAAATAGAAAGAACGAAATTACATGCAAGATTATAACGATGTTATATCTGAACGACGAATATACATATGTTTATTCGTGAATGAACATTGGAAAAAAAGAAAAAAAAAAAAAAGAGAAAAAAGAAAAGAAAAGATACAAACAAAACAAATATAAAATAAAAAGAAATAAACAACGAGCGATCTCCTTTCATTTTTCTTTTCTTTTCTTTTGATTTTGATTTTCACTTTCACTTTTACTTTCTTCGATTTTCATATCATTTCCCCTGTTTGCAATTGAAATATATCATCACTATACATATATGTTAATTTATATTCTAATCTAAGTTAAAGATCGTTCGTTGAACGGCAAAAGTGGTGGCAAGGAGAGTAAGGAGGCAGAGTTAGAAGTGACACAATGGACCAATAGATGCAACGTGTTCCCCATGTTTAATGGCCCGTGGACGAGGGACACGTGTTATTATACATCGCGGACCAATGGGGGAAAGAGTTTTTCCTTACGTGCTCGGTTAACCATAAAAATTTTCTCAAAGGCGTGTCATAATAAAAGCGTGTCTTATTATTAAAATTCGATCTCTCTTCTCTCTCTCTCTCTCTCTCTCTCTCTCTCTCTCTCTCTCTCTCTGTTCTCCTGTTCGATATATTTATATTTTCTCTTTCATTCTTTCTTTCTTTTCTTTTCTTTTCTTTTCTTTATTTCCTTTTCCTTTTCTTTCTTTTTAATCACGGAGTTATGGTTACGGTTCAAACGATTCAATATCTAGAAAATACATCGATTCTACCATAGTTACGCGTAATTCACTCTTGTCTATGAGACATATCGGCTATATCTTTTCGTATTTTATTTTTTTCCTTAATCGTATTCTAATAATGATTGCGTTGTCATTGAGCGATTACAAAGAAAAAAGAGAGAAATAAAAGATAAAAAGAGAAAAAGAAAGGAAAGAAGTTTTATTTGTTTCTTTTTTTTCCTTCTTTTTGAAACTTTGAAAATCTATAGTACTTGTCTAGAAGAGTTAGATACACGTACGTATCTTTCTCATTCTTTCTATACGCCCGTTTCTCTCTTTCCCTCCGTTTCTGAAAGTATCGATTTCTTCGATCGCAAACGATCGATTCTCCAATCCTCGACGTAATTAATTTAACAGATAGAGAGGGGCAGGAAACACGCTTTGATGAACGCTGTAACGCGTAGGCATAACCACACGAGGATAAATTAAATACTTTGAGGAAAGAGAGAGAGAGAGAAACAGAGACCACAGACAGAACAGAGGAAAAGAGACAGAGATAGTCAGACAAATAGACAGACAGACAGACAGATAGAGACAGATTAGAGAAAAAGAAAGATACACGCAGAGAGACAGACAGAGAGATAGAAAGAGAAAGAAAGAAAGAGAGAAAGAGAGAGAGAGAGAGAGAGAGAGAGAGAGAGAGAGAGAGAGAGAGAGAGATGAAATAAAGAAAAAGAGAAAGCGGATGTTGTAGGTATTCTGAATTTGGTCGAACGAGATTTACACCTACGAGATCCCATCGAGATGTTTTATACGAGTTTAATAGTAGGAGCTATTAATATGACGCATTACCACTCGATTCTCATTCGATAACGACTACGTAGGAGGGCGGCCTTCCTTTGATCTATCTTCATTTGGGCACTCATGACCCTCAACCTTCGTAAGTAAGTACCAATGTGCTACGTCATCGATTAATTCTTTTTCCTCTTTTATTAAAATTTTTTTTCTTCTTCATTTTTTCTTCTTCATTTTTTCTTCTTCATTTTTCTTTCCTTCTTTCTTTCTTTCTCTTTTTCTTCTTCTATTCTCTACTCCTCGTTCTGTTCTCATATTCGCTCTCATGAACGATAATTTTTCGATTCTAACGTAAAAAATAAGTAATCATAGGAATGGTTAACTATTATTATATAAGAAATAATCCGTATTTCGCGTTTACGTTAATCTAGGTGTTTCGTAATAAACCTACGATATTTGTTAAGAGCGAAGGATTTTAAGACGAAGAGCATTAAGGATTTCTTTTCAGTTGGAAATGTTATTTTGGAAATTGGCGAAGATTCTTTTAATACTGTTGTTTACGACGGGAATTATTTTAATTTTTGGGAATATTGTTGGTGTTGCATATTTTTTTTCCATTTTTTTATCAACTAGAATCTCGCGTGTTCTAGTCTGCCTTGTTTCTTTTCTTTTCTTTTCTTTTATTTGTAAAATAAGACGATGATTAAAGATCGAGTCGAACGTGCGACAGTCTATATAAAAATAAAAAAGAAAAAATGGTGACAGCGAGATATGAAAAAAAAAAAAAAATGAAAATAAAAGAAAAAGAGAAGTAGTTGAGACGAAAAAGATAAATTTTTTAATTCGAGATTATTGCTCGGAATTTATCGAAGATTTACAATGTTGTAGTTTCGATGAAATTCATGGGAAGACGATTCTTTTTTTTTTTTTTTTTTTTATTAGGAAAATATTATCGAAGCAAATATTTTTGTATCTTTTTATCGAACAAAATCTCACAGGTTTGTCCGGTTTTTTACTTTTTTCTTTTTTTTGTAAAATAAGATGATGATTAAAGATCGAACGCGCGATGGTCGATATAAAAATAAAAAAAAGGAGATGGTGGCAAGATAAGAGATTAAGAAAAAAAAAGAAACTAAAAAAAAAGAGTTACTCGACGAGTCACGTAGCTCTTTAAATTGATTTTTAATTCGAACGAGATTAAAACGAAAGATACATACGTTTTTTAATTTGAAATATTGTTCGGAATTTGTCGAAGATTTATAATATTGTAGTTTCAATGAAGTACACGGGATGATGATTTTATTATTTGGGAATATTATTGGAACAAATATCTTGTTTTTTATCAACTAGAATCTCGCATGTTTCTCTGCATTTTTCTTTTCTTTTTTTTTCTTTTTGTAAAGCAAGACAACGATTAAAGATCGAACGCGCGATGGTCGATGTAAAACTAAAAAAAAAAAGAAACAAAAAATAAATAGGTAGAAAGAAAAAAAAAAAGATGTATTCGATGACTCACGTCGGTCTTTAACTTGATCTTTAACTCGGACGAGATTAAGACGATAGATACGTTCTTTAGTACGAAATATTGTTCGCAAATATTTTTTCCTACCTTTTTCTTTTTTCTTTTTTTAATCTATCAAATAAAATCTCGCACAATCTTGTTTGCTTTTCTTCGTTCTTTTTCTTTTTTTTTTGTTCTTCTTAAAAAACAAGACTTCGATTACAGATCGGATCGAACGAGCTCGAACGAGCTCGAACGATGATCGATATAAAAATAAAAAGCTTACGGTGACTGCGAGGTAGGAGGAGAAAAACGACGAAAAACAAAAATAAAGAAGGAATAAAAGGAAAACGAAAAAAGGAAATAAAGAAAAGAAAAAAAGAAAATGTGATTCGAGACGACTCACGTCGCTCTTGGCAATGTAAATGAAATCGTTCAGGTTCATCCACGAGTAGAGTAAGGGCTGTCATTATATTTGTACCGAGCATGCGTTTGCGAATCAAAGATGACTTGCAAGAATAGTTACTTATACGTTTGTGCATGCTGAATTATTATTTCCTCTTGCGTGATCTGATGCAAGCGCGCGGGCGAGCGCGCGCTCGCACGGAAGAACCGTGTATTTACAACGACGATTGAATAGAGACACAACTTCTTTCTTATTTATCGCGTTTCACTTAAAACACACACGCACGCTTATACAAACAAAACAAACAAACAAATAAACGCCTTGAAAATATATAGAATTAAAACTTTCAGAGAGAGAGAGAGAAAGAGAAATAGATATACACACATACATGCATATATGTTTGTATATCTTTTCATCGATGATTATAAAAATAAAATTATTATAACAGCTGTTATAATAAGCAAAATATGTATACTCATAAATCAAATATATATATATATATATATCATATGTAGATACATCTATGTCCTTTATTTATTTCTTGATAAATATAAAAAAAACTAACAATAATCTACTATTACAATAATCAATTGAAAATAATCGTATAAAATAAGTCTCCGTGAATCTGATACAAAGATTTTATTGATATAAAACAGTTTGTTTCGTTCAAAATAAATAAGAAACAAAAAAGGAAGTATATTTTTCTTCAAAATTATTCATATATATATATATATATATGATTATGAGAGTTCAGTAAAGTAGTTATCATATATCAAACATTTTCTTTTTCGTGAGAAAGTCTGTCTACCTATACCATCATCTATATATCTTGGAAAGGATATCGTTCGATCGAGTCAACTTCGTAAAGGACATCGTCTACAAAGACTCGAGAATATCCGGGCACGATATTCGCTTTGAGAAGGAAAACTGGCGCAATAAAGTGTCGATCGTGGACACCTTTGAGTATCGAAGCTAACGCGTTCGCTGTTCTTGTTGTCGAGTAAATATTTATGCATGATTTATACCAGCAATGCAGTTGAGATTGCGTACTTACTATACACGGATATATATGTATGTGTAGCACCTATAAGGTCGACAAGGTGCCCTATACTCAGTTCATTGTTTCTCACTCTCCCTTTCTCTCTCTCTCTCTCTCTCTCTCTCTCTCTCTCTTTCTTTCTCTTTCTTTATCTCTATTTTTTGTTCTTTCTATCTCGTTAAGTCATTCTCTCTCTCTCTCTCTCTCCCTCTCTCTTTTTTGCTTGCTTGCTTTATTTTTTTATTTCTTTATTTCTCTCTTTTTTATTTTTTTCTCTCATTCACTGAAAATGATGGATCGAAATGGAACGGAAGGTCATTTACATTTTCGAATTAATCACGATCAGTCATTCGCATCATCCGATCTCGGAATGTCGGACATTTTTATTCTTTCGTTGATTAAACCCTTGGGATTCATAATAAAAAGTATGATCGGAATATTATAAAGAATGTAACTATACACTGCTGGATTCTGTATCCAATGGGCCCGAGGCGTTACAAATTTTAACCGAGGGTTCTGTTAATGTAAATCAATTATTTAGAATATTCTCGATTCTGATATGTTCGTATAATAAAATGAGAAATATAATGGACGAATTCGATTATGCAGTTGTAAATATAGTGATAAAGATTGTATAGCGATCATCAGAAATTAAATCACATTTACTGTATAACGTAAATTTAGAATTTTTTTGTCGCCCGAGGTCGTACCGTGTTATGGGGCCTAAGGCGACTCTCTCTTGCAACGTCTATGCGTAAATCCGTCACTGACAATTATTTTGTTTATCTTATTTAACACAATTATTGTTATTTACGAGTTAATTTTGAAAATATCTAATGATTATAAATCTATGCAAATGTTTTTTCTTCGAATGTCTGCGTATGTGTATTGAATTAATAAACTGAAAGAATTTTTTTTTTTTCTCTCTCTTTTTTTTTTTTTAAATTAACGAAGAATCATTTTTGTATCTTCAATTTTGATCTCCTTCTTTTTTCTTTCTGTTACATTTCTCACGGTTCTTATTTCTAATCTTTACTTTATAATTTAATTGTAAAAATATGATCCTTCCGATATAATCATCCATTTGTGCTCGGATTTATGTTCGAAGTTATTTCGAATACGTAACGAAACATCGTAGCGAAGATATCGGAAGTTATTAATGGCTGATTCCTCGTATAATGTCACTGTGTTAACGATAATTTAAACGTGGCGAATGTTCGAACGTTTTACGAGAATCCAACCGGCCCCTTAACGATATAATAATAACGCGTTTTCATCCCTTTGGAAGTCGACCTTTCATTAAATTCGCCGAACGTTGCTTTCCGTGTTACGATTGACGTTTAGGTACCGCCATTTTTCAAAATGTATCGATTAATCGTCCTCGTTATCATCTTCTCATTAAGAGCGTACTCGGCTTTGTAATTACGCGATAGCAAAAGTAATTTCATCATTTTCTTTACGATACAAATATTCTTTTTTTTTCTATCGTAGATTGTAATACATTTTTTATGTACCTATACATATAAATAATGCATATATTTTTCATTAACAGCAGTTTCACATAATATTGAAAGTCATTCGTGTTATATCGTCGCGATTAAAATAATATATTCTTGTGTAATCTTATACGATAGAAAGTTAGTAAATCGATTATTTGAAAGGATTAATATTTGTATCGCAACATTTTTATGAAAAAAAGAAAAGGTAATATTAATTTTCTAATTACATTTTATATTCCTTTTTATGAAAAATATTTCATAATCGATGTGCAATATATAAGAAAAATAAGAATAGAAACATTAATTTTCTTACGTCATATTTTATATTTCTGTTTGTAAAAAAACATATTTGACAATTGATGTGCAATGTATAAAAATAAAAATTCGCCCTTTATACCCTTTTTATTTCGTATAATAAATCAGCGATCGTAAGAACAATCGATAGGCGGGGAACATAGATGATACAATTGGAAATATACAATACAAAGTACGAATAAAATTTACGGGTTTAATAGGGTGAACTAAACGTCGATGGTAGTCGATTATACGTGGGCGATTAAAAGGTTCGACGCTTAAATCGAAACGAATAATCGTGGGGAATAATAACGGGTTTTAACGCGTTTGGGTTTACATTATGCCCGTCAGTGGGCACGACTACGTTTGATTTACGAACGGACAAAGGTGTCAAAACTGTATCGTATGCTCGATTTTGCTCGCGGCGGCCACCGTGGCGACGCACGTCGAGAAAAAGGAGAAAAAAAAGAAAAGAGACACCAAGAGAGACATAATAACGTACTAGTTTGACGATACGTAGACATTGTATATCGAATTAGAATTTTATTCGAATAACTTTGAAACATTTTTTATCATTCAATTCAAATTTGTCTTAAAGTTATTTGAAACATTGTTTATAATTTAATTCAAATTTGTCTGAAAGTTATTTGAAACAAATTTGAGACGTTTCCGAACAATAATTAGATTATTAATCGTACGAAATGAATTATAAAAGAATAATGAAATATAAAAAGTATGCGTAAGGCAAATTTTATTATATTGATTTAAAAGCTTCCTTCTTTATTTTGTTATATTTTTAAATAAACGAAAAGAACGAATAAGAGATAAAACAGCGATTTTAAAAAAGGGAGAGACGTTTCCGCTTTTTCAACGAATGAAAGAAAAAAAAGAACATAATAAAAAAAGAAAAAAAGAAAAAAAAGAAACGAAAAAAGAAAAATCTGTTTTTCCCTTAAACTCCGTTTATCTTTAATCCATCGGCATGCAAGCATTTCCAAGAGCGCAGAGAAGAAGCGAGGAAAGCGAAGGAAGGTCGCGAAAAGTAAAAAAAAAGAAAAAGAAAAAGAAAAAAGAAACCAAGGAAAAAAAAGGAAAACAGACAAGTAGAGATTATTTTTCGAGCGTGTAAGTATCTATTACTTTTCAAAATCTAACGTTATCTCTCCTCCGTCTTCGAAGGTCAGTTCGATACTTGAAATTCCACAATTTAACATCGATTTAACCAAAATCAATTGCCACGAGAAAATTGGTACGTCATTGGAAACACATGGATCGTTCATATATGATCGTACGATCGAAAATATACGAAGGTCCAGAATAAAGATGGAAGATGGAAGATGAAAATGAGAAAAAATAAAAGAAAAAGAAAAGAGAAAAAGAGAAAAGACGGGAAAGAAAAATCATAGCTCTTTCTTTACTCACCCCCACCCACCCTCCTCGGTCGTCGAGTAGATAAAATTCTTCGTAGTGCGTGTGTGGATGTGTGCGTGTGATGATGATGATAATGATGATATCGGTGTGAAGAGAGGACAGCTGATCCGACGTGAACCACGTGGTATGGGGTTGTGCGCGCGTTCGCGCGCCTATCACCTGTTTCTACG
Source organism: Vespula vulgaris (assembly GCF_905475345.1). Classification (NCBI taxonomy): domain Eukaryota; kingdom Metazoa; phylum Arthropoda; class Insecta; order Hymenoptera; family Vespidae; genus Vespula; species Vespula vulgaris. The sequence goes on from NC_066606.1 coordinate 1,623,268, forward strand.
AACTTAATGCACGAAGAAAGGGAGAGGAAGAAAGAAAGAAAGAAAGAAGAAGAAAGAGAAAGAGAGACGAAAAAAAAGGAATAAGAAAATAAAAGAAAGGAAGAAAGAAAGAAAGAAAGAAAGAAAGAAAGAAACGAGATGAAAGAGAACGAAGAGAGAACTCCCTAAAGGAGTTTTGGGACCACCACCGAAGACACTTGTTATTTTCCTTGAATCTTGTTTCTTTTCTCCTCCCTTTCTCCTTTCTTTATATTATTCTTTCCTTTTATTCCGTTCTTCCTCTTCTTCCTCTTCTTCTTGATCGAGCAATGCGTCGCTCCTCCTCGGTCCTCCTCGAGCCCTGGACGATCGGCACGGAGAGACGTTAGGGGCTCGTCGTGGAACGCTTTTCGGCGACATCGACGTCGCCGTTGAGGGAGATCTGTCGAGACTCGAAAACAAAACAAAAGAAGGAAGGATCGAAGGATCGTAGGCGGTACTAGTAGACGGCCTATGCGGTGGTTTGTTGCAGTCGCGCCGGCGACACCAGTGGCAGCAGCTCGGAGGTGCTTGTATAAGAGAGAGAAAGAGAAAGAGAGAGATAGAGAGATAGAGAGAGAGAGAGAGAGAGAGAGAAAGAGAGAGAGAGAGAAAAAAAGAGAGGGTGGGAGAGTTTCGAGGAATTGAGATGACAGTACGCGGATATGCCGGTTGTGTGTACTCGCCGGAGAAGAAGAAGAAGAAGTCGTGGTGGCCACGATCGCCGTCACAACACTAGTGGCCTGGTACACTCTTCCCGTTGGTACACACATCGACTCTCTTTCTTTCTTTCTTCCAACGCTTTCCGTCTCACTTCCACCTCCCTCTTTTCCTCTCCTCTTCCTCCCCTCTCTCATTCTGTCTCTCTCTTTCTCGCTTTCTGTCTGTCTCTGTTCTGTCTCTGTCTCTGTCTCTGTTCTGTCTGTCTGTCTCTCTCTCTCTCTCTTTCTCTCTCTCTCTCTCTCTCTCTCTCTCTGCGGCCTTCTCCTTCTTCTTCACCGGCACTACTCTACCGGCCGCAAAAGCACACACGAACGCGACAGGGCGATCTACTAGGTAAGACTAGTTCCTCCACCCAGTCCTGGACCCGTTTTCTCTTACCTCTCTCCCTCTCTGTCTCTTTCTCTTTTTCTCTATTTTTTTGTCTCTCTCTTTCTTTCTCTCTCAAGGGAGAGAGAAAGGGAGAGAGAAAGAGAGAGAGAGAGAGAGAGATCAGTCTTTCGTTTGAACTTTTTCATTCTCTCTCTCTCTCTCTCTCTCTCTCTCTCTCTCTCTCTCTCTCTCTCTTTTTCTCTGTCTCAGTCTCTCTCTCTCCGTATCATGTGTGTTATGTTATGTTTTACATTCTATTATATCTAAGTACTTACGTGTTATAAAATATCGTCCTAGATGACGACGACGACGACGACGACTCCTCTTTTCCTATCCATTTTAATTTATTGTTTTATCATTCTTCTCTCTTTTTTCCTTTTTTCTTCTTCTTTTTTTATATCTTTTCTTTTTCTTTTTCTTTTGTTTCTTTCCTTCTCCTCTTTTCTTATTCCTTTTCTCACGTTTTCAATTATAGTTACAGCTATTGCAACTATATTTGATTTCGTATCAGACCATCCTTTTTTTTCATCTTTGCTCGTTCTTCTTCGTTTGTTCGTTCGTTCGTTCGTTCGTTTCTTTCTTTTTTTTTTCGTATCGTTATATCAGTGTTTTCATGTTCTTTACGCATTAACGAAGCATATGCCGTTTGCATATTGGAGTGCATCGAATGGATTATGAAAAGAAAAAAACAAGAAAAGTGGAAATGGGTTTATACGGAATCTTTTCGTTACTTCGTGTTTCGAATTTTGAAATTCTTAGAACGTTTTAACGCATATGCTGATCGTTGATATAATTAAGGGATAATGTTTAATAACTATCTATCTTATATAATTGTGATCGTCCTATTTTTCGTTTACCTTCCAATTTCATCTCTCTCTTTCCTTCATTCGTTCTTTTTTTTTTTTTATTTTTATTCTATACTTTTTAATTCCAATATCAAATTGTGATCTCCCCTTCTCTCTCTCTCTCTCTGTCTCTTTTTTAATTAGTTTCAATTTATTTACTTCAGCTGAAGTTCTTACGTATGCGACATATTGTTTTATTATCGTTATCATCATCATCATTATTACTATTGTTATTATTGTTATTATTATAATTATTATCGTCGATAAATATTTTCTCATTTAAGTTTACGGCGATCCTTCGTCATAATTTGTCCGTGAATTTGTTATGGAATTTGTTATCGAATCCAAACTTATTTTATGAGGAAATCCTATGCGAATTCGTGCGCCTCGGTGAATGCGACGGCAACTGGCGCCAAGTCGCTTTCGATCTTATTAAGAAATTTGATATGTAAAGTATAATTTTATGCAAATCTTCCTTTTACTTAGGCTACGACAAAATACCGTCTTTTCGGATTAACGAAAAATTTCTTTCGGCGGTCGTTTCGAACGATCGCAGTTTTTTTATTTCGATTTTTCTTCTTTTTACATTTATTTATTTATTTATTTTCTTTTTCTTTCGATAATTGTAGCCAGCGATAATTACAAATTTAGCGAGATATATAACGTGACAGTACAATAAATTATTTTATGATAAACGTAATATAAATAACTAAATAGTGAAAAATTTGTTTAGTTCCATTTATCTTTTTGCAATAATAAATCTGATTAAACTCAATAATATTGTTAGTTACTCTTTCGAAATAGACACATTTGCGCCCCGTTTGAAATATGTTTTATGATTATATTTAATTATTTTGTTTACTCACAATTAATTATTTCAGTTAATGCTTAATTTATAATTTTAAACTATTCAATTCAAATAGTCCTGTAATTACTCGATATCAAGCAATTTCTGTTTATTCGATAAGTATGTTTATTAATTAATGATAAATATTTTCTAAAGCAAACGACGAGTACATATACGTAAGAATATTTTATCAAACATTTGCAATAAAATATCAGTACGTATGATAACAAAAAGGTGATCGATATAAATAATTAAGTCCAAATAAATAATGGATCATCCATTTATAAAATACAATTTTTGTATCAAACGATGTAACAATAATACTCCATCGCTTAGGTGATATTTAGTTGATATTACGAGAAGGACGATTTATTATAAATAACGATCATTCATTTCCAAAAATATTTATAAAACGATTCTGACAAAGTATCGATCTAATAAAATAACGGCCTATATCGAACGTTCGGTTGGAAAATGAACGAAATGAACCAAAAGATCCATTCTAAAACCCGATTTACTATTCCATCTTAGAGACTAGCGAAAAATCAAGTCTGTGTGAAATATATAAACGTGTATGATAGGTGGACACCGGTTGATCTTGTATACGCTCGTTGTAACAGGCGAAGGTCGTATCGATTCTAAAATCCACGGATGTTCGACCCACGCGCGAGATCTTGTAAAACGTACATAATACTTACATATACTACATACCGTACATATATACGTATATATACGTACATACGTACATACGTTTAGTTTCGCTAGGTGGTTATTATCAAAGAAAATTGTAACTCTTTCGTGCGCATAACAATCGTCTATGCCAATAATTTGATTTTTAAATCGAATAATTATTTATTTACGTGCACGCTATGTTGTGTAGAGTATTCGATATATATGATTCTTGATTTAAGATCCAGCACGACCGGTGGTGGGACCGCGTCGTTTCGATCAAGCGTCGGGTTTTTGCTTCGCTCGATAAAACTCGAATATCCATTCTGTTCTCTCCGTACGATCGAATCCTGTTTAGTTTAGATCATCGAGATCTAGATTTTAGAAGACGATATCTAATGCGATCGTTGTATCACGAATCTTCATTTAAATTTTCTTCGATCGATTAATCTCGATACTTCGTATCGTATTATCGTTAGATCGAAAATGAATATAAATGTTTTATAGAGATAATTATTTATTGTTTACACTGATTTCTTTTTTATTTGTTTCGATCCTTTATACTCCACTCTAATCGATAGAAGGAATATATTGTACGTATTTACGAAAAAGAAGAAAGAAAAGAGAAATTACTTCGTATTGTTATACCCAACAAAATTATTTCACAACAATTATTTCGTAAAATTTCTTTTATAAAAGCTCGACTAAATCGATTAAAAATGACGGACGAGGAAGAGCGAAAATTTGGATTGCTCCGAAGATAAAAAGTTGTCGATAGTTGAGATTATACGAAGATCGAATTGTATTCAAAATAGGATCGTAAGTTTTAACAAAGCATCGAATTTATGAATGCCTTGTAACAAGGAGTCGGATTAGCGGTTATGTAGTTATCCCTTGTATTACTATATCATCGAGCAGAGACAAGCATAAGCGACGATACTCCAAGTTGTCTCTTTCTCTCTCTCTCTCTCTCTCTCTCTCTCTCTCTCTCGTGGTTGTCGTCGAGCAGTTTAACATTGCTAATAGGCGCGTCCACGCTTGTAAAAGCGGATAATTGGTCGTTAGTTATAAGCCACCGTCTAGCCGATGTCCTTTCCTCCTTCTTTTATCTCTGTCTTTCTTTATAGATGTTCCTTACTTCTCTCTCTCTCTCTCTTTCTCTCTCTCTCTCTCTCTCTCTGTCTGTCTCTGTTTCTTTCTTTCTCTCTCTCTCTTACTTCCTTCACCGGTTTTCATCATCGATTTGCTGGCAAAGGGCTTGTAGCCTCTTGACGCGGTACTTTCGAACGATCTCAGCAATTTAACCATCTTCTTAAGTCTCTCTTTTCGAACAGAGAGTGAAAAAGAGAAAGAAAGAAAGAGAGAGAGAGAGAGCTTAATAATTATTTTCCGAGCAACGACCGGTTGTCCTCGTCTAGGAACATGGAGAATGAATGTTGCTAGTGAAAAGACCACCCAGAGTGGCCTCGATACTCCTTTCCTCCCTCTCTCTCTCCCTTTCTCCCTCCCTCCCTCGCTATCGCTTCCTGAAACGATTTTCTTTCACTGAGAACACGGAAAAGTTGTATCGTTCGACAAAAGAAATATTAAGTTAAAGTAATTTTACTCGGTTTGATTGAAACCAAGTTATTGGTCTTTTTTAATTTTTTTTTTCTTTTCTTTTTCTTTTTCTTTTTCTTTTTTTTTGTTCTATTAGATAACGAGATCGTGTTAAGAGGGTTTTATAAAGAGTGTTACTCGATTTATCGATTGGGTTTAATTTTTTTTCTAACGGCTCGCGAAATATATATATATATATATATATATGTGTGTGTGTGTGTGTGTGTGTGTGTACATGTTACACTTCAGATCGAAGCGAAGATAATGATTTAAATTTTGAAGAGATTTAAAGAAATTTCTCTTTCGAGTATATGATAATATCGTAGATAACTTCATAAACTTTTTAAAAAATAATATATACAATAACGTGACATTGTTCTCGTTGTCCTCGTCTAGGATAACCCTTTGTATATTATAAAATAAAATTTTTATTAATTTGTAAATAATTATTGACTTTTTTTTAATCTATTAAATAATTATTTTTATATTACATTGCAAAATAATAATATAAAACAGGGAATAGAATTTATTAGATTCTTAAAAGTGTTATATTATTATTGCATCGTAGTATTAATTACAAATCTACTGGGCCAAGGTATTAATTAAAAATAAATGTATTAGGCCTTGATATCTATTAGAAAGAAATATATTCAATCGTACCGCATAAATATAGAAAAACATTGATCTATAATTTAAATCGAATTAACACGACGATATCGATAATTTTGATCGATGAGATTGAAATTATCGAACAATGAAAAAAATATGTCTTTAATCATTTCTTCGGTCGTGTGAATTAAATTAATGTCAAATGGAAATGATATTATTGTTCTAACTTTATTAAATACTTTCATACCCAGCCATCCACCCACACATACATAAACACATGTACATACACACACACGTACATACACATACACATGGATTAAACTTTACTTATAAACAAAAAAAGAATAAGAAAAAATACATTTTCTGTCTCTTTTTTTTCTTTCTCTTTCTTTTTTTCTTTTTCTTTCCCCGTGTATCTCGAGAATTTTGATATTAACGAACAAGGCTGCGATTGTTCGGATTCCTTCGAAGCGTCAAAAACGTCAACTACGATTGACTTATCAGGCCCGATTCAGTGCCTGATTGCGTCCATATTTGGATCGATTTCGTTGTGAATGTATCTTCGTTGGGAATGTCGGGCCCTGTATATCGGGTGTTATTATTAAAAATAAAACGATAAGAGACCTTCGTCGAATATCTTTTAATATTAAATGTAATCTCGATTAATCGTTTTAATCAAACGTTTTAATCGAACGTTTTATACGAATCTCACGAAAGTTATTTGATAGTGTCGTTAGGATATTAGTAAAGATTCTTTGTAAGTACCGTTATTATTTATCATTGAAATTTATTTCGTTTCTGTGTTACACCCGTTATATTCGTTACGTAGCACGTCACGTTATCGAATCGAATCGTACGAACAGAACGAAAAAGCGAAAATGGCCGTGGGTTACCGAAGTCAACTTCCATTTTGAGTTCTCTTAAGCTCATTGGCTCATTGGTTGCTTGGTTAGTCCTTAAAAAGGATCACGGTGCTTGACAACGTCGACACTGCTGTTCGTTTTATTTTCTTTTTCTTGTTTCTCTCTCCCTCTCTCTCTTTCTTTTTTTTTTAATTTTTTGCTCGGCTTACTTCGTTCGCGAATAAAAATGTTTGTAAGCTTAATCATCAATCGCGGATACGTATCTCCTCGTTGAAAAATTTTAAAAATATTTTATAACGTCGAACTAATGCCTTTGAAAATTTAACAATCATAATACATCGTTCTTAACGATCGCGCTTTGATTTATATGTATGTATACGGAGCAAACAATTGCCATTAAATCAATCCATGCGTAAAATTAAATGGTTCGATAATGCTAATGGTAATAATCTAATGGTGAACTTTTCGTAAGTTTCTATAAGGGAAGTTGATTTATTGCTCGATACAGCGATACATATTCGCGCATACACACACACACACACGGTATAAACATGCGCGTGCGCGTCAACAAAGACAAAAAATAGCAAGAAAAGAAAGAAAAAGAGAAAGAGAGAAAGAAAAAAAAATATCGAAAGGATAAAAAAAAAGCAACAAACGGTTTCACGGTCCGTTGTATGTTAGCTCGAGATTTCCAATTTATATGAATTTATTTTACGTTTCACGATATTCCCACCGATATAACCTCGAGGGAGTTTTGAAAATCATTCTCTCTTCCTGCGTATATCGGCAGGGGTTGGATACGTGACATATTTAAATTTTCGTTGCTTCGGTATCTGGGATGAGCGATAAAACGTTTGTGTTTTATGGACGCTCGCCCGTCGTGCGTACGTGGACTGTAACCAATAACGGAAGTTTGCTCGTCGGCGAAGTGAAAAATTGAATCGTCGTTAAATCGATGACGCGATGATATCGTATCGTGTCGATAGTGACTATCGTTTTGTCTATTGACACGTACTATGAATGATATTATTTAGTTTTCTTTATTTATTTATTTTTTTTTTAATTTTTTTATTTCTTCTTTATTTTTTACGATAATGACGAGATTTCGAAAGAAGCGACGAAAAAAAAGAAAAAGAAGAAAAAAGAAAGGAGCGCGGAAATTTTTATAATTTATTTTCTTTTTTCTTCTTCATTTTCTACCCTCGAAAATGCACGACGCGTTATTATAAAAATATTTATCTTTCATTTTTTTTCCCTTTCTTTCTTTTCCCTTAAATAAAAAGGATCAACGAATTTCTCGTTTCTCTTTTTTGCGTCTTGTTTCTTTTTTTCTTTTTTTTTTTGCTCTTTATTACTTAATTTTGTATAATGCATCTCTCTCTCTCTTTCTCTCTTTCTCTCTCTTTCGTTGTAACATCGGTCGTGAAAGAATACCGTTATGCGTGTCTCGCGTTTTTCGCATAATTCCGCGCAAAGGACCGATTACAGAGGAGCAAATTTATTCGCTACTAACTGGCCACTTTACTGACGAGTTAATAAGATGAACAAGGATGATTACATATCCGGTTAATAAACTTTGTTAGATACTTTGAGAAAACCGTAAGAACTTGTTTTAGTATTAAGAAATATGACTTTGAAATTTTTTAAATGTTTCCCTGGACTTTTTAAAAAATTACGAATAATTATTAATATATATATATATCTACACAGAAACGACGAACAATTAATAAATTATTAATTACATGGCATTGATACAATTATAAATTTCTTTAACTTGGATTAAATCAATCATGAATTACATATCGAAATGACGTTGAAACTAATTATGATTTTTCTTTTATATCACGGATTATGTAAGTTTTATTACGTAGAAGACTTAAAAATTAGGCATTTCAATAATAACAAACGTTATTTTCATTTGATCGAGAAAATTGAAAAGAAATGGACGTAAGTCGTTTACTCGTTAATTTTTCAACTCATTCATTTATTTAATCATTTTATCCCTCGCAACGAATTATATTAATCGAAATTAAAAACAAACGCGACTCGTTTATATCTCGTTATTTTTTAAAACCGACGTAACTTTCGACGTCTGTCAAAGGATTGACGTATCATGAAGGACATTTTGACGTTGGCGACATTTTTGCTCGCGACAGAATTCGTCTTTTTGGAGGATCCCTATCGAAAATCGGGAAACGTGTATCACGGTAGGTAAGTGCGTTCATTTACCAGCCACCATATATTTTTTTCTCGTCTTTCTGAAAATTTCGTACGAGCGAAAAAAGGTTCGACCGACGGATTTCGTATCATCATTTCGTTGGTCCTTACTCGAGCGAACTCAACGATATTCTACCATATCTTCTACCCCTTAATATGCTTCGTACACGTGTATTTGGCATATCCATGACAAATGCGTACTGTTCCTGTCTCTCTCTATTCCTCTCTCTATCTCTTTCCACATTATTTTCTCTATCATTTTACATCACCATTGAGCAACTATCGCGAAACGCAACGATAAAGAAATTAAACGATCGTTTTCCTTCGATTTTCTTCCTTTTATTTATTTCATATTTTTATTTACTTCGACCCGTAGGATTCAATATTTTATTAAACTTACGGACGACACACAATCTGAGAATTATTAGAATCACGATTAGAAGAACGAACAAACAGAAATATTATTTTTTTAAGGCTTAATCGATAAGGTTTATCGATCGATCGATCGATCCGATAAATTTATAAAGGATTTAAAAATGAGAATATTATTGAATATCAGGTATACGAGGGACGTTCACGAACCAGATATTTTAATACCACGTCGAGTACACGAGGATGGTAGCTTCAATACGTACAACCTTCCGAATTTCTACGATCGTCGTGAAATCGGTGGACGTACCAAGAGATCGGTGGATCCTTACGTATTGCATTTGGTATTGCCGTTTAACGGGATCGATCATCACGTGGAATTGACTCCGTACCACGAATTCATTTCGCCAGAAATGGTCGTAGAAACGCGATCGGACGGTATTGGAGTTGTCAGTAATTTCAACGAGGCCTTGAGATTTAAGAGAGCCTCGGATCAACAGTGTCACTATCGAGGTATTATCAGAGGCCATGACAATTCCAGGGCGGCTTTGTCCCTTTGCGATGGTGTGGTTCGTACATATAATATAATTTTACTATCCTGTTTCTTTCTTTTTTTTTACATCGATCCTACGAATTTTTCCTTACCTATAAGTCCAACGCGCTTTTGATTTCTTCATTTTTTTTTTTGTAGGAAAGAAATTTTTTTTAGCATCAATTATTCTTTTTTACTTTCATTCGCAGACAGGTGTGTAAATGATAATTAATAAGGTCTATTTTGTACGTATGATGATCGCATATTTACGAGAGCGAAGAAAAAAATGACGAAGGAAGAACGATAACGAGATTAAATTATATTATTATCGCAAGGTATACAGGGTGTTACAAAATAACTGGCAAATAATTTCAAACTGGCTAGGTAACTTCATTACCAACGAATTTATACTGCTTTTTTTTTTTTGAGCAAATTAAAATTCGTCGACAATTCTCTGTGTCACTTTGGACCACCCTGTATATGTAGGTACTTATAATAGTTCTCTTTTTTCTGATGTCAGATTCTTTGCTTTTCTTGTTCAATAATCTTCCATTCGTCGTATTATTTTTTATTGACAATTTATATAGCTTTCTTTCGAATTTGGCAATTTTTGTCGATCCTTTAAATTATTTAAGAAAGAAAAAGCAAAAAAGAAAGAAAGATCCACTACTTTTTATTCGTTCTATCGTACGATTAATTTTTCTGTCATGTAATCAAGAGTTTGATATATAATCATAGGTCATAGAGCTACGGGAAAATGATTAAAAAGTCACATCATGTTACAATTGCCTCTGCAATTTTAATACTTCGCTCGATAAACGATAAAATGCTTGCGAAAATTCTCTCGACATTCAAGTATACGAAGGAGGTATATAAATCGATCCGTCGCTTCTTGCTTTAAAGGAAAATTGCTTGTAATTTAAAATACATCGAACCTCTCACGACATTCTAAATTTTTATGTTTTGCTCAACGATATTCGATGTATTTATAAATGATAACGTGTCAAAACGTTATTCGCAAGATATTTTATATTACGTTCCAATAGTAATCGTAAAAGATACGTCGCATTTAAACTCAACAATCGTACAATGATCATTCTATGTTCTTAAAGTAAATAATTCAATCGTGCACGCATATATACATATATATACATATGTTTATATACAGGTTGATTAAAAATTAAGCGACTATTGAATATCTCCTTTGTTAGAATTAATCAGACAAAAAAATATATATATAAATGTATATATATATATGTAAATGTGTGTATGTATTAAAAAAAGTTTTGTCATTTCACGTACATGTGAAATATGTTTTCAACATACGAAATAAATAATTTAGTTTTTTTCTTTCTTATGGAACAGCCTGTATTTTTTTTTCTTTTTTTTTTCTTCATTAATTAGATGATTTTAATCGATTATCTTTGAGTAACTATTAAACAGCGACGGGCATAAAGTCAAATTAATTAAGGAGATATTAACGCGTGAATTATACTATCCAGACAGAAACAATAATACTGATATTAGCAAAATTGACATTTTATAATTTAACTTGCAAGTTTTAAAAATTATATACGCCGTTAATAAGATAACACTCGAAATATTACAAAATGTACGACGTAATATGATTACAAGATGTCGATTGCGCAGAAAATAATTGACACTTTAGCAGTGTATTAACCTTCAGGCTTGTTATAAATATATAATAATTATTTTTTTTGTAAAGATAACAAATTAAGATATTTAATTAATGAAATAAATACAGGATGTTTCGTAAGAAATCTTAAAAATCAATAAATCATTCGGTTCGACCGAATTATTTCGTAATCTTAAAATATTGTACAAAAAAAAAAACAAAACATTCCTTTATATATATATAAAACATAATACAATATATATATATATATATATATATATATATATATATACACATATATAATTACATTCAACAAAAAGCACGATATCATCGACTACGTATAAATACGTTCGCTTATTTCAAAGAAAAACACGAAAGAATATAAAAGACGAGAAGTAAATGAGTTATTCGAAATGGTGGATCGGCCAAGCATAGTCGTGTACATATATACATACATATATATATAGGTGAGTAGAACTAACAAGGTTAAGCTCTGACTGCGTAGGAGTAACAACGACGACGACGACGACGACGACAACGACAACGACGAAGACAACAACGAAGACGAAGACGATGACGATGACGATGACGACGAAGATCGACGCGACGCTTTTAATCCGAAATTTACGATCGTCAGAGGACATCGAGAATCGACATTGTGACATTGTGGCCACGACTCTGTGCGTCGATCTATATGCAAATCTTGTTATATTAATTTGCATCCGCTTAAGTGTATAATAAGAGAGGAGGCTTGATTAGCCTTCCGAAGTATTATATCTATACGTACTATGAAATCAGTTGTATTATACGTCGGCGTCGTCTTATTACTCCTCTTGTTCGTCGCAAACGCCATCGTTGCAATTTCAAACCCGCCGACATTCGTGTCGCACTGTAACAGAACACTGACAAGCCTTCTACGTTCATTGTGCTAAGAGATTGATATTGCATTCAGATTGTGCGTCGATTGCTTGCGTCGTTGTAACGATGAACGTACTACCTTACGAGATAACTTGAGAACAAGAGAGAGAGAGATAGATAAAGAGAGAGAGAGAGAGAGAGAGAGAGAGAGGGGGAGAAATCGCAGCATGCAAAAGTCTATGCAAATGCGTTACGATAATTAACGTCCGTTCGTGGCCAGTAAGATATCTTGCTTGTGTCAGGACACGTGTGAGTAAGATTGCCGAGAGGCAAAATGTTACTATGGACAACAACAACGACGACGACAACGACGACGACGACGACGACGATGACGACGACGACGACGTCGAAGACGACGAGAAGGAACGCGTACCTTGAATATTAATTTCTACGATAAATACTTAAACGAGGTTTTGATTCGTACAAATATTGACACGAGTCAATCTTCGAAATAATGTTTTCTTTCTTGTTTTGTCTGTCTCTTTTTTTCTTCTTTTTTTTTGCTGCTGCTTCTTCTTCCTTCTCTTCGTTTTCTTTTCTTTTTTTTTTCTTTCTTTCTTTCTTTTTTCATATTTCTTTTTTATCAGCTCTCTCTTTCTCTCTCTCTCTCTTTCTTTCTCTATTTCTGTCCCTCTTGCCGATGAAATTTATTCCCTTTTTATTCTATTTGCACATATAGACTAGACATATTTCATCATAATAATAATCTGACATTTGAGAATATCGTATAAATATGTAAATATTTAGACATATGTATATGTGAAACATTTTTTTTCTTCTTCTTCTTCTTCTTCTCGGGATATCTACGATAAATCGTGTTTTCTTTCTTTCTTTCTTTCTTTCTTCTTTTTTCTCTTTCTTTTTCTTTTTCTTTTTTTTTGGTAACATCGTATCACGAATTTAAATAATTTTTACGAAGATACTCGCAATAAAACGATTAGGGATATCACGCGATATAACAGTATTTAAATAATTTATGTTCCCTACCGTGAATAATTTTTACGGATGGAGAATAATTTCCAATAAAATAATTCTATCTCGGTATACATATTAAAATTAGTATTTAAATGATTAAAATATACATACATACATATATATATATATATATATATATATATATATATATATACATACATAAACACTCTCTAATTTTCTCATAGCGATCTACTTTTCTTACGTTTAAAATTTCGTGTGATTTAAACGAACTGGTAACTGCGCACTGGGCGGATTTAATTATAATGATTAATCTTAGACAACGCGGTCATGTTGTTACAAAGTTCGCGTTTAACGTTAGAATAAGAGAAAACGAAAGATTTGAAATACTCGTGTTTCCTTATTTCTAATAACGGTTATTATATCGGGCAAGTCGATAACATGACACGTCGATCGCGTGCAGGCTGGTTACGTGCAAACTAATCACGGACGATACTTTATCGAACCGATGAACGAAGTCAAGCCCGAACTGGACGGCCAACACGTTCACATAGCTTATAAGAGAGATGCGCCACATGAGAAACAGACCAATGGGAGCGATTTACCGAAAGGACATTGCGGAACCAAAGGTTCGTTAATTCGGTCAACGTTATTCTTATATTTTAATTTCATTTTCTTTTTTTTTTTCTCATTTTACGAAGGATCAAACTTCATCTGAATCCTATATTTTTCTTCATCATCAATCATCGATTATATACGTCATTTATAACCGATTACATAATTTATATTGAACATTTATAATAATCATAAAGATTAGAAATATTAATAAATAGAAATATAAGAAATATTTATAATCCCATCAATCGATTGAGTATAAACAAAAAAAAGAAAAAAGAAATATTCACGGATAAATTATTATTCCCCAGACGACTGGGAAAGTTCGTGGGCTGAACAATTGACGAAGTTACAACATCGAATAGAAAGAAATAATACTTTGGGATCGAAACGTGAAACACCGATCTCGGGTACTCATAGTATTCATCGTTTTATCGAAATCGGCTTGATAGCTGACAGAAGATTTCTTGATTTTCACAATAATACTAATTACGAGCAATATTTGTTAACGATCATGAATATGGTATCGGATTTTTATCACGACAGTTCTAACGGTAATCAAATCGACGTCGTTGTCGTACGTATAATTTATTTGGAAAAGGAAAAAGAAGAGGTAACGTTTAAATTTATATTATATATGAATATATTATATATAGATATATAATGTAAATTTATCATATATATATATATATTATTATTAATATAATTTGTAATTTCTATTCGCTCACTTTTTTTGCGAGTGAATAGAAGCTTTTCTTTCTGTTCTTTGTTTTATTTATTATTTTACTCACTCAAATCGAAACGAATCGGATAAATTTGACGAAAAGAAACAACAAAAAATAAAAAGAACGACTATTTTGATATTTTCATTTCTTACATTTTTCTTTTTCGATTACCTAACAACGATAGATAGACTTGCTAATAAGTCCAATGGCCGAGGATACCCTGACCAGTTTTTCCAAATGGGCGGAGAAAATAAATCCGAAGGATCACAAACATCCTAATCACTATGACATCGCTGTACTCGTGACTAGGTAAAAACGAATATATTTTCTAGATCATCCAATATTCATTACGTTAGCTATCAAATGAGTCACATAGAAATTCAATATATAAACCAGTTCGGAGTACAAATCGTATGATTTCAAGGTAAAAAAAAAGAAAAAAAAAAACAGAAGAAAAAACAGAAAAAAATAAATAATGATAATACTGTTGATTTCTAATACGTACATACGTGGTTATGTGACTCACAAATACAATTGGTAAATACAAATACCATTGTTACCGATAATCATATAATACGTTTTCCTCTTTTTATGATAAAAAAAAAAAAGATAATATCTATCGTTTTATCGTTCTATCTTGTATCCAAACTTTGAGGTATGACATTTGTTCGGAAGGGACCAATTGCGACTTGATGGGTCTTGCTTACGTTGCGGCTGCCTGTGATCCGCCAAAAGCTTCTTGCATCAACGAGGATAGCGGATTGTTGCTTGGAATTGTGATAGCTCACGAAGTCGGTCACGTGTACGTCAATGTCTACGTTGGATATCTAAAGAGAAATACATATACTTACTTAGATATTCGCACACACACACACACACAGAAAGAGACATACGTACGTACATAAATTCACACACACATATTTCTCTTTTTCCTTTTCAGAATGGGTTGTTCTCACGACGACGAGAAAATAAGTGGCTGTACGAGACAAGACAAAGACGGAAGTTTTTTCGTTATGTCACCCATGGTCTTCCTTTTCACGATCAGGTGGTCGACTTGTAGCAGAAGATTTATAACATCCTATTTGGAGTAAGTCAAATCTATTTGGAGTTTAAATTCTAAAACCTACAGTTTTACGAAGTCACACGCTACGAACTAAACTTTGGGGATTGTCATTTGATTAAAAAAAGAAAAAGAAGAAAAAATTAATGATACGTATAATAATAAGGAGCGGCTTAGGAGATTGTTTGAACGACGATCCAAGAAGTCCTGGAGCGAAATATTCTTATCCCAATATGTTACCAGGCGTTATGTACGATGCTGATTTTCAATGTCGGATGGAATATCCTGGATCGAAGGCTTGCACGTCTGGCCAGGTAACGTTTCCATTTCTTTTTGGTTTTTTCTTTTCTTTTTTTTTTTAATTACCTCAACGTTTACAGAATTGTATAATATCTCATTTCGATTAATGAAAGAAAGAAAATATTTGTTAGGTTTCTTTTTTTTTTTTTTCTTTTCTTTTCTTTCTCTCTTTTTTGCGTTCGCCGAAATGTCGATTCGTACTTTAATTAATCTCTCACGAAAACATTTCTACGATAAAAAATGTAATTTCCTTCTGTGGAAGTGTTTGCGTCGACGTCGGTGATCGTGCGATTTTGACTAACTTCGAAATTTGGTCATGACGTTAAGCAAACGTCAGGTAATTCTGAAATTACTTGAAACTTTGTCTTGTCTCTGTCTCTCTCTCTCTCTCTCTCTCTCTCTAGCTCTATTTCTATGTCTGTTTCTATATCTCTGGTTCTATCTTTAGCTTCAAACGTCTTGCCGCAGAGACATATATAACCATCTTGTTGTGTTTCAACTTCCTTTAAAACTGATTCGATTATTCTCGGTTTGTCCATTTGCTTGCATAACTATATTCCAGTTCAACGATTGTGGCTCTCTTTGGTGTTTGACCAACTCAAGTTGTTATTCACATGGAACGCCTAAGGCCGACGGAACGAAGTGCGGCGAGAACAAGGTACATTATAATATATTCCAATTTCGTATAGGTATACGATTAACGATAGTTTATAATTATTTGTATTTTGATTTTGTTTTAAATCATCGTCATCGTCGTCATTGATACGCAGTAAAAGTGACGTAACACTGACGTTTAATTATTTATACCGATCATTTATTTTCCGAAATTACACTAACACCGATTCGAGTAAATAAGAGTGTAAATTCCAATGTAAAATAATTTCGACTAATATCATCAAAAGATTACTCTTTCATGAATGTTTCTTTCGTTTTGTCAAAAAAAAAAACGTAAAAACATAAAAGAACAAACATGAATAAGCAAAAAAAAAAAAAAGAAAAAAAAAGACCGTGAAACGAATCGGCTAAAACGGATAATAGTAGAAAAGGATAGTGCGAGAGAAAATAATGTAAATAATGGAGTAGCGAGGGAAACAAAAGGGAAAGGAAAATTTGGATGGTTAAATAAAAAAATATAATTTTATGATGTTAGTGGTGCATTCACAAGAACTGCGTGGATATGGGTTCCCGACCAAAAGCAGTGAACGGTGGATGGGGCGCATGGGGTCCTATGGGTTCTTGCAGTAGGACTTGCGGTGGTGGCGTTAAATTTTCGGAAAGGGAATGCGACAAGCCAGTGCCGGCAAATGGCGGTAGATATTGCATCGGCGAGAGGAAGAAATTCAGCATTTGCAATACTACGGTAAATTGCGCTAAGACCTTTACGCGTTTGCTCCGGCGACGGGCTCGATTTTTCCTATCTCTGTCTCTCTCACTCTCTCTCACTCTCTCTCTGACTCTGTAAAAACAAGCCCGGGAAAATGAAGGAAATCGTTCTATTTTTCCCTTCTCTTACGCTCTTTCTTTTTATTTTTGTTTTTCATTTTATCTCTCTTTCTCTTTCTTATTTCTTTAGAAACTTGTAATATTATTCGGCGAACACTTTTACGTTGTAGAAAGGAAAAAGAGAGAGAAAAAGAAAACAAAAAAATATATATATATAAAAAGACGAAACAAAGTAGTTAGACTTAACTTTTATAATAAAAGCTATCGTACTCTCGGAAGTAATTTTTCTTTTAATACCTTTGAAAAATTAATTTTCAAGAGAATTTTGATAAAAGTATATATATATATATATGACCATTTGTTTTACGAAATAATTATCACAATAATTAATTAACCAATGAAAAGTACTTAATAAATAAATTTTTTCTCTCTTCCTTTTTTTTTATAATCAATAAGAAAGAATATCGATTGATATTCTTTTTTTTTGTTCGCAGGAAAAATACATAC
This sequence comes from Vespula vulgaris, assembly GCF_905475345.1. NCBI lineage: Eukaryota > Metazoa > Arthropoda > Insecta > Hymenoptera > Vespidae > Vespula > Vespula vulgaris. The sequence continues at coordinate 1,641,065 of NC_066606.1, forward strand.
GAAATTTAAGATTTCGTATTACCTATAATTCTGATTGCTTTTACAGCCCTGTGATCCAAAGAAACCACCGTTTCGTGCGGTTCAATGTTCCGCGTACAACGATAGGAGCGTATTGACTGACGGACTTCATACATGGACACCATATTTGACCGAGACCGTGAATCCATGTGCACTTTATTGTATCAACGAAAAAAATAGTTTCACCAAACTATCCCCTACTGCAAACGATTCAACCCCTTGCAAAGGAGGCACGAACTATATGTGCATTTCAGGAGTTTGTAGGGTATCATCATCAACGTTCTCATCACATTCTTTACATTCTTTCCATTTCAATTTTGTTCTTTTTTTGTTTTCTTCCCTTCTTCGTCTTCTTCTTTTTTTTTCTTTTTCTTTTTCTTCTTCTTCTTCTTCTTCTCTATCCATATTTTATTTTATTTTATTTTATTTTCTTAAAACTACGAAGACATTTTTAACGCACGCTATTTCTATATCGTTCGCCGTGTCTTTATTTGGAAAATAATCATTTTTTGTAATACGATCGTCTACGATAAAAGTCCGAACTTCAGAGTTTATACTTTTTTAAGAAATTCAATTTACCATTACACCGTCGATTCAGCTACAAGAGGAAACAGTAAAGTTTTATTACTCTTTTGGGATTCTCTAGGTCGGTAATGAAAAACGAAAAGGAAAAAAAAAAAAGAAAAAAAAAAAGAATAGAAAAAGGAAAAATAGAGATAGACCGATATTTATACCGGGGTCGGTAGCTTTGAAACGTTTGCTCGGTATTTCAAATCTATGGTCAATATTTATAATAGAATATCAGTACGCGAGCCAGATGCAACTCTGATATTTAATTATTTATAATTATAAAAATATTCATGTATACCTATTTATCATTTATATTACTAAAAATACCTTTTATAACGTTGATTAATAAAAATAAAAATACTGGCGGGATAAATCAAATATTTTTTCCGCGAATGAAAAATATTATTCTCGTTGAAATCGATTGATCCGTGAAAAGTTTTTATATTAAAATGGATTAACGTTAATAAATTTCTAGAGATTGATTTGTCACAAATAATATTTCAGAAAGTAGGTTGCAATTGGGTCATCGATTCGGATGCAGTTGAGGACAAATGCGGAATTTGTAATGGCGACGGAACGAAATGCACGGTAACCGAAGGAGATTTTGACGAGACTGTTGCAAGAGGAGGTAAAATATTTTTCATTACGTTTGAAAACGTTCTTCCAACGTAAATAATATATTTCTCAACGGATCTCATGGTTTTTCCCTTAGCTTACGTCAAAATTGTAACGGTGCCGCGTGGTGCACGAAGTATAATGATAATGGAGAAGAAACCTGCGCAAAATATATTCGCAGTGAAACTACCTAAGGAGAACAAGTATTGTTTGAATGCGAACAAGTGAGTATCTTTTTCTTTGTTTCTTTTTTCTTTTTATTATTTTTTTTTTTCTTTTGAATTTTACTGTCCTTTTATTTTTGTTTCTTCTTTCTTTTTATCGATTCATTTCATTTTTTTGATCAGTTTTTATTAACGATATTTGATTTTAATTGTAATGAAATTTATATGAAAAATGTTCAATGTTTGTATTCTTTTTGTCATATCGAATATGTATATATATATATAATTTATATACGTACACAATATGTATAAATTATATATTCGCAAAATTACATTAATATATTAACAAATTGATATATCTTAGATCGAACTAAAATTCGAATACCTTAAATCCTTGATAATGTATCCGTTAACTTCCACATAGCTATGTCAAAGAAAAGAATTAAACAAAAAAAAGAGAGCCGAAAAAAATAAGGAAGAAAAAAATATTAATTTTATAACAACCATTAATCTTATAATTATGGGGTAAGATAAATTACTAACAAGCTCGATACAATGATTGATTCTTCTCGTGTTTAAATCTTATCGTCCCGAAATGTAAAAGTGAATTTTGCAGAAAGCAAAGAGAGAAAGGGAGAGAGGGAGAGAGAAACAAATACAGAAAAAGAGAAAGACAAACAGAGTGAGAAAGAGAGAGAGAGAGAGAGAGAAAGAGAGAAAGAGAGAGAGAGAGAGAGAGAGAGAGAGAAAAAGAGAGAAAGGGTCAAAATAATTGTACTCATTTATTCAACTCGTTCGATAAGATTTCTTAATGAGCGAAACGAGGAAATAATTAACGAGACTAGCGGACGATTCGTTTTGTTAGTAAAGAGGAGAGGAGTGGCGATTACTCATGCGCTGGTACGATGATAATTTACTCCCGTGCGGAGCCGGATAAGGAGGAGATCGCGATGAAGGGTCCGATCGACCAAGATGTCGATCTCGAGGTAGGTAAAACGTAACAACGTTTGTCGTCCATTTGAAGTTTATCGAAAGTAAGGTAACGACGTATGAGAAGAAATAAACAAAAAAAAAAAAAAGAAAGAAAGAGAAAGAGAAAAGGAAAAAAGAAGTATCTCTTGATAATTCAATAATTAAAAAAAAAAAAAACAAACAAAAAGAAAAGAGAAAAAGAAATGAAGAATTACAAAAACGAATAAAATAAATAAATTAATAAATAAATAAATAAATAAATAAATAAAACTTTTCCCAACTGATCTTTCCAGTACGTGTTTTTCTATCCTAAAGTGAATCCAGGGATTCACTATAGTTACTCGACTGGAACTCCAACCAACGTGTCGTCCGTTACACCGAAATATATGTGGGATTTTGTCGAGTGGTCGGAATGCAGTGCCAACTGTGGTGGTGGCTCGATGGTAACGTAAATATGGCATTTGCTCGTGCAAACGTTCAAAGAACGATCGTATTTCGATATTAAAGTGACTCCGGCAGAAAGTCAATGGGTATAACGTTACCTTTCTCATTTATTTGTCCGTTCGTTTATTTATTTATTTTTGTATTTCTTTTTCCTTTTTTTTTTCCTTTCCTCTTTTTTGTACGATACAACAAAATCAAACGCGTTCGCGTTTGAAAATCTATTTTGAGTCATGAAATGATAAATCGATCAACGAGATCCTTTTTGGTTTTAATACGAGTACAAAAAGGCAAAGCTTTTTAAAATAAAAAAATTCGAAGTAAAACTTCCCGTGAATTTTTATTCATTTAATTGTTTACTTACTTATTTATTTATTTATTATCGTTAGTTGTCCGAACCAACTTGCGTCGAGGAACACAGTGGGAAAGTTAGTCCAACGTTCTGCGAAGGTATACCGCAACCAGAATCGAAAAGCCGAGTATGCAATCAGGAGCCCTGTTCTGCAAAGTAATTAATGATTTTTATTTAACGATTAAAACATCATTAACGATCATTTATTTATCCTATTATTTATCAAGTTCGAACGATATTTATTTCTTTTCTTTTTTTTTTTTTTCTTCTCATAATGGCAATATATTCCACGTAAAGAGAAAAACGTGAAAAGCAAGTGACTTGTTTGAAACATTTTTTTTTTTTCATCATAATTCCAAAGAAAAAAAAAGAAAGTATCGAATTATAGAGGGTTATTCGTCATTAAATAAAAATAAAATAAAGTAAGGTTCGTGTCGATTTTTATATTGTTTTCTAATTTAAAGATCTCGCATAGATTTTGATTGTAATTTTTTTGTCTTTCTTGTTTTTCTTTCTTCATTTTTTTGTTTGTTTTTGACTTGATACACTTCGGAAATATATAGAATGTATCGAACGATATATCCCCTTTAGGTGGAGAGTAAGTCAGTGGAGCAAGTGTAGCGCGTGTGACGGTAACAAAGGCACGAGGCATCGTAAAATTCAATGCGTGAGAATGAGTGGTCAACCAGACGAGGAAGCCATTCAAGCAAATTTCGATGCTTGTAAGGGTCGCGTACCACGACAAACGGAGGATTGTGTTGGTAAAGAAAACATTCATTCTTATTCATTAATTTAATATTCTTCCTTACGAGAAATTATGATTATTATTATCATTACTATTTTTTACATATAACACAATCAACATCTTCAAAGAATATATTCTTCAACAATTGGAATAAACAAATTTTTGCTTTGTTTTGTTTAATCATTAATAATTATTTTTTACTTGTCCAAGAAATAAGGAAAAAAGAAATATATAAGAAATTATTTACTTTATATATATATATATATATATATATATATATATATATATATATATTCCATTTCTTCTATCGACGATATCAACATTATATTTTTTTTATTCAACACAATTAACATCTTCCAAGAATTTTTCAAGATCGAGATAAACAAATTTTTATTTTGCTCTACTTTTTGTTTGTTAAAAGAATGAGGAAAAAAGATATGTATTAAAAATTATTTATTATCATATATTTCTTCTTTCAAGATTATAAGTACACATAGATATTTTATAATTATCTGTTAATATAATTCGTGGAAATAAAAATCTTCGATATTGACGATTGTCACGTAAGTAGGAAGTATTTGTCACTCAAAGAAGAAACTTATTTTTTTTTCTTTTTTTTTTTTAAGATTTACCAACCAAGCGAACTTTCGGTGAGTCTCTCGCCTGTCACTTGAAAGTTCAACCAGAGTCTCTAGCATTTAACATACATATATGTATATGTACTCGACCTCGGTTATGCCAACCTCTCACTTAATTTAACTCTGTACGAACGTTGATTTTCTCTTGAGATTTCAAACTTCTCCAGTCTCCATCTTCCTTTCATTCTATTTATCCATCTATCTCCTTTTAGTTCAATCTCCATTAAATTAAATTATTTCGATTTTTTCATTGTTCTTTTTTTGTTCGTTTGTATGTATTTTTTTTTTTGTTTCTTATTACATTTGATCTTATTTTATTTCGTGTTTTTATATTTGATTCGTTTATTTTTTTTTCTCGTTCTTCCTCTTGTTAAATATTCTCGTAATTTTTTTCATCTCTCTATGATTGTAAAATAATAAATCGTTTATCTTCCTTTCACGTATTGCATACTATATTTTCATAGAAATTTTGTACATTCAAGCTCAACTTTTTGCAAATCGAATTGACCTCTTTGCAAATCACACTTAACATTTCGCGAATCGAATTCATCCTCTTGCAAATCAAATTGAATCTGTTCAACGCTATTGATGATTTATATATATATATATATATATATATATATATATATATAATTTTGAATTTGGTATATATGATATAAAAAAAGATCAACTCGTTGCAAAGAAAACCGATCGAAAAAGATTTACAGACGAATTCGTTTTTATAAAGTAATATTCTTTACTTATATAATTATCAATTACGATGAATTATTAATTACTATTATCAAACAAATATTTTCATTATATGCCACGTATCTTTGTATCATAAAACTATTCAATTTCATCCAACAACAGATTTACATTTGATTATATATTGTAATTTTTTATAAAATGGACAAATACGATTCTTAGAAGGATAGTAAAAATTCGAAATAGAAAATTCACTTTCCAACTTATTTTCCATAATTACGTATCCATCTAACTACTCTTTACTCGATATACTTTTTACAGGTACGAGACCGTGTAAGAAAACATGCGAGAAGAAAACTCGAGAATCGATAAGGAACGAATTGATCGAGGATGACGAGAGGGATGAAAATTTAACGGACGATGATAAACGTAGAATGATCGATAGATTTGTGGATCTTGGTTTGGCACGATATCTTGAGAATATTCGTGCAGCGACGAAGTTCATTGGCAAAAATTACGATAAAAACGAATCGAATGATTTCCGACGGTTTTTACGAGATTGGGTGATGAATTCTGAAGAGGAGGAGGAGGAGGAGGAGGAAGCAAAGGAGAAGGAAAGGATTAGAAAAAAGAAGATCGAAGATGAGAACAAAAAGAAACGTACTTGTGTGTTACCAGAAGTTGAGAAAAATTTCACTACACCGAAACCTGGCTCGATAATAAAAGATTCGATTCCCGTTGAAAATGTAGTACTGATGAATGCACCTTACGAGGAACAATCGTTATTATCCAATCTATCGGACAAAGCTTTCCAAGAGTCTGGTGACATAGTTGGAATGAGTATCGATACTAAACACCTAAAAACTTACAAAGGCGACGAAGCTGTTAAGATGATAGAAGAACTCGCTAATAAAAAAGAACCGAAGAACAATTTGACCGACGAGAAGTTGGCATTACAGAAATCAGAAAATAAATCCGATCTAACGATATAACTTCATTTTTCTTTTCTCAATAACGTTTGCTGTCCGCTTTTTTCTTTTCTCTCTTTTTTTTTTTTTTTTTTTTTTTTACTTATCTATTTATTTTTATTTTTATTACTATTATTAAGCTCGTCATTTAGTACCTGTAGTATCTATGAACATTAGAACATTAGTAGTAAATATTATTTTAATAAACGAACTGAGATGAAATATATATATTATATATTCGTATAAAAGAATTATTTTTTTTCTTTCTAATTAACATAATCATAAGGATTTATTTTAAATCGTACGGTTCTATTTACAAGTTAAAAGTTACTTCTCAGAAGAGAGAAAACGTTTTGCAATACTAATCGCAATTAAACAACAATTGAATTTAGTTTTGATACATGTTGCGATATTTACAACGAGAGGAAATAATTATATATAATTAGTAATACGAATAGTCAATATTATCATAGTTTCCGTTTTGCAGTAAAACGAAATCGGACTTCAGTTATATGGACATTTAACTTTCTTGGAATTCTTACAATTTATGGGAATGAGAAATTTCTCGTAAATGTGGTTTGAGGTTGAAACGAAACGTAAACTCATTGTTGATTGTTAGGCATATAATTTTGATAAGCTGTACGTTGAAATTTTAGTTTCGATAGAATTATTAACAATATTTTTTCGTTACATTTTATCTCAAAAATATGAAAAATGATAATCTGTGAAACGTTCGATCACGTTCCTTTTTTTTTTCTTGATTACTTTAATTTCAAGTAACTTCAATTATTAATTTTAAAGACTAACGAGTAAAATCGTAAATGCATCATCGTGTTTTGAACGTTGGAAAAGGATTACTTAGATTTCGTAGAACGTTTTAGACCGACAAGCGATTAACTACGACAACTGCGTCTGGCCTGAAAACAAATCGAACGATTTTAAAACCTGCTGGTTATTCCGAGAGCATCGTGGAATAATTTAGATGGTTCTTTCCAAAAAAAAAAGAAAGAGAAAAAATATCAAAAAGAGAAAATCGAAATTGTGCATTCGGAGATTATCTTCGACGCTTCGCGAAACGAATTATCGAAACGATTTAAAGGACGATATTACAGGATCGTTTGAGATACGTCCTTTCAATGGTTCGATATAAATTATGATTGTTATTTAATGCACGGTAATGTTACCATTTAACGGAAAACATCGGTGGGATACGTTTAATACGTTGCAAAAAAGGAACATAAGAAAATTAGAATAAGAAAAATATATAAATAAAAAAAAATATCGAGACTCATCAACCATGATATCGTGCATTCTCATCTCGTCTCTCCTTCAAGAATTGATATATTTTATATTTATAATGAAAAATATAAGAAATATTGAAAATAAAAAATCTTCTGATCATTTACGCATCGATCGATTTCTATAAAATTATTAATCTTTTATCGACTTATCGATTGGGAGAAAAAAAAAGAAAAGATTAGAAAAATCTTTGAGGAAAAAATTTCATTGAAATACCGTCTTAGATTCTAATGATGGTTCTAATCAAGGACGACAACAAAGCTATAAAACGATCGTTATAATAGTACAATTGTAAACGGAATATAAAATCGATGACGTGGAAAGATCGTATTTATTTTCTCGAAAAAAAGAAAGAAAAAGAGCAAAAATCAAAATGGAAAAACGAAACTGTCGAAGATATGCGTAATAAAAAAAAAACATACATAGATATATACGTATGTATTTATTTATTCGATGATACGAAACGAATGATTAAAAAAAAAAAAAAAGAAAACGTGATCATTAAATTTTTGTTTCGAACTATGATCGCTATGAAATTAATACGAAAATCTTTTGTCTCTTTTTTCGAAAATAACGATTAGTATTATTCAAAGAGAACTTTTTATTTCAACATATATTTCTTCGATCAAATCTTTCAATTTGACACGATTAAAATTTCTTTCTCGATCGAATAATTATAAGAAACTATTAAATCGTTTCTAAATCGAAACTTATATATTAAAAAAATAGATTCTTCTTTTAATATATGTAAACGTTTACGATCATTAATAATAAAATTAAATTTTCTATAATATTAGAAAAACGGAAAAGTCGTTTTCACTTCTTCCTCTTGTATCGTTTGAATATATTTAACAGCGTCCATACCGACCAATAATAATTCCGTGTCGTTTTCTGACGTTCTCGAGGCAAGGTCCTTCGGCAAATTAACAACGTTATTATTTTCGTCACGTTCGATTATAATGGTAAGCGTTAGATTATCGATATATTCTTTATCGATTACGAGTTCTCCTTTTTTAATATCCTCGAAGTTAACAGTAGTTTCATTGTTCACCGATGATCTATCCTCATCAATCGAGATATCCTCGATCATACGATTGATTCGATTAATATCGGAGGAACATAAGATCGATTCTTTCGGTTTTGGTCCTTGACAATAGTTATCTGGTATAATGTCAACATCCTGTTCGCCATGACCAACCGGACGTATGCATTTCACAGCTCGTGTCCTTTTACATTTGGCCGTGCAATTCTCGCAACCTTGCCAGTCGCCTAACATCCATCTGTCCGATGATCGATTGGATCGATCGTTTAAAACAAAAAAAGAGAAAAGTTTCATTTTTAAAAATTCGATGGAGCGAACGATAATCGTCATTTTTTATAGGCTGAAAGAAATCTTAATGGACGGATATATTTTTTCATATTCTTTAAAAAAAAAAGAAAAAAGAAACACTCGAACAATTCTCGGATTAAATGTACGTGATATCGTTAATGTTAATTTCATTAAATAAATGATTTCATTAAAATGACCTGGGTAAACAGGGTGCCTGATTGCACGGTCTAACTTTCACATCTGGTTTCGTTAAATTTTTGCAATTATTCTCGTCCACCATACCACCGATTTCCTCGATACACCGTGCTTTCGAGACCTGTTCGCCGGGTCCGCAAACAGCGGTACATGGTTCCCAGTCAACGAAATCCCATGAGAATTTTCCCTTCCGTGGTTTCTCTTGTTTCAATCCCAACGAGTACTTCAACGTTACGTTTTCCACCGGGTGTACCTCAAATCCAAAATATGATATTTAACGTGACTTTCTCCACTTAACGATTGACTCTATGTTTCTCAATAGTATAACACTCATATATATCGCTTAGAGAAAAATAGAGATTTTGGAGTTGTTTCGTGAAAAGAAAAAAAGAAGAAAAAAAGAAAAAAAAAATGCAAATCAACAATTTCATCCAATTAAAATAAATTTCTTCTTCTTATCCCCCCCGATAAAATATAATCGGTTACGGTTGTCGGAATGAGATAAGTATTTTCTCATAAATATGTTTACCCTCAATAACGGCTCCTCATAATATTTCTTTAGGTAAAGAATGCCGTTTAATACGTTTTAGTACACCGGTATTTACGTTAGTACATAAGGCTATAAATTTAGGTAAAGGAAAACTTTAAATGGGTACTTCGCTCGATAAAAATATTTAATCGTTCTAAACGATTTGTAAGAAAGAATACGTCTTAGTAAGAATACGTTATCCGTAATGCGATATTTCTACGTTCCTGGTAATATAAATATTGTAACTACCTACGCTTCATCGTATAATCTATCGGGTTAGTATGACGTATATGTATATAGGTGTTACGATGTGCGAGTGAGAGTCTTGTACGAGAAACACTCTCTTACTGGTCAGAGATACGATATCGCTGAACGGCACTGCACTGCGCCGAGTAATTAGGCGACTGCATTCTCATTATATTTACCAATATAACCAAGTCTTCCGTGACGGGTCCTGGCACATTTAAAGCTCCTTGTCTCGGTCTTATCATACCGAGCCACGCCTTCGAGCCTGCCACTTCGTACATTCCTAAGTGATTTCTAAAACAATCGAGCCGTTTATTTCTAAAAATACGTCAATTTTACGTGAAATTTAAAGAAGGGAAAGAAAAGAAAATACAAAAAATAAGCATATTTACTGTCATACGTTTTACGATTGGATCTGATACTATCGATTTATATGAAAAAATAATAAAAATCGAATACTCTCGTTTTATATACTCTCGAATTTATATAATGGGACAAATATAAATATTTTCGATTTGTATTTTTACAAATTATCGTCACGATTATCATCATCATCATCATCATCATTATCGTCATCGTCGTCGTCGTCATTATTATTATAAATTAATTTTATTTAATTATATTTTAACTCGTAATCAAGTACGTCCTTCTTTTTTTTTGTCTTTTCCTCCCCTTTGATCTCCTACACATACTATATATATATATATATATATATATATATATATATATATATATATATATACATATATCCATATCCGTCATTTAATTTAATTTAATTTCCTCTATTAACTTAATTTTTTTCTAGTAGAATTATTTTTACCCATCGATTAGAGTCGATCCAGAACTCTTAGCTTCTACTATAATTCTCGACTTTGTAGGATGAGTTAGTTCAACTCGTATGTTTCTCGAGCCCGCTGGTACGTCTACTATCTTCCTCGGTTCTGACATTATCGAAAGATTTGTATTAGCTAGAGGATAAGAGAGAGAGACAGAGAGACAGATAGATATAGAGATAAATAGATAAATACATAGATAGAGAGAGAGAGAGAGAGAATTATTAGACTTAATTAATGGCTAATTAACGGACTTGATTGGGCTTGGATTACGAGCGTTCCTTCCTTGATCTTGCAGGATGTGCTGTCACCTCGACAAACGCCGCAAACATCTTCGACCGCGTTGGATTCCATATCGAGATCGCATGGTATCTCTCTGCAGACGCCAGATACGCAGATGTCGCGGATGCCTCTGTAGCATGTAGTACCATCAACGACCTTTGGCCTTAATGACGTTACCAAACCCGTATCGCTTAGGCAGTATAGGGAGCACGGATTTTCGGAAGCTTTCAAGTCTAATTGCGAGGTTAATCGTTTTGTATTAAAGAGAATGATAGAGAGAGAGAGAGAGAGAAAAAGAGAGGTAAGAGAAAGAGGGAAAACGATCTCTTTAAGCCGTTAGAAATACCCAGCATTTCGTGATTCTACGAATCGGGCGGCTTTAATTCCTTACTAAAAGCCAATTAAAACCCGCCTAGAAACTATATTCCAATCGGGCAATCGTAGGTATAATTAAACACGGTGATTATACGGTTTTATTATTATTATCATTATTACTCGTCTTAGATTTCTATGGAATTAATGAAATAACCGAACCCGACAGATTTTATTATTGAATCGTCGAATCGTGAATCGAGTGTCTCGTACTTCGATCGATGGCACGAAGATTTCTCAACATCGTTGTTTTTATTCATCTCAAATAGAATTCGTCGTATCGTAGCGATTAACAAGAATTGTAAATCGTCGATACGATAATTAACGCTTGAAATCTTATACATTCTTTAAAAAAAAAAAAAAACTAGTCATAGTAGGTAATCTTATAATTCTTAATCTTGTAACATATCATTTTCTATTAATCTATCTTTAAATTGATGTATTAATAAAATTTACAAGAGTGACATGTCTATCACGATATAACCGGTTGTTCCATTTCAAATGATAACCAGTGATTAGCGGTTTTATAAACAAATACATTTTCATGCAAAGTTCGTTTGGAAAAAAAAGTAATGTCGAAATATGGAAATCGTAATAATGCTTCTTTTTTTCTTTCTTTCTTTCTTTCTTTTTTCTTTTTTCTTTCAATGAAATACGATCCTTCAAGCCTAACCCAAGATGATGTGTTTGCATCGGTCATTGACCCGTAATATCGTTAATGGCTATTTAATTGGGTCATTAATTCGGTACTTTTATTTTTTGTTTCTTCGTCTTCTTCTCCCCTTTTTTTTTCTTTTCGTCGACGTCGTTCCATTTATTTGGATTTTTCTTTTTCTCTCTTTTTTTTACAAACCGTCGGACCGATTCAATGTCCGATTCAATGGACGACGTTGATATTCATAATCAATTATCGCGTTGTTGGTTTCAATGAATGACGGCGAATTCAAACGTTACAATCGTGTCGTTCAAGATTAAGAAATCTCAACGTCATCCTCGTTCTCTGAGCTGAATCGAATCCGACGATCTCCTTGCAATTGTCCCCTCTCATTCTCTGACTTTATATATCGGTCAAATCCTTTTCATTCGAAAGTAATTAAAAGTATCGCCTTTCCACTGTCCATCACGATCACGCGTGAATACATAACAGAACGCATCGTTGGATTTCGTTTGTTCAAACTCGTTTGGCGTTTTATTATCGATCGTTGGTCATTTTCGAACGATTTCGTCCTCGGGATATACGAATATACGAAATAAAAGGAACTAATTTTTTTATACCGTTCGTCGAATTAATAATTCAACTGGTTTTTTTATTTTTTATTTTTTTTTTATCTTCTTTTCTCCGCGTACACCGGTATTACGAAATATTTCCAAACTAAAAATGTGTAAAAATGTCTAAACAACAATGTGTAAACGAATGTAAATAAATAAATAAATAAATAAATAGATAAAGAATGCGTTCATCAGATTTTTTTATTTGTTCGTGAAAACTTTATTTGCTCGTGAAACCGTTCGTTTATGAAACCGCTAATTTACGATCGGATATATTCGATCGTGTCGTTTGAAACGAGTTATCCATTATAAAATAATATATACCTCTTTATGAATGTAAAAGCGTTCAATAAATTTTTTGATTCGATAATATAAAAACAAACTCGAAACATACTTTCCGGTAAATTATAAGCTATCCATCGATGAACTTTCCCATCCTCTGGAAAGACCCAATCGTTGAATTCGTTGCATTGGACGTCTCTGAATGATGGCGCATCGATTTCGCATGGCTAATTGGGAGAAGTGATGAATGAGTGAAAAGCAAAAAGAAAAAAAAAAAAAGGAAACAGAAAAATTACAAGAAAATTTCTGATAGATACGATTCAATCCAAAATTAAACTCACGTTGGTGGCACAAATTTTGTAACGTTTTCTTATACCGGGACAGTAACTACCACTGTTAGTTGGACTTGGATGATCGCATTTTCTCGTTGCGAAAGCTACTCCGGATCCACAACTACGAGAACATCGACTCCAAGATGACCAACTACTCCACCCACCATCGATCGCTCCTAATCGTTCACCTATCATGACGCACTTCATGTTATAACACCACTGCAATCAAAATTGATCCCTTTTTTTCTCCTCTTAGTTTATTTATTTATTTATTTATTTTTTATCTTATTCGTTCATGGGAAATATTTCGAATGAATTAAAAATTCATCGAATTTTTTTCTCTCTCTCTCTTTTTTTTTCAATCATAGAAAGAAACGTTATCCAATTACAATTCGTTTATCCGACGAAAAAATAATCCAAGGATAAAGGATTAATATTTGTGGTTGATCGCTAGTTTATCTCTTTCTCTCTCTCTCTCTCTCTCTCTCTCTCTCTCTTTCTCTTTGCAATTATGAAGGATCAGATAACGATTTTCATCGTCTCGTTCATACCGAAATAAACGAAATTCATTTTATTCTCGTTTCGCCGGCAACGAAAAGCTTCGTCGACACGGTGACCACGTAAAATCGTATTATTCGTCACGAATGTCAACGCAATATACAACGATTTCGTTTCCTTTTATCGTTGCGATAAGTTTACGAGCGCACAATTTTTCCGTAATACTAGTGCGATAGTGAGTGTGGGGAATGAGGGAGTGAAGGGAGAGAACGTGCGAGACCGTGCAAAGAATAATAAAATTGCAATAAACCTGAAATTCGTTTCTAATTTTCGCAAATCGTGAATCAAATCTTTTTTTTTTTGCGGCGTGCTTACAAATTGCGTTTCAATGAAAAAAGAAAAAGATTGTTAATGCGAAATAACCTTTTTATTGATTTTGTAAGTCCTATAATTCTATTATATTATCTGTAAATGTTCCTATTCGTTGTGTTTAAATGTATTATAGTTTGATACTATTACTGCATACATCTAGACATTGTTTTGTGTGTATATATATATATATAACAATAATAAACTAGATATTCAATAAAACTTTTAATTTATAATCACCCTTTATAAACCGAAATCTATTTTAGATCAACATATTAATTGATCAATGATCATAATTAATATTTTTCTAATAGATACATATCAAGCGTTAGTCTAATCGTTAAAGCAAATATACCCATTCTCTAGGTATTACATAAATGAGACAAATATATAAACAGAATCGCTTTAATCGCTTTGGCTTTCTCATACGTTCATATACATATACCTATATATATAATATATACATATATATACACACACACACACACACACACATATACGTACATATAGATATATACATATAGATTCGTAAATCGACGATTGTATCGGGTCACTGACGGGATGGGGAGTGGCTGGGGGGCAGAAAAAACCAGAAAATAGTGGGAAAAAAAGAAAAAAGAAGAAAAAAAGATAGAGTGCGACGATTGGCCGAGCGAACGGGGGAAACAAAGCGATTAACTTTGTCAGATTCAGCCAGGCAATTAGAAATTGCCTATTAGCAGGAATCCCACGCGAAACTAAAGGTGTATATCGTCACTGATAGTATAAAAGAGAGAGAGAAAGAGGAAGGGAGAGGGAGATAGAGATATAGACAGAGTGTGTGTGAGAGAAAGAGAGGGATGAATACCACTAGTCTGTTGCACTGACAGTATGCTGCTAATGACTTCGGTCTGTGTGTCCGTTTCGTTGGATTCTCTTTCGTTGCGATTGTTAACCAGTCTGCCCTAACCCCACCCTCAGCCTCATCCCAACTCCAACTCCAACTCCTACCCCTTATCATCATCATTTCCCTCTCCTCCCCCTAGCTCTCCCCTTTACGTAATACTCTGACCGTGGCTTATTAACATTGTCACATAAATTTCAACGTCCTCGTCTACAATGAAACTATGCTCACGCTTTGAAACGATTTGTTATTTGCGTAACAAACGGCAATCTTTTTCCTTTTTTTATTTCTTTTTTGTTCTTTCTATTCTCTTCACGTTTTTCTTCACCTTTTTCTTTTTTTCTTCGAATCTGATCGCGCATTGATATCTTGATAACCACAACCCTCATGTTATTACCGTCGATCGTTTTAATTTTTTTGTTTTTTTTGTTACTTGTAACTTGATAAACCGTTGAATGATAATCGATGATTACGTAATGATTGTTAATTTTGTTAATGTCCCTTCGTTTTCTTTTTTTTTTTTCTCTACCGATTTTTGTTCTAACGAAGAAAAAGAGAAAGAGAAAGAAGAATAACAAGGAAACGATATTTCGTTCGATTATATCTCCGAGGGGAAAAAATCGAAAGAATTCGTGGTAATTAGTCGAAGAGTAATTTTTTGAAAGGTGATAATAATTTTACCCTCTTCTCGGCGCAGGCGGTACCCTCGGCAGGTGGTTTCCTACCTGACACGCAACCCTTTCCCGGAATAGAACAGCTCAGAGTCTCGCAGTTCTGTGAAACGAAAAAAAGAGAAAGAGAGAGAGAGAGAAAGAGAAAAAGATAAAAAGAGAAAGAGACAGAAAGAGAAAGAGGAATCGTTTTTCGCATGCGGCTACCTTGAGCTCGCTCGTTGCCCGTTTTCTTTCGTGTTGATTGTGATATCGTTTTAACCGACGATAACGCCATTCTAATTTCTTATCTTAGTGAAGGCTGAAGGTGGTAGTGTTGGATAAGTACGTAGGTAGGTAGATAGGTAGGTAGATAGGTAGGATAGGGGTTGAAAGCAAAGAGAGGCTCGGATAAAGGGCTGGAAAAATAATGGTCTATTACAAACAAATATTTTACCGAACGGATAAGGCAGAAACACGTCAGGCAAGAAAAGAGGCAACAGCTTGGAGATGCTAACGACAGATGGTGCCTCTTTACGGTCGGTATATATGCCTAATCATCGACGATCCATTTTAAGTTGACGATCCATTTCACCTACGCGCCATTTTCCATTTTTTTCCAATCTCCCTTTTACATAACCTCTATTCGCATCATTCACGCTCTTCGTCCAGCTACCCTACTTCTTCGCCCACTTCATCTACCACCCACCGTCCCCTATTTCACTTCACTTGTTCCGAGAAATCGAAAATTGCTTACGAGAAATCGAAAATACGGTTAATTTCATTATCGTTCGCAAAGTAAGCGTGACTTGCCATAGTCACGCCGTAGAAAAATTTTCTTCTTCTTGCTATTCACCCCATGTCTATGTATTTCTTTTATTTTTTCCTCTCTTATCTTCCACCCTCGCGCACCTTTTCATTTTCGAACCTTCACGTATTTTTTCTTTTTTTTCCTTTTCTCTTTCTTTTCTTTCTGTTTTTTTTCTCCTTTTTTGTTATTTTTTTAAGGGGTTACATACATCTAAACGATTCAAAGGCTCCTATTTTCACGACCTATTTCAAGATTTCTTGCACGTAATTTATTTTATTAATAGAAAAAATAGAATAATCATTAAATCTGTCTAACAGTGCGTAATTATCTCGAGCAATATTTTTCTACAAAAAGGAATTAAAATAATTCTTCTTAGGGTATTACATAAAACGAAGAAAAAATGTATTCAGTTGAATAAAAGTTACTTCATTACGAAGTCAAAGTTTATGATATTTTCATTTAAAAATACGAGCGATTGAATTTGTTATGCGACTTTCGATAAAAATTTCGATAATGTTTTAATCATAAAAAGAAGAAAGAAAAAAGGAAAACATATACCTAAAAATTCTTACGAGAATAAGCTGTTGATCGTTCGATCGAATTTCATTAGTGTCATCAGTCAAATTTAATAACTTACGATATCAAGATCGCAATGAACGACATCACGACGATACATTAAACGACATTGAAAATCGCTGTTATATATGACTCCAGGTAACATCTCCATGGTAGGAAAATGATGATCCTTTGGCTCGTCTTCAAGACAATGAGCCAAACCAGATCTGATTTCGATTTGGAAAGAGAACAACGAAATAAGAATTAACGTAGAATATAAAATATTTCAACGAGCGAATGATACGTGTAAAGAAGAAAAAAAGAATAATTTAAGTTAAACAGATCACTATAATATAATATCTATATGTATCTATAAATAGGATGTTCAAAAAAAAGTTATATTTACTAAGACTTTTTTTACTTGTTATAGCATGTTCTATGCGCTCTATAAATATTGAATTTTTTTGAACACTGCATATATATATATATATATTCATAAATAATATAAGTAAAAATAAATATAATCGATATAACAAATAACGAAGATAATAAAAAATGAATAAAGAATAAATATTTGCAAGAGAGTGAGCTTAACGATATATGTAAGAAGAAAAAACTAACTGGATGTAATGTTGCAAATAATTTCGAGAACAGTTGGACCACTTTTTCGTCACATATGCACTCCCAGGATACATAACCGACGTTTCCACGAATCCATCCTGATGATGAACTATCCCAGGACACCCGTTTTCCCCTCCGACATCGTGTGACATGCCGAGTCTGATGACGAGTGTAGGAGAGAGAGAGAGAGAGAGAGAAAGAGAAAAAGAGAAAGAAACAAATAAAAAGAATGAGACAAAGGAAACAAAAAAAAAGCAACGAAAAAAGAAAGAATAAAGTTGTTTTCCAATCAACGATTTTTCTTCTTTTTTTTTTTTTTTTTTAATTAACATGTCGAACGCATTCCCACAATTTTCTATCGCTCTCCCTCTTTCTTTCTTTTTCCTCTCGCTCGATTATTTAAAAATCTAAGTAAGTACTTATATATTTTCGAATAAATATTATCAAAGTTATTCGTCCATTTAAACAAAAATTCAAATTCTTTATATACATAAATAACTTTGATATATCATTAGTAATAAATTCTATTACATGTCACATATTATAATTCTCTTTACTATTTTTTTCTTTTCTTCGCTAAGACAATAAAATAATTGATGATAATAAAATCAATCAATCTTCCGTCGGCCGATGAAAAAAAATATATATATATATATAAATAAAAAAGAAAAAAGGAAGTGATGAAAAAAAAAAATTTCGTCAAACGAATTTCGATTGACTTACGTGTGTCCTATGTGATGAGCAATATGAAATCCTGTAATGAGACCACTGTCCTTGACAATAACAGCTCCCTTTAAAGGATCACACGTGCTAGCCATAGTAGATGCGCCAGTGAATCCACAAAGTTCCCGTGTCACGCAAAAATCCACCCTGTCCGAATATTACCAAGCATGGAAATTTTCTTTCTCACGTAATGATCAATCCCTTTGTATTTTGATCTATATACCTCGTAAGTAATATCGCCAAATCATGATGATTCGGATGATCGTCATCGCCAGGATTCATATCCTTTTGCCATTCTTCGAATCGTTTCAACGTTGTTTCTAAATTCTTCATGATCCCCAAGTTCATCTGTTACGGTGTTCAATCGTTATTTGAACGATTTCGCTGAAGAAACAAACGTCTTAATATGTCAATATCTTATTTTCGACGATCTAGAACAACAACGAGATGTGTGATGTCTTAAAGAGAGAAGGAGGATCGGAATAAGGAGGAAAACGTTCACCTAAACATTACTTTTTGTTTTTTCTTTTTTCTGAAAGAAAAAATCGCGTCTCGAGTGTACGAATTTTGTTAGCTAACCTTGAACATATGCGAGATTATCTGCAGTAGCATTTTGGATTCAATCTGGTCATTGTCAAAATGATCGAGAAAAGACATATTCTAAGATCTGGATCAACGTTCATAAAAACACCTGATATAAGCGATCGGCACGAAAAGTTCATATAACGTTCGGTCCTTTTAGATCCTGAAAAACTGCTAGAAATATCGTCACATGCACTTTCAAAGGTTCTAGGTGCCAGTGCATATTTGCCAGTGATGCACTCATTGAATATCGGATATTGCTTGGAATTGCGTTGCATAGTGCGAACACCAAGAACTAGGAGACCATCGATTTGCCTCGAAATTCGAAGGACGCACGGACGCGACACGCGAACAGAAAATTTCTCGCATATGTACGTCAACAATCCTTTTCTTCCCCTATGAATCCCATGAATACCACTGCAATTCTTGTTGAGAGTATTACGTACATATATGCTTGTGTGTGTGTGTGTGTGTGTGAATCCTGGAATTGATCGCTAGTGATAAAATCGAGAAATTCTTCGCTAAACGACAGTACAGTCCTCCTAGTTGAAATTTTAAACGCAAACATTTTTTCCGAATCGTTTTTAATTTTTAAAAGAAACATAGACTTAATAAACATTTCTAGTTTGACGATCTAATTTTTTTCTTTTTTAATAGATCATTCGTTAATAGAGACTCTTCTTATAGATTTGTCTTATTTAAATTTCCATTCGTTATAATTTTATAAGGTAAAAGAAAATAAGAGAAAATTGATATTAATCCTTTTTAAAACAACAAAAAAATAAAAATACACCGTCTGCCGATGGTCGGATATATTTTTGTGTTTTTCGATATTATTGGATGATTCTTTTTTTTTTTTTTCATTTAGGGATTTCGATGCTTCTATCTTCGATATATAAAAAAAAAAAGAAAAGAAAAAAAGCAAAGCGAAGTTCGTTTCATTCTCGTTAATCCGAGAAGAAGGAAGAATAAATCAATTTTTTACCAACTATCGTATTTTAACGCGTTTCTCTCAAAATATCTTTTCTTCGTTTTCAAAATTAAGCAAAATGTATTCAATGAATAGTTTCTCGTTTTCTTTCTTTTTTTCTTTTTTAATACTTCGTGTTTATAATGATCACGTAAACAATCACGTAAAAATGAAGACTCTTCTCACAGATCTGCCATATTTGAATATAAATTTGTCGACATTTTATAAAAAAAAGAAAAAATCTATCTTAAAAATAGAAAATTTGCAATTATACTTTCTCTTTACTATCAACTCGAATAAATCGTTTCTTTTTTCATTTCGCCGTCGAACGTTTAATAACAAAAAAAAAAAAAGAGAAAAAAAACGAAAAGAGATCAGAGAAAGATTCGTCGTTTGCCGGCGGCCACATATATTTTTTATTTCTCTCTATTTCTAAATTATTCTTGTTATTCCTTTTTTGTTTTTTCTTTTTTTTTTCTATTTAAGGCTCTCGATACGTGTAACTTCGATCAAAAAAAAAGAGAGAGAAAAACAGAGCAAAATTTTTTTCGTTCCTGGCAATCCTATTTGAGAAGAAAATCAACAAAAAAAAAAAAAAAAAAGAAAAAAGAAAAAATATATAGAAAAAATTCCGAACTTCGTCCATCATTTATTTTTTCCGAGATCTCTATGTAGGACTACCACCCTCTCTCCTCTCCTCTTCCCCCCTTCTTTTTAAAAAAAATATATAATCGAAAAAAATACCTCTTTTTCCTCTACTTCGAGTCGGATGATCCTGACTATAGCCAAATCCATATCGAATCCTAAGCTTATATCATGAAACAGACTAGCAGCCTAACCAAAAATAATTGTATCGTATTAGAAAGAAAAAAGGCGGATAAAATATACAAATTTCATTTTTATAATATCCTTACCATATTGAACATGGTCAATACGTAATTTTCCACATCGAAATCTCGATGTTGACGCAAAAGTGTAATATCCAAAACGACTAACAATTCAACGGTATATTTCATAGGACCTTTATGTTGTTGACTATCGTTATCCAATCTACGTTTCCTAACGACTTCTTTATATTCACGTTTTTTAATCGTCCTGTTAAAATTGTCCAAATTTATACACGAGGAAGCTTGATTGATTTTTATATCCTTCGGATTTTTTCTGTAAACTATATGAGGGTGTTCGATTTCTTTAGTGAAATCGTATCCTTCGATTGGTTCGATCGTATACCACGAATCTTTCGTTTTGATGTAACCTACCTACAAAAAAAAAATAAAAGAAATAGAAAGAAAAAAAGAACGAAGAAAAAAGTTATAAAAAAGATATATTTACATAATTAATATTAATCATTAATGATAATTAATATGTAATTAATATTAGTGATAAGTAAATGTGTAATATAACTATATGGTAATTAATAATCGTCATAACTGAGACGATTATTAATTACTATATACTTTATCAATTAATTTTCCTTGGTTAATGACTTTAGTTTATCGATTGTTATTAGAGATAGAATTGTTCTTGAACAACAAAAGACATAATGATATATAAGTTAAATTGTTAATACGACGAAACGTCGTGCTTTCATCATCATCGTATCAATCTTGTAGATAGTAACTTGGACAATCCCTGTAAGTAAATAAGTACCTTCCTTTCATTCTTTTTCACCATGAACACCATGAACAAAACCGTCTCGGCCGATAATACTAAACGCTTGCGCTTATCTCGTCAACGGCACACAAACGCACCTATACACAGAAACCATATATAGGGTGTTCGAGGTGTTACCACGGATCTATGGTTTTTATGTATATAAACGGTAACTAAGTAGATACGTGTTAGAAAGTACAAGAAAAAAGAAATATTTGTTAGAGAAAAAAATGTTCTACGAGCACTGTGTTTTTAACAGGGTATATCGATTTTTTATATATTGTTAATATTTTTCTACGGAATTAAAGCGACCAGTTTTTTTCTTTTTTTATTATTTTTTTGTTTTTTTGAATTACTACAATCCTGCATATGTTTTCATCTCGTACGAGAACTTTGCCGTGTCAGGATAGAATTTTTTCATATTTTTTAATTTAAAAAGTATTTAAAAAGAAAAGGGATAATATAATTGAAGGTCATCTTCGTTGCGTCGAAAAATATCGGAGATATACGATCGATTGATATTCGCCACTTCATAGAAAATAGAACAATTTTTTCTTCTAAGATTATTTCTTTGTTTTCTACTATTTTTCTTCCGATTTAATATTTGTAAATGAAACGTTGTTTAGTAATAACGCGAACACCCTTTATACTAAAAGCCATCGCCATCGCAATGACGCATCTCGCTTTTCTAAATGTTCTTTATCTCGCTACAATATCATATGTATATTGATGCATCATATCACGTTACAGGTTTTTGCACTTCAAATTCAACCTTTTGCAAATCAAATTTTTCTAACGAAATTGTTTTTTTCTCCTTTCCTTTTTTTTCTTTTTTTCAATAAAAGTTTGTTTTACCAATAAAAAAAAAGAAACAAAGTATAATCGAATGTAAATGATGAACCCGGTAGAAGAAGTTTTTTTAAAAATCAAATTATGCGGGGGAAATAAAATTATTCGGTTCTGTGGGAAATTATAAATAATTGCATAGATAGATGTAATTAAAGAGTCTCTTGCAACGGTATTAATTGTAAAAGTGATTACCAGTCGAAAAAACTATTATAATCATTTTACTATAAGTTTAATTATTTAAATCTTCATCGATCTTTCAATTTCAACAGAATAATATATATATATATATATATATATATATATATATATATATAGAGAGAGAGAGAGAGAGAGAGAAAGAGAGAGAGAATCAATATAAATATATAAAACATATAAGAAAATTGATATACGTCAATTTCGATAAATATTAATTTCTAATATAAATAGAATAAAACAAATCGAAATAAATTTCTGATATAAATGTTTACTCACGAGTCCATAACAAGTAGAAAGCGCACTTATATCCGGATGGTTTCTAACGCGACCTTGATAATGACACTGTCTATCTCTCATTCGTCGAATTCGCAGATCGTCGAGGAAACGTTTCTTATCGTCGCCATTGCCTGTTCGATGTTCCTCGATTATGGCACCAGGAGAGCAAAATCGATGACTCGGATATAACTCGAGATGGTGTTCCTTCTGACCAAGTAGAAGTCGATAATGAACCGCATCATCTTCGGACATCGCTCTATTTTCTCTTACGTTCTTTTCATAGAACGAACGTTTGAAATGATGTGGTATCTGATGCGACACAAACGTCCCGTCGGACTTGACCTTTCGTGGAACTACGATCTCGTATTCATCGGAATACTCCAAATCAAAATTGTTCTGTTGACCTTCGAACGATACAACAAATATTATCGTTTCTTATTTTCTTTCTATCTTGTTTACTATTTTCATGTAAAGGTTATTCCTAACAATTTGTAAATGTTAACTAAAATTATTAGAATAAATATTGAATGATCTGATCATCATAATGTAACATATGTGGAATGAATTATTGATTTTTTTAAATGCAATTATTCGAGATTATATAGAGTTTAGAAATCACTTTAGGTCACAATAAAGTGCATCTTTTTACACTTTTTCTTTTACACGATTTCTTTTTCTTTCTTTCTTTTCTTTTTGTTTTTTACATGGTTTTTGGAAAAGAATGATTTAGAAAAGGAAAAATTGCTTTTAAATAAAAGCAATCACTCCTTCTCGCTAAATCTTTCGAGAATCCTGCCGCATATTACTCTTTCGAACTCCCACGAGATTCTATAGGACGACAAGTGGTTTTGTTTCGTTATACGACCACATATTCCCGTTATATACATATACATACAAATATAAGGTGTCCTAAAATAAGTGGATAATATTTTAGAAATATCCTTGGCACATCGAAATAATAAAAAGATATAATAAACTTATATCCCGTAGGCACACATATTTGTCTTCGTTTTCGTGTCACGACAAATTTGACTTTCGACGAATATTATCTGCTCACTACAATTACTAATAAGTTATTAAAATCTTTCGTATCATCGAGTTTAATTCGTCCGAGGAAGCAATTATTGCTGATAGAAAATTCTGTTACGATTTGTGAACAAAGTCAAATGATAAATACATATATTATCTACTATTTCTACGAATTTTTTGCTATCGTTTATATTTACCGATGATAATAAAAAGAATATAATATTTTACACTTATTCTGAGACACCCTGTATAAACACACACACACACTAATACTCACACATTTTGTTTCATAAATGTTGTTCCATCACAATTTATTGTGCAGATACGTATTTACGTAATATATATATATATATATATATATATATATATATATATATATATATATATATTTGAAAAATCGGTGAATCATTCGTACGAATGACAGACACACACACACACACATACACACATACATACACGCATACAGATGAACGCACGTTGTTTATCTCGTTCGAAGTCATCCGACAAAAATGGAAAGCACAGGATTCTTTGTGTAGAAAGTCGTTGTGGATTTTCGAATAGACGGAAGAAAATTTTCTCTCTGGTATTAGGTCCCTGGTGGAACGACGTGAAAATTCCATAAAAGAATCGATCGACATTGTGCCGAGAAAACTCACGAAACTCTGAATGGGATCTTTGAAAAGGATCATCGGTGTTACGACGAAATCGACAACACTTTCCTCCACCATTCCTACATTTTCGTATAACAAACATTTCTTTTCGTGGTTTTGTACACGTACTGTACTTCATAAGAATAAATGGATAAGCAATTTTACATAAGTGATAGAATGCGTTGCACGTATTTACACAAGTAAATAGAAAAATATTTTATTGATAAAAAAAAGAAAGAGAGATTTGTAATGATTTTCGATCTTGTCAAATAATAGACGATTTATTAATGATAATAATAATGAATAGAATATACTGAGATTATTTGGATTAAACGATCATTAGTTCATAATTTTTATTTCATACGGAATTTTTTCTCTCTTTTTCTTCTTTCTTTTTCTTTTCCTTCTTTTTCTCGAATAATCAAGAATAATCAACGATAATCTTGTCACGAAATAATTATCATTATATCTCTTATAAGCGAATGATATGTGCGATTAAAAAGCGTTCACTTTTGTTTTCGATCATCACGATGTACAATACGCGTAAATATGTATATATATATGTATGTACGTATGTATGTATTTGTGAATGTAAAATTAAATGGAAAGTATTACAAGGTTATGTAAGACGTTGAAATAATTTTTTCTTTTTCTTCTTTAATGCATTTCTTCGATATGAATTTCGATCAAAAAATATGTCGTGTTAATAGCAATGAATTATTTTATTTTTTATTTCTGTTTTTTTTTTTTTTCTTTTCTTTTCGTATCTGACAGTATCTAACCATTGAAAATATTGAGAGTTGAATATTCGATAGTTTGATTAATCGTTAAATATCTAAATTAGAAAAACGATCGTTTCTACTCTGGCAATCTTTTTTCACAATAAAATATAAGGATTACCTCGATGGATGGTAGAAGTCTGGTAGCAGTGAAACGCGCGCACGTGTAAATAAATAAATAAGAATAAAAGCGTGAAAAAGCTCGACATTGTCGCATGCGAGCTTAATGTTACGTTTTCCCTGTCACAGCTATCTCTCTCTTTCTGTCTCTCTCTCTCTCTCTCTCTTTCTCTCTCTTGTCTGTCTCATGCTCCCCTCCTTCTCTCCATCCCCCACCAGCAATCCTTCTTTTTCTCTCTTTGTCTCACCATGACGACCGGTAAAAATAAACGAATTTAGAAATGTAAGTCTCTTCGTGAGTACTTCGCCAAAAAATTTACGTAAATATTATATTTTATTATAGGTATATATGGAACTTTTAGAAAATGATGATAATAAAATATAATAATATAATATATATGTGTGTGTATATATTTTATGTATATGATAGTAATAAAATATAATAAAAAAAATAAATAAATAAATAAATATGTGTATATATATATGTGTGTGTGTGTAAAGTCCCTTGAGTATTTCGCAAAAAAAAATTTCGTAAAAAAGATACTTTGGTATAACTTTTAAAAAATGATAGTAATAAAATATAACAAAATAAAAAAAATATATGTATACATATGTAACTGTACGTAAGTATGTATATATATATATATATATGTGTGTGTGTGTGTGTAGATAAACCTATACACATAATTGTAAATCAAACTCAAAGATGATAGAAATAACATTATGCAAGGAATAAAAAATCTCAAGATTTTTTATTCTTTAATATCTTCGTTCTTTTATCTACATCTAAAATAAGATTTTGTAACTATTTCATATAAATAAAAAAGAAAGAAAAAGAAAAATAGTTTTTACATTGGTGTCCTTTGCTCGGGACAGGATACGATAAATTTAGCAGGGTCGTATGAAATACTTTTTCAAAATAAATCAGAGATTGTAAGAGACTTTGATAAACTCGTCTCGGTTACACATATTCGTCACGTATAAACGTCCGGGATCATTGAAGAAACGAGAGGAAAAATCTCGAACGTCAAGTTTACAATTTCAAGGAGCCATTTTCAGTGGATTTCATATAACTCTGATACATATTATATATAATATTACATATAGATAGATCGTTTCGTAATTTATGTTGTATTTTTCTCGCATTTTTGCCGGGGAGAAATTAAAAAAAAAAAACAAACAAACAAAAAATACGACAGCCCGTAAAAATGGCGGACGTAAAGTAATCGTCGTTCCCTTTTTCCATGTTCTTTTTCTTTTCCTTCTTTTTACAATATTTCTTTTTACTTTTTCTTTTTCGTCAAGCATATGTCCACGAGAAATCGTATGAAAGGTAACATTACGAAAGGTAACATTAACGTTACGATCTAACGAGGTGGATGGAACAAAAAAAAAAAAGAACACATTTAATTAGACGAACAAGAATTTCTTCATTCGTTGGTATTTCCGAAATTAATCTAAAGTAGACATTTTCTTTCGGTACACCCCTCAAACCACTCTCCCCCGTAAAGAGTTTTCTTACCCTTCTTCTATCGTTTGAAAACCACTGAAGTATAGGAACCAGAAACCTCTTAGCCCTCTCCCCTTCACTTGCCCTTACCCTTTCCGTATTTCTGTCGTAGCAGTCGTTCTAACTTAGAGCGGTCGTCCGATGCAATCTCTTTATCGTAAAGTTCAGATTAAAGTGGCCAAGAAGTAGTAGTAGGACAGCGACCCGTGGGCTACAACAACTTTACCTTGGTTGTAATACCCGAAGCAAAGTTTTCTCTAGAGGTTGAGGTGGGTGAGGATTGGGGTGGTGAAGAAGGGGTGGGAGTAGGTTGCAACGAGAAAGGGGGGTTACAGGTTGGACGGAAGGATAATCGTGTATATATTTTCTCCAATCTCTCGAAGATCTTTTAAGAAAGTACAATTACGCACAACGGATTGTATTGTTCCTTGTGAAACTCGACTCGGTTAGGTTAAGACTAAGCCAAAGGACGAAATGTTATTTCGTTTCGTTTCTTCCGAGATGGTAAATATATGTATACGTATGTATGTATTTATTGTATGTATGTATGTATGTTTGTATGTACGTATGTATGTATATATGTATTCGCGTACATAGCTATTTACCTATCTAGCTAACTAACTAACTAACTAGAAGTTGCTAATTAAACTGCCGTCTGGTCGACTAGTCTTTAAAATTTGATCGCAACGATACGAATATAAAGATTTCGTAGATTTCGATTGGACCAACGAGAAATCGATTCGATTTTCGCGAGTCATATAACGAGTGGTTTTTCTTTTTCTTTTTTCGCTCTCTCTCTCTCTCTCTCTCTCTCTCTCTCTCTCTCTCTCTCTCTCTTTTTCCTCGAAAATCCATGTTACGAAGAATTTTCTTTTTTCCCGTCCTTTTTTCATTTTTCTCGTCCTGACCGAGTAAAGCTTAATCTCGATCCATTCGATATATTTATTGACTTATCTCCATCTCTTGCATTTGAGACGATCATAAAAAAGATCTTTGATTTTATATCAAGTGCAACATACGGTATATGTAAGTCGACGTGCATGTGTTTTTACATTATGAAAATTATATACATAGGTGTTCTGAATTTCAGCGACGATTTTTTCCAGCAATGCTTGAAAAAATTATCACGTTAAATCGTCTTGCTTTTCGTATTTTTTTTTTTTTCTTTCTTTCTTTCTTTTTTCTTTTTTTCTTTGCGACATTTCGTCGGAGCATATTAATAAAGTATGATCGTTACCTAAACTTTGATAAACGTTTAACATAAAATTTGTCAGGAAATTCGTATACTTTAGAAATTTTCTATCGCTAGGAAAATATGAAACTTGGATAACATTACCTTTTGATCGTCGTTGAAAAATTCAAGGAAAAGGATGTACCATAGAGAAATAAGGAAAGAAAAAAAAAAGAAGAAGGAAAAAGAAGAAAGAAAGAAAAAGAAAAGAAAAAAGGAAGAATAGCTCCAAGGATGAGATCGAGTCCCGGATATATTTCTTTTTTGCCTCGCATTATTTCACTACGTTTAACCGTCTCCGCAAAATCCGGCATACTAAAAGCGAAAAGGTCAAAAGGCGAAGGGCAATAGAGTCCTAACACTTCTATCCTTTATCGTCCCTCTCTCTCTCTCTCTCTCTCTCTCTCTCTCTCTTTCTCTCTCTCTCTTTCGTTTCATTCTTTGAAAATTTCACTCCATTCTCGTCTTATTGTTAAACGGAGCAGCTTCTATCTCTGTTCCAGTTCGAACAGATGCGGTTAGAATATTCACATTTGATATTTTGAACGACTTGTCCCCTCCTCTGCTACCTACATCCCTCTATTCACTCTCGATCCCTACCACCCCTCAACCCCCTCTTTCTATCTCTTCTACCTTTCGTCACGTGACTCGAGAATACAAATTTTTTTCTCATCCTTCGAACTTTCCTCGAAGTTTCCATTCTTTCGAAAAGTGAATCGTCGTTATTCGATTGGTCTATTAAAAAAGGAAAAGAAAAAAAAATAATACTTAATACTGTCAAGATATTGATGTTATTAATGTATGTACAATACGTGACATTCTATCGATATTATTTTTATAATATCATATTCTCTATCTATTATGTTTTATTATTATGTTATATTAAAAAAAAGAAAGGAAAGTCTATTAAAAAAGAAGAAAGAATAGAATAAAATAAAATACGAATGTCATTAGTACTTGAGAATGAAAATGAATTCGAATGATCCTGTTTCGTGAATTATACGTGTTTAAAAAAAAAATAAATAAATAAATAAAAAGGAGAGAAAGAAAAATGAAAAGAAAAAAAAAAGAAATGGAAAATATTAAAGAAGGACAAAATTTACAATGAGAACTTTTCATCTGCTCTTCTCACGAATTATAAACAAAGAAACGAAATACATATTTCGAAGTAAGACCTATATATATATATATATATATATATATATATATATATATATATATATACGTATAAAGTTTGAGATGACAACTTCTACGACTAACTCCTTAGTCTTATTCGAGCGTAAAAAATTACTATCCGCAATGGCGTTGCATCTCTAGTAGAGATATAATAAAATCGTCAAGCTGTGCCATTGCCGAAAAGTTCAACGGAGACTGCAACGAGAGAGAGATAAAGATATAAAGAAAGAAAGAAAGAAGGCAAGAAAGAAAGGGATGAAGAAGAAAAGAAAGAGAAAAAGAAAAAGAGAAAGAGAGAAAGAGAAAGACCGAGACTCGTTGTATTTAACGCACGTAGAGACTCTTCGTTTTCCACGAGCCGAGTCGTTCGTTTGTTGGTAACGTGCCGTGTAGTACTCGACCGAGCGAGTACGCGATGTGCCGACGAAACTAACGCAAGATATACCATAGGACAAAACGACTTTTTAATTCGGCACGTATCCGCGACACGTACGCATACACCATCAACGTTTATTCTCTGTGTTCTTTTGCTTAACGGGGTTGGTTGAGGAGGGTAGAAAGGAGGAAAGGGACAAGGTAGGATTCGTGTCACCGGACTATGTAGCTCAACTTGCTATTGTTGTTTCTTTCTATAAAAAAAACTGTTGTTGAGTTAACTAAAATAAGATTTGTTTTATCCCCACCCTTACAAATGTATATATATATATATATATATATATATATATATATATATATATATATATATGTATATATGACATATTTATATTTATGATGTATGTATATGTATGATATATTTATAAATACATATCAATATTCTTTGAAATAAATCTACACGCTGATATAAATAAAAAGAAAAAGATTATTATACGAACGTATATCATATATGACATAGTTCTCGAGTTATGGATAATTGAAGAAAATGTTCCTAATGGCTATCTCGTGACTCAACGCACATTACTGCACGCTCGTAACATTAAATTCCACCTACTAACACGAAAATACTACGTGCTATAGTTACTTTAGAAATAATCACAACTTTACCTTTTTTGCAGATCGTAGACATTAATTAACTTACGTTGTATACGTAATAGTTTTTGCTTTTTCTTTTTTTTCGTTTTTTTTTCTTTTATTTTTTTTTACGACCTCTAAAAATAAAAGTCTGATGGTGTTGAGATCAGGAGATCATGGTGGTCCATCTCACTCTTATCCGTCCGTTCCTCAAGTTTTTGTACGAGAACTTTTGTTCGCACTGTACTGAAAGAAATCAAGGCGGAGCACCATCTTGAATAAACCATAAGTTTAGTCTGATATATTCAGCGGCATATAGTACAGTAGTTTCTGAATCTTCTTTCGTAATAAATCAAGATAAACGGGCCCATTTAATCGAGACGAAAAAAAGTACGGTCCCAAAATGACTTTACATAACAATCTCTTCTCAATAAATTAAATCAATGAACATCGATCGAACATTTTCTTTTAAAGCTATTATTTATTCGATTAATATTATATTAAAGAAATTTATCAGTATTTATATAATAAAACATCGATACTTAATATAATCAATTTTGACATTTTAATTACTTATAATAATTCAAATATTCATATATATATATATATATACCTATTGATTATTTATTTTATAAACTATTTACAATTTAATAAAAATATCGAAAGAACAAACGATAGCGTTTCATTGAATTATCAATAATTCAAAAATTAATTGCAAAAATATACGGGATACGTATACGTTCGTACGTTTTTCTTGTTACTTTATTTTATTTTATTTTTTTTTTTTATTTTCATATCAATGTGTAGATTCAATTTCTCTGAAACATTGACACGAATTCGCGGAAATATCGCGCCGTATATATAAAAGATCGACTTATCCAAAGTAATCTTCAAATCGAATAATAAGCGAATCGATTTCTGACTCCCGATAGTCTGACTCCCGGATACGATGTGAAACTTTTTACCGTTTCTTCTTAAAAACAAATCGATGGAAAATTTTGAAGAATATATCTGGAGACCGGTTATAGTCTATATTTGCCTTTCTCTCGATAATAAAATTCGCTCGCTAAATTATGTTAGACAAATCATTAGAGAATTTTCAATGGACGATAAAATGATAAGGACGACATGACGGGTTTTTGAAATATTCGATATAAATCATCTCGACTTATA
The DNA here is from genome assembly GCF_905475345.1 of Vespula vulgaris. Classification (NCBI taxonomy): domain Eukaryota; kingdom Metazoa; phylum Arthropoda; class Insecta; order Hymenoptera; family Vespidae; genus Vespula; species Vespula vulgaris. Next base: position 1,672,515 of record NC_066606.1, read on the forward strand.
TTATATTCCTGAATAACATTAAAAACGTGACGTCTCGCGAAGAAGAAGAAGAATAAGAATAAGAATAAGAATACGAATAAAAAAGAAAAGAAAAAGAAGAAGAAGAAGAAGAAGAAGAAGATGGTTGGATGACTGCCTTTTAGCAATTCAAACTATCGTTTCGACTACCGGGGTAAGGTACTCCTCATCCCTTTGTGAAGAGTAAATTTACAGACACGAGTATTTTCACGGAATGTTTCCATCGAAGGAAAGAAAAACAATCGTCAAGAATATCTTTGAGAAAGAACGCTGCTCAATAATTTCATCTTTTTTTTTTTATTATTATTATTATCCTCCTTCGTCTAAGTTAAACTTTCAATGAGAATGATAACGTCCTCGTATGATAGAATCAAATTATCAAATCGTACTTCTTATATTATTCGTCGACTATCTCGATAACTGTATCTTATACGATTAACCAAGGAAATAAGTAGTTAAATATATCGTCTTATTCAAAATAAATTTGTAAAGTTTTAAGTGTCGAGTATTTGTTGTAATATAGTTTTAAATATCGACTACTCGTGATTACGTAAGTGATTTGGTCGAAAAATGTAATTATCCTTGTTCGTCGTTTTAAACGAATTTCGAGATATAGTGAAGTAAATTAAAATACGAATTATAAATCTTGTTACAAACGTATTACATCGATATTAATATCGATGTATCGTATGACGCAAATGTATCGTCGATATACGAAATAAAATTTACGATTTTTAATAACATTGTCTTGCGTTGAGTAAACGTGACAAAAAAGGAAAAAAAAGAAAAGTTTAATTTTTATCCATGAAGTCGTCGATAACATCTGGTTTATCCGGTAACAACAGAACGTTGGGATTATTCTCGGAAATATTTCCAATTAGATACGTATGTAAATCCGTAACTACTTACATATTTTTTATCGAAAAAATCGTTAGGATGAATGGGCTGTTCTTTCGAGGGAGGTAGTCGGTTATGCTTTATTGAAACTGCAGAGCTTTCTATCGAGCAAGACTTTATAATTTTAGATATCTGTCCTCCGCGGTAGTATTAAGCTGCCGGAGAGAAATAAAACGAGGGTGAGACGAAAAGAGAAAGAGAGACAGAGACAGAGACAGACAGAGATAGATAGATAGACAGACAGACAGATAGATAGAGAAAGAAAGAGAGAGAAAGTCAAACCAGCAGCCATTATCATAAACCGCAGACTCAGCATCGGAAGAGTTTATGAAGGTTGAATTAAATGGTAGCAACTTTGAAGAAGAAGAAGGAGGAGAAAGAGGAGTAAAAATAGGAGGAATAAGAGGAGGAGAAGAAGGAAGAGAAAAAGGAGGAGAAAGAGGAGGAGGACGAGGAGGAGGACGAGGAAGTGGATAAATAGAAGAAGACGAAGAAGAAGAGGACGGTGAACGAATCGTTTTCATGAAAAGCTTCTTCAGCGAGCTCCCTCAAAAGTCTGAGAAGAGGCGGCAAAAGAGGCCGCTTCGTTCGAAATTTTCAAGCGGCATAAATCGCCGTTAGTCGATCTTCGCCTCACTCCATGATAGTTTCTCCTTTCTGCCATTATCTCGAGTGTTTTCGAGCGTTCGGTTTAACAGTTCGAAACAGTTCGATAAGTTTTGCGGGATTTTCAGCTGGGTACGAGTGCTGGGTACGAGGTTTTTTTTTCTTTCCCTTTCTCTCTCTCTCTCTCTCTTTTTTTTTTGCGTTAAAATGGCCATTGCTCGGACGTTATTTTTCTTTCCTTTCTTTTTTTTTTTTTTTGATTTTTCTTTTTTCGTTCGGTCCATTCCCGATAAATCCGGAACGAGAAATGGGAAATAATTTTGCCAGAACGATCTGACTAACAAGGGATCCCTCTGTTCACCAATCACGAAATTGCAGAATAATTGTGAAATATTCTTTGGGATTGTTTAACGAAAATCTTCGTGATAATTTCAGAAGAATATTATTGTAACATTCTTCTTTGTATAACAGTCGACAAAGATTTGTTATTATAATAGACCGAACGATAGTATTAACTGAAGGGAGTAATTTTTGATTGGTTAAAAAAATCTGTTTCTTCTTTTCTCTAATCTCTCACAGTTCGTCAATTGTTAAAAAATTGAAACTTATATATCCACTATATACTTCCCTAAACTACTTCACAATCTTCATAATTCCCGAGATTGGATGCCTTTTTTTAAATCGTTTATCAATGACGCGTACGATCGACTGATTAAGCAGACAAAACGTAGAAATTTGTAAAGAAAAAAAAAAAAAAAAGAAAAAAAAAAGGGAAAATAACTCGATGACTCACGTAGATGATACTTACGTTGCCATTAAAAAGGTGTCATATTAATTCGAGAAGAAAGAAAAAAAATTGAAAAAAAAAAAGAGAGTAGACCCTTTTATCATCTTTTTCTTTTTTCTCTTAAAAGTCGGAACACATTGAGCGATAGATGGGATATAGGTACAGCTGCAAAATTTTATTGAAACAGAGAGAGAGAGAGAGAGAGAGAGACAGAGAAAGATTAAAGAAGGAGTATAACGCTCGTGGTGTTGGTGATAGTGATGGTAGTAGTGGTAGTGGTGGGAAAAGAGTATTGAGGGGTGGGGAGAGGGAAAAACATTCGGTATGCACGACAAATGTAAATTTCACCGTCAGCTGGAGATACAATCTGGGTTGGCGTATACCGTTTAACGAGAACAATCGTGTACGAGCGCATTGGCAGCCATTGGAAATTTCAAAAGCCCCTCCCATACCTCCCCCCCTCCTCTCACTCTCATGCTCTCTATCTCTTTCTCTCTTTCTCTCTTTTGCTCTATACCTTTCTTTCTCTGTTTCCACATTCAACGACAATCGCCGTTCTTTAATAATCCAACATCGAATATTGGTCTGATTCAAATTGGATTTTTCTCTTGCCGGTATCCGCATAGTGTCATTGATAAATATTTTACACGACTTGGAGTGATATAAAAAAAGAAAAAAAAGAAAAGGTAAAAGAAGCATAAGCCCGATTAAACATAAAGAAATATGCGACACGAGTATCATCTTATCGACTTCTTCTAATATTAATAAATATCAATTTACACGCTTTAGGATTTAGAGATTTCCTTTCTTTTCTTTTTTTTTTTTTTTTATTGGATCGGTACCAGTGCACCATGTTAAATCGTTCGTGTGAAACAAATTAAAAAATAAAAATAAGAAAAAAGGAGAGAAAAGAAAGGAAAGAGATATACAAGAAAAATTAACCTTTCGAAATATAATTAGAAAATTTCTTTGATGATTTTCTATTCGAGTTTCTCTACCGAAGTTTGCTATTTGAACTCGCGTTACGTCAGATTATAACACGCGATGTACATACGGATATAATGTGTCTGAACTCACGAAAATCAAATTAAAACTCGCGGATTCGTATTCCCTTTAACTGCGAGAACTTCGAATTCAAACAGGAGAGCTTTAATATAACACGTACTAGGGGAGACACATGTATAGACACGTGTGATTGTATGCGCTGATACCGACACTTAAACGTTTGCTTCCGCAAAAACGTACTATGTATACCAACAATTCAAGTACGTATATTCTAGATTAAAATTATATAATATATATATACATACATCTATAAAATATAATGTATAATATAATATAATACGATATGATATAATAAAATATATATATAACATTATTAATTATTATTCGAATCAGTATTAAAATAAATATCTATTACTACCCGAATTTATATTTCCTGTATTTTATTTTTGTGACACACACACACAAACACATATATCACACGAAAAGAAGATACACGTACGCAGTAATTTATTAGAATTCGTATGGACGACATCAACCGTAGTTTCCTGATTAAAATTAAAAGCACGATGCTGCAATTAAAGCTTGATGAGATTGGCGTTGCATCGAACGTTGTTCCAATACTATCTGGATCTATGACTTCGATATTTTTTCTTTTTGTCTTCCTCTACACCCTCTCTCTCTCTCTCTCTCTTTCTATTTCTCTTTATCTTTACCCCCTTTTCCCTTCGTTCTTGTATATTTCTAAGTAAAGTAAACGAAATCTGCATCACCGTCGTACTCTTTGTTTCTCTCAATGGGTTTCTACCGGCAAAATCGTCGTCGTTTCGTTGATATATAAAACTCCGTTGAGCATGGATTTATTTTAACGACCACGATTTTGATCCTCCTCGAACGATTATTTCCCTTACTTCCCTTTCCATATTCGCTTTATCGCCGAGTTTTATCTAATACCACGTAGATACCGCTTGAATTTTCATTTCTAAATATAACAGCGATTTTTCTGTCTTTTAAATTTAGATTAAATTCGTGGAAATTAAAAATTGCGGCCTTGTGAAATTTAAACATTTCTCTTTCTTTCTCCTCCCTTCTTCTCCTCTTTTTCCTTCTTTTTTCGTTTTAATACGAGATATAATTTTATATAATTGACTTCGACATTTTCCGAAATTCGTTCCCTTCGAGAATGTTTTGCTTCTTGAATTTTCTATATTTATCTACGTACGTATCGTTCGTGCTGGCCGATAAAATTAATTTGTTTAAGAAATCTTGTACGAATAAAGTCGTCTGTCTTATCGAATAAAATGAATTTGTTTCAAAAGTCGCGTAGATACGTACGTTCGTTGGATAATATGGTCATTATATAGAATCAACACGAATGAATCACGTTTTTCTTTAAATTAGTGAACATTTTCCGAGATAGATAACGATCGAATACATACAACGTTTTTTCAACTCGACCCGTTTCTCTTGCAACGACGATTTTAGGAAAAAATAAAGAGATAACGAGAAAAAAAATATTGAAAAACAGAAAGAATGATAGACAAAAAAAAATTATTAAAAAAAAGCAAACAAAAAAAAGGGAAGTCGCGGTTTAAAGCTCACTTTACGTTTTAATGGACGTCGTCGTCGTCGTCGTCTACTTCTTCGTCTTCTTCGTCGTCCATTAGGCAAACCGAACGTTGACTTAGGTTATTTCTTTTGTCGTTACGTGAAAAGGACGGAATCGAATGTGGGTCGAGCAAACATGAAAAACATATATATATATATATATATATATATATATATATATATATATATAGAGAGAGAGAGAGAGAGAGAGAGAGAGAGAGAGAGAGATAGAGGTTGAATATAAAGAAAGAGATAGAGGCTAGAAATAACGCTTATACTAAAGAATAAAAGAGAGAAAGAGAGAGAGAGAAGACAGAAAACGATTCGTAGGAAATGGCTCCATTTCATTGAGATTTGTACCGCCATTAAAGTTTGTCCGTCTTAATGTCGTAAGAAGTCAACATTGCGATTCTCTTTATCGGTATTTTCCTATCCATTTTCTATACGAGTAGGCTTTTAAAAAGGCTTTTCCTTTTTCTTTCTATTACTGATACATGTTAGTACTTATACTTATCATTGTCTTTTCTGTCTCGTATTAGCTCGAATAATCTCGGTTATTTCAATAGAGGGATGTTTTTGTTAAAATTAATCACTTAAATATATCATTACTTTCTATTATATATGCGAAATGTATTTTGGAAATAATTCAAACGATTGGCAAATGACTTTTTTCTTTCAGCGTCTGTTCGTTCTTGTACTATATAATAATACGACTTTGGATTTTATAATGTGAACATTTTTTAATTTCAAAATTTATGATCTGAAAAAAAAGAAAAAGAAAAACGAATTAATCCCGTAAAGAGTCGAAAGAGAATAATTGATTTTTTAAATTATCTGGGGACTATCCCCTGTTAAAAATTTTAACGTTACTTATCGATCTGTGCCGACGAAACACTCCTAAATATTATATATATATATATATATATATATATATATATAAATATAATATTTTAGAATTAAGCGAGTACTATCCGTATGAAATATTTCGAAAAATTTCATTTGTCATTTTATTTCGTCGGAAAATTGTTCATTCGAACTCATCTGACAGGACTCTAAACGATTTTCACTTCTGTCTTTCGTGAAAACGAATAAACTTGCTGGACCATCCGGTAAGCTCGTAAACGTCCGTCAGACTTATCATTCTCACGACATTTTCGAGTAATTGTGAAGGAGTTTTAAAAACTGAAGAGAAGTAAGGATGACACGAAGCTGGATGCTCTGACTTATCCCGTAAAATATATATATATAATATATATATAATCTATATATGTGTATATATATATATATACAATATATATATCTCAAATAAATAGGTATGCCTCTTGTTCAACTCCTCAAGAAGATCTCTATTATCTCGGAAATTCGCATTTTAAATGCTGTTCATTATTATTACAACTTAAACACATTTAAAAGCAGTTGTAAACTCATTATCTATTCATTCTGTATATTACTAACGTTATGGTAATAGTTACATTACTTTAATACGTGCTATAATATTTATAAGACGTATAATTTAATTTACTACGAAGATGATTCTTCTGTATAATAAATATATATATATATGTATATATATATATTATTTAATAAATTTATATTCAGTATTTGATAACGAATAATAACGTTACGATGATTTTAAGTATACGAAAACATACAATAAATAATACAGTACACACACACGCGCACACTTAAATAAAGATAAAATCTTAAAAAAGAAGCGACGTTAAAAAATGAGAAGGCCGATAGCTACTACGAATATCGTTTCAATTTACCGATTTCTCTCCATCCTATCCCGAGGAACACTGTTAAGAGTCTCGTAAAACGCCAACGAGCGACGACTAAACTCATTAACGAGTCGAATACACGCGATGTGTTATGAAAGTGGTCGTAATCAGAGAATGACCTCTTCTCGATATTCCTGGATGTAAACACACACACGTACATACGTCATACGTACCTTACTACACATACACATATACACTCATGTTAATAACGTACACACATGTACGTAAGTACATTAGTACATACACACATACACATACGTACATATATGTACGTACGTGTATATGTGCAAGAGACATATACGTATGCATGCATAGAAAAGTGCATATACAAAGTGCATATACAATAGTAGTACTATACATATATATGCATAGAGAATATCTCACTGCAAAAAAACTTTATTGTTCGGAGTTACAACATTCACCATCGCATCAACCCCCGTTATCGAATTATCTTTTCGAATTTTAACATCGACGCTCGTTATCGTTTCGTACACGTTTAAAGAGCAAAGATCATAAGTATTCCATTGAATGTGTGACATATCTCATCTTGACTCTCGTTCTGCAAAACGTATGATCGACTTCGATCGTAATTTTTTTTTTTCTTTCTTTTTTTTGTATACAGTCTATATTTCTATTTATTTGATCGGTGTTTTATCAATCAACTATAAATATTTTGCGTAATAAATGATTAGAAATAATATAATAGTATATGAATATTTTGTTCGTGATTAAATTAATTATACGTCTGAGTTATATCTGAGTTATTGATATTTTATTATAAATATTGAACGTTTCTTTAAAAATACCATTGAAAAGTTTAAAAATATATTTTGTTTCAATAATAATAATAATAATAATGATAATAATAATAATAATTTAAAGTTTACTAATAAAAATAATAGTTTAAACTTTGCTAATTATTACTATATATATATATATATGTATGTATATATACATATATAAAATCTCAGATAGCAGTAAAGTTGTGGAATGATTAAAAGAATATAGCGATGGTTCCGATATATACAGTTTTATATGAACTAATATAATATAACACAAACACTATTATACTTTTATATCCTTAGAATATGTCAGTTCGAAACGACATACATACATACATACATACATACATAATAAGTATTTACATATTTTACCGATTTCAAAGACATCATGAATCGTGAGTAAGGTTTTAAAAGATTGAATTAGTTTGGGCAGCCCGCATCTCTCTTGTCTGTTAAAGAGGAATGTGCAAGAGTCGACTGTTAGACAATAGAAGGATATTGTACAAATTACGTTAGATCTGTGACTGACCGACGAAAATTCGGTTCGATCAGGGAAGCAAATAATCTAACGGAAATACGATAGAAACGGACGTCGATTCCAAACGAAGATTCGATCGATTTAAAGAGACAGAGAGATAGATAGATAGATAGAGAGAGAGAGAGAGAGAGAAAGAGAGGAAGATAGAAATAGAGAGAAGTAGGTCGTTGATATTGACATCTTGCCGATATCGTACTTCCCTCGATCCCGATGCAAATAATTCAACTATCTTGCTAAAAAAATTCGGTCCTTCTGATGGATACCGAAAAATGAACTTTAGATTTTTTTTCTATTTTTGTTTTTTTTTTTTTTTGGAATCTTTCTTGCTTTTTTCGTTTTCTCTCCATGAAATACATACATGGATACATACCATACATACATATTGAAAATTTTGAAACACTTCATATAAATGGATACCATAGAAAGAAAAAGATACGTAAAATTTTGTTACAATATTTATGAGTTATTATTTGTTTTGTTTGGTTTTGTTTTTCGTCTTTTAATGATTATTATAACTTACGAATTATTTCAAGTATGCACGTTAAACGTTTTATGAAAACATTACGAGAAGTCTATGTTTTTTTAACAGGCAAGCTAATTAAGTTATACCATATACATTGTAGACAAATCCATTAACGCGAGTCCAAGTTCTTTTATAATAGCCTAATAACATTTAATTAAATTTAATACCGACTTACGATGTGTTAAAAAAAAAAAAAAAGAAAGAAAAATAAGAACTTACAATTAATTTTTTTTATTATCAAGATTCGTCAAGAGGATCGTAATTCGTATGAGGAACGATAAGACGTCGATTAAAGCTCGTTGATAGTACAAAAATATTATCTATGATAAAAAATTGTATCAATACGTTTATTTATTCAGAGATATTATAATACTATTAGACAAGAATCTAATTGATAAATCTAATTAATCGATCGATAAGTGATAACTTGATTGAACATTTATAAAGATCGATCGGTAAGTAGAATCGATAAAAGTTCTAATGATAAAAAAATGATAAAAGGGAACGTCGGAAAAGACCATAATGATCATCTTCATTATCTCTTAGTGATTCTGTTAGGTCCAACTCCATAAAAATCGCAAAACCGTTCGAACATGTTTTCGCCGTTCCGAAAACGAACGCCTTTTCTCTGTCGGCGAACTAGTAGTCGAAATGGAAAAGAGCTAGGGAAAGGGTGCTTGGTGATAGTTGGAAAAATGAAGTAATCAAGTTAAAGGAGATTTGAGTAAAGCTCTCTTTCTGTAACGACTCGACATTTGTCTTTCTTCCTTAGTGCCTTTCAACATTTTTCTTTCGACTAACTTTTGCAACTATATACTTAGGGTTGATTTTTATTTTATTTTATTTTATTTTAGTTTAGTTTATTTTTTTTTTTCTTTTATTTTTATCTTCCTTTCTTTTCTTTTTTTTTCTCTCTCTCTTTTTTCATTTCTTTCTTCATTCGAAACATCGAGCGTGCCTCGAGAAATAATATATATGTATAAATTAAATCATTGATTATATGATTATTACTTAAATAATTAATTAATCGATTAAGTAATAAATATGTCAAGACTTTTCTACATAATTATGATCATTTGTCAATCTCTAAACTAACAAAATTATTATGAGATCGTATTATACATGTACGAACAATATTAATTTTTTAGAAATATTTGCAACATTGACGGTTATTTGTAACCGTGATAAAAGTTTTAAAAATTGTAATACAAAAAAATTTACATTAGATCCATCTGTCGTTTATCGAAATATTTTCACATACAAGTAAAAAAGAAAAATATGAATCGCACAATTTTTCTGATTTATTATAAGATGTTAAAGGTACGTTGGAAAGAGAAAAAGAATGATGCTGAAATAATAAAATTTTAGTGAAGGACAAAAACAAGATAGAGAGAGGAAAGAAAACAAAAATGTAAAAAAGAATAAAAATAGGAAAAGTGGATGAAAGAAAGTGAATCGTTCTAACTATCTTTTTTCCGAGATTACGTCTCGACTTTCACGAGAATTAAGTATGATACAAGTATGCATATACATAAATACATACATACGTACATACATAAATACATACATACGTTATATCTACTTGTAGCGAGATGTGTGTTTAAGGTTGTCGTATTTACTCTCAGACATTACGAGTTTCCCCTTTGAGTTTTTCCCTGTATTTAACGGTTACGTCAGTTTACGAAAGGTCTTCTAATTAGTCCGTTAATTATTATTCGACTTTAAAAACAGACCGAGTTATATAAAACGAATAAATATCGAGCTTGGAAATCGGACAACAGAGATCTTTATCCATGAGTTTTTATTGTTCGCATGACGTTCATAAATATTTTTTTTTTTATATTTTTTGTTACATTTTCTTTTCTTTTTCTTTTTTTTCGAATCTCTCGCAGTATCAGCACAACGACGTTTTGATAAAAATTAGGCACTTCCGTCTCCTTCCGGTTGGCTTACCGAGAAAAAAAAAGAAAGAGAGAGAGAGAAGGGGTTAAAGCAAAAGGAAGAAAGAAGAAGGAAAGAAAAGTAAAGAAGAGGAAGATGAAAAAGAAGAAGAAGAAGAAGGAAAAAAAGCATAATGGACGCCGTAAATTTCGGAGATCTAATTAGGAAAGGAAGGTTCACTTTTTCCTTCCTGGATGACCCATTTCGCCACTGCATTAGTTTCCTCTTTATTCACAAGACTTTCTTTCACTCTATCTCTCCCTCTCTCTCTTTATATATATATATATTTTATTATATATATTTTTATATATTATTATATAAAAGTATGAATACATATATTTATGTATTTCTTCGTCTTTCTTTCGATTAGAAACGTGCATCTGTTATCCGTTTAGCATTTAAATAAAAAAATTCTTATCAACGATAACTAGTCGAACGTATATACAAAATGACAATCCTTCAACCAATCTAAAAATTATAAAACCGCAATAAAAAGCCATCTTTTTCTTCCTTTAAAACGGAACAAAAAATGATGCCACGTGATTTTTCATCGTTAGAAATAATCAAATAGAACGCCTAGTACCGCAATGGTTCGGTAACGTAAACACTTTTTTCTTTCTTCTTTTCTTTCTTTCTATTTTTTCTTTTTTTTTTTTTTTCTTCTTAAAAACGATTTTTCGTTATTACCTATGCATTCAAAAGTAAAAAAAGAAAAAGAAAAAAATAAGAAGATTCAATGAGATTTATCTATTATTTCAATTGAACGAGTAACAAGTAACAACGTAGTTAAGTACTCAAACATAAATATTGTTCCCTTGACATTTTCAATATAACTTTGGCTAACGTTATTATCGAATCTTATCGTAACAATCGTTTCACGAGATATCATCGTCATCACGAAGTGAGAATCTCTCATTGAATTTCTCTCTAAGTTTTGGCTCCGTTGCTCGGCCATCGACCAACTTTCTCAGCTTAATTCGGTAATAAAAGACGTTCGAAACAGCGATCCTGCGAAAAGATGTCTTTATATCCGGCAGTTAACCTCCTTTTATCGTAGTGTTAATCTTTAAAATCGAATAGGTTCGAGCGACTATAATAAGAAAAGTCCAAAGGAACGAACATTTTCTTATCGCATTCGAAATACGACGTTTAGTAATTGTTATCCAAGTTTATTTTTTATCAAAGAAAACTTTTCGTCCTATTCGAACTTTTGTAATTTCAAACGTTAAAGATAATATCAAATTTTTATACATCTTGACGTATTTATTAACATCTACGAGAGTTATTAATGAATTTATGGGCGTGTTAAAACAATGTTAATTATTATAAGTCGTAATAGTTTACAGAGATATACATGTGTGAGAGATTTTTCGAATTCGAAACGATTTTTATATAATTGATATACTTGTATACTCATTAGTATGTTTATTTATATTATCAAAAATTAAAAAAAAAACAACAACAATTCTATAGAAGAAATTAATTCGCGAAAGAAATGAATTCGATTCTCAAACGAATTGAAAAAAGTCGAATTCGATTATACGAAATTGTAAAAGAACTTATAAGAAGCTTTTCAATTTTTCAAACAAATTTTTCATACGATCATATTCGCTTATTGTTAAATCTTGAAAAAAGAAAATAAAAAAGGAATTCTTTTTTCTTTTTTATAAAAAAAAAAAAGGAAGAAGACTCGCTAACAGTTTCAAAATGCAAGATCCGTAAGTCCGATTAATTTCTTTTATAATAATAAAATCAGAGATAAAGAAAATACGTATTATACAAAGTTACGTGGTGGAGAATAAACTTTCTATTGGGATCACGAAATAACACGTAGAGTTTGTTAACGATCCATTAGTTAAATCTCAACGCGTATTTCTTTTTTCCGACGTGTTGTCGTCATTGTTTTCGAATCGAACAGCTGTTTCTTTTTCATTACAAACGAAACGAAACAAAACGGAACAAAACGAAATGAAACGAAACGAAACGAAACGAAACGAACGTTT